>NC_061089.1:27440458-27705458 GCF_015104395.2 Macrobrachium nipponense
ACAGTATCTTAAAGATATTCTTGAACATATAAGAGCCTATTTGAGAGAGAGAGAGGTGAAGAAACTTGACAAAGCTGCTACACTGAGTGAAGATTACAATATAATTAGTAGTAAACGTAATTACAATGTCAAGTACCAGAGTCAACAACGCCCAGGTTTTAAGTCTTATCCAAATAACAGGAACAAATTTAATGGGAAACCTACAAGTGATATTACCAAGAGTACACAAGGTAATACAACTCAGCAAGCTAATGTGAAATCCTCATCCAGCTTTTCAAGACAGTTACAGAAACCTAATGTTGTCTGTTTCAAGTGTGGAAGAGTAGGATACTACAGTCAAGAGTGTTACCGAAATCAACAGCAGTCAAAGCCAGTTGGTCAAGTTGTGAAAGGTGACCAGGTGAAACAAACTACGAAGAGCAGTGTGGGAAAGAATCAAACTCCAGAGAAGAATGAAACTGAACAAGCTGAATGTTTAGCAACCAGTGGAAATGTTACCTCAAGCAGTGAGTGGCTTAGCAGTGTGGAGGCTTTTAAGCCATATATCTATGAGGGTATGCTGTCAACTCAAGAAGGAAGTATGCAGGTACCAGTCAAGATATTACGTGATACAGGGAGTAACCATAGTGTGGTAGTACGTGGTTCTCACCCTCAGTTGGAGAAGAGTCTCACAGGAGATTCAGTTATTTTGAAGGGTATAGGAGGAGAGGAAGTAACTCCTTTATGCCGCTTACACTTGTCATGTGAATTGGTGACAAGGAATGTTGATTTTGCTGTAAAGGACTCACTGGCTGTGGAAGGTGTACATGTTCTGTTGAGGAATGAAGTTGGTGGTGTGCCATTTATTCCTTGTCCTGTAGTGACAGACAAACCATTGAGGATTAGTCCTACAGTAGAGTTGGAGAAGGGTAACCCCCACCTGTTTCCTAGTTGTGTAACTACCAGAAGTATGAAGAGGACTACGACTGCAAGTGAAGAAACTGAGGATTTACCTACCCAAGAAGGATCAAGTGAAGGATCTTTGAGCTTAGAAGAATTGTTCCAGGGAAGTGATGTTTCCCATAGTGCTGACCAAGAAGAGATTTCCCATGAAGAAGACAACGATGATGAAGAAGAAGAACCTGATGTTCCTGAAGAGACTCCAAGTAGTCAAAGTGTTACTGAAGACAGTAGTGAAACTACAGTAGCTGAGTTAGCAGATATTGAGAATTCAACCCTTTAAGTTGGTCAAGTGACAAGAGAGAAGCTGATGGACTTGCAGAAGAAGGATGCATCGTTAACTGATTTGTTCTTCAGAGTTGTTGATCGAGAAGAGATGCAACAAACTCCTACCTGTTATCATCTGAAGGAGGGTTTGCTGATGAGGAAGTATAGACCTACAGATATACCAGGAGATGCTGTATGGGGTAAATATCATCAAATTTTGATTCCATATCCGTTGAGAAAGCAAGTGGTTGCAGTAGCTCATGATTCTGGACATATGGGAATCAGGAAGACTGTGGAGAAGATCATGAAATATTTTTTCTGGCCTGGACTTCACAAAGATGTTAGCAGATTCTGCCGTGAGTGTCATACCTGCCAGATAGCTGGAAAAACCGAATAAGACCATCAAGAAAGCCCCCCTACAACCTATAGAAGTTAGAGGAGGACCCGTTAGCAAAGTGATTATACATATGGTTGGACCGCTGCCGAAGACAAAGAAAGGAAATGAGTATTTGTTAACATTAAAGTGTCCAGTGACAAGATATCCAGAAGCAATCCCTGTTAGAAACATATCTGCCAAGATAGTTGCTGAAAAACTTGTGGAGTTTTTCTCAAAGTTTGGTATACCAGAAATAGTACAAAGTGATAGAGGAACAAACTTTACTTCAAAGTTATTCCAGGATGTGATGAATTTGTTAGGAGTGAAACAACAGTTATCCACTGCCTATCATCCAGAAACTCAAGGTGCCTTAGAAAGGTTCCACCAGCGCTTATCAAGAAAGTATGGGATGTTCACCTAAAGAAAAGATTTTTGGAAGAGAAGTTAGAGGACCGTTGAAGATTCTTGCAGAAAATTGGGAAGGAAATCAAGAGGAAAGCCAAGGAGAGTATGTGAAGAACCTAAGAAAAGGTTGAAAGAGATTAGAAAATTCTCTTTAGAAAACTTGAAAAAGAGTCAAGAGAAAATGAAAAGGAGATTTAATGCTAAGACTAAGCTAAGAAGTTTTAGTGTTGGTCAACAAGTGTTAGTGTTCTTACCTGTCAAGAGATTTCCCCTCAGTAATAAATTTCAAGGTCCTTACAAGATAATTCAGAAGTTAAGTGATAGAACTTATATGATTGAAACACCAGAAAGAAGAAGAAGACGACAAAGGAAGATACATGTGAACCTCTTGAAACCTTATTTCTCAGAAACTAATACTGAAATTGTGTCAGTAACACAAACAACTTTATCTACAGAAGATGATGATGGCTACGAATTGGGAGCTGAAAGCAAGATGAATAATTCTTCAATTTTGGAAAATTTGGAGGATAAACTGAAACGTTTGAGTGTTGAACAACGTGAAGACTTAAGTGAAGTAATTAGAAGTTTCCCAGAAATCTTTACAGATGTGCCTAGGCGTACTGATCTGACCAACCATGAAATCAAGATTCAAGAAGATGGAAGACCTTTCAAGCAAAGAGCCCATCGCTTATCACCTTATCATCGAGATGCTTTGAAGAAGGAAATTGAGTATTTGCTGCAACATGGATTAGCAGAACCCAGTTCAAGTCACTTCAGTTCTCCATGTGTGTTAGTGAAGAAACCAGATGGTTCTTTTAGAATGTGTACTGATTATAGGAAACTGAATTCTATCAGTGTGGCTGACAATTATCCTTTGCCTCTTATAGATCAGTTACTTGATAATATTGGGCAAGCCAAGTTTGTTTCCAAGATAGAGTTGTTGAAAGGATATTATCAAATTCCCTTAGATAAGAATGCCAAGTTGCTGTCAGCTTTTATTCCTCCATTTGGACTGTATCAGTATACTGTTCTGCCGTTTGGTCTGATGAATGCACCTGCAACATTTCAACGAGTGATGGATCAACTGCTAGGATCGATAGAAGGAGTAGGTGTATACCTAGATGACATCGTGATTTACTCTACAACGTGGGAAGAACATCTGAAGATTCTGAGGAAAGTTTTCAAGAAACTTCAAGAAACAGGACTAACAGTCAACCTAGAGAAGAGTGAGTTTGGAAAGGCAACTGGGCAGTATCTTGGGTTTGAAGTTGGGAAAGGCCTTCTTGCTCCAGTAAATGCTAAGGTAGAAGGTATCCATAAGGCTACCCCACCTACTACCAGGAAACAGCTACAGAGATTTTCAAGCATGGCTGGATTCTATCGTCGTTTCTGCCCAAATTTCTCAGCTGTAGTAGCTCCCTTGAGAGACTTAACTAGTCCCAAAGCTAAGTTTGTTCGGACTTCAGAGTGTCAAGAATCCTTTGAGAAGGTAAAAACCATTTTAACTCCAAGACCAGTACTTCAAGCTCCAGACTTCGACAAGAAAATTGTGATACAGGTTGATGTGTCGGACTGTGGTATTGGAGCTGTTGTACTTCAAGAAGATGAAAATAATATCTACCATCCTGTGTGCTTCATGTCTTCAAAATTGAAAAAACATCAGAAAGTATACTCGACAATCGAGAAGGAAACTTTAGCCTTAATCACAACCTTGGAAAAGTTTTAAGTGTATGTGAATAGACCTAGGAATGAAGAAATTTTAGTGTTGTCTGATCACAATCCATTATCATTTATCCAGAGAATGAAAAACCATAATCAAAGACTGGCCAGGTGGTCTTTGTGCTTGGAACAGTATAACTTAAGAGTGCAGCACATTAGTGGCAAAAACAATGTAGTTGCTTATTATTTATCTTGTTGCTAATCGTTGGATATAACACCATGATAAAAAATCTTCTAGGGGAAAGTATATTATATATTGCTACTTTCAAAATACATATATCCCCTCTTTGACTGTATAAAATATTGTGTATAAGATTTTGGCAACATTTTTTCAGATTCCTAGATAGCTTAGAGACAGGATGTTTAAAATGTGTGTTCAGATTTTGCATAACATAATATAAAAAGAATATATAATGTAGAATGTAGAAAGAGAGAGATTTTCTTTGTCTGTTCAAAGCTAGAATTGTTTCAGTAACTTTTCATCTTCCCGAGATTATGAGAGCTCGAGTCTTCGTTGTGTTTTTGAAAACATGCCAATCTTAATTATTGCTAGACCTTCGTCTTGATCGGGTACGTGTCTGTTGAACTAGTACATACATGAATGTATACTGATTTGATATGCGTTCATCTTTGCTTGAAGCCACATGCAGGTTTCACATTTTGTATGTAAAGTTGCATAAGATTTCGAAGCTTCTAGAAGGAATTGTGTCCCAAAACGTTTTGTGTCATCTCCGCTGCCCAGCTCTTGTGCGAAATGAAAGATTTTATTTGGGCGTAGATTCTCAAAGCGATCACATCTCTCTCTCTCTCTCTCTCTCTCTCTCTCTCTCTCCATCGCATAGCACTTTTGATATTAAAGTAATGTAACGATTTCGTACATATTGATTGGTCACTCGTAACTTGTAAATTTCAGATTTGATATTTCTTAGAGCTTATTTAATGTTATTTAGTGTTTTTTGTGGAATCTGAAAAAATATTGTTGTGTATCGGCGCCTGGTTTTGTGAAAGTGTGAAACAAGCCTGCAGCAAAGAAAGAAAATTGGTATACTAAGAAGGTAAAGTATGTTATATTTTTATTAGTTGCAACTAATAACTAATAGGAACAGTGGATAGGTAAAAACTAATAACTGATGTTTATAAAGGTTTGGTAAAAACTAAAAACTAATCGTTACAATGGTTTAGTGAAATTTACATTTTTACACATTGCAAATTTTTGTGTTTTGTGTTTGTTTAATTTGAAGTGATTTTTATGTTTTGTGCATTTATCCATTTTCTCTTTGAAGTGTGTGTTTTTATTTTATATTCTGTGTGATTAATACTTTTTGCAATTTTGGTATTTTCCAAATTTTTCTGTATTTTCATTTGCATTCACAATTTAATTGACTTAGTTATTTTCATTAATTAATTATTGCACATTTAATTAAATTTAACACTTGTGAATTAATTTGTATCTACTTGGAATTCTTTTCAAGTTTTATTATTGTTTAGCATTTGTGAATTAATTTCCAAATTTCAATTATTGCCTAACACTTTTGAATTTTGATTGAATTAATTTTCTTGAATTTTGTGATAAATTAATTTTGATTTAATTTTACTTTATTTGATTCCAGGTTTAATTAAACTTTATTTTGTTTTCAAGTAACAGTAATTTTCCCTGATATTGTGAATTTCACTTATGAATTTTGAGTTTAATGATAAATTTTTGTATATAAAATTTTTATAAGTGTTTTCATTTCTAACCAGTATATTTTCATTTGATTATATTGATGTTAGGTAGAAACATAGAGTGGTAATTGATCTGTTTTCCTTCAATTAACTTGAAGTGACTTAGAACCAGGTAAGTACTTAGACTTCTGAAATCAAGGAAATACTTAGACTTTTAAAATTATTGATGGAGTGATGCCCTTTGATTAATTTAATTACTTACAAGATTACCTCACACCTGTTTTGATGAATTTAGTCTGATTTTTTGCAATACTGGTAAGTTGTTAAGGGATCACTGTTGCCTTTAGAGTATTCAGTCGTTTAGTACCTGTGATGAGGGTTCAGGTGTCTGGCTTTTGTGAGGTAACAATTAATGAATGGTAAGTGTAGTAACCAGATACTTGGCACTTCGTCACAATATATACATATATATAAATATATATATATATATATATATATATATATATATATATATATATATATATATGAATAATTATCACATCACCATGATTCATATAAATCATTCGAGCTACAAATGTCCTTTAACATCTAATTTGCTCTGCCTCGGAATTGATATATTTACATATGTGTACCGAAGGGGAATTTTTAGTTGATACTAATTTCGTCCCCTCATGGGATCGAACCACTGTCCAGTGGACGAGAACGAAATCAGGATGGACAGTGACATTGCCGAATCGGCCAACAGAGAGGCTATAAGTTTATATCGATTCTGACCTTAAAAATTACTGTCGAACTCGGTGTTTTCGTAATTAGAATCTATATGAAACCCCCTCTACCATGGTAGCCAATTTGAATGTTTGACCAATGCAACCATGTTATGAATAATTATCACATCACCGTGATTCATATAAATCATTCGAGCTAGAAATATCCTTTAATATCTAATTCGTTCTACTTCGGAATTGATATATTTTCATATATATGTACTGAAGGGGAATTTTTAGTTGATAATAATTTCGTCCCCTCATGGGATTGAACCACTGTCCAGTGGACGAGAACGAAATCAGGATGGACATTGACATTGCTGAATCGGCCAGCAGAGAGGCTATAAGTTTATATCGATTCTGACCTTACAAATCACTGTCGAACTCAGTGTTTTCGTAATTAGAATTGATATGAAACCCCCTCTACCATGTTAGCCAATTTGAATGTTTGACCAACGCAACCATGTTATGAATAATTATCACATCACTGTGATTCATATAAATAATTCGAGCAACAAATGTCCTTTAATATCTAATTCGCTCTACCTTGGAATTGATATATTTTCATATATGTACCGAAGGGGAATTTTTAGTTGATAATAATTTCGTCCCCTCATGGGATCGAACCACTGTCCAGTGGACGAGAACGAAATCAGGATGGACAGAGACATTGCCGAATCGGCCAACAGAGAGGCAATAAGTTTATATCGATTCTGACCTTACAGTGGTTCGTTCTCATGAGGGGACGAAATTATTATCAACAAAAAATTCCCCTTCGGTACATATATGAAAATATATCAATTCCGAGGTAGAGCGAATTAGATATTAAAGGACATTTGTAGCTCGAATGATTTATATGAATCATGGTGATGTGATAATTATTCATAACATGGCTGCGGTGGTCAAACATTCGAATTGGCTAACATGGCAGAGGGGGATTCATATCGATTCTAATTACGAAAACACCGAGTTTGACGGTGATTTGTAAGGTCAGAATCAATATAAACTTATAGCCTCTCTGTTGGGCGATTCGACAATGTCACTGTCCGTCCAGATTTCGTTCTTGTCCACTGGACAGTGGTTCAATCCCATGAGGGGACGAAATTATTATCAACTAAAAATTCCCCCTTGGTACATATGTATATGAAAATATATCAATTCCGAGGTAGAGCGAATTAGATATTAAAGGACATTTGTAGCTTGAATGATTTATATCAATCACGTTGATGTGATGATTATTCATAACATGGCTGCGTTGGTCAAACATTCAAATTGGCTAACATGGTAGAGGGGGTTTCATATCGCTTCTAATTACGAAAACACCGAGTTCGACAGTGATTTGTAAGGTCAGAATCGATATAAACTTATAGCCTCTCTGTTGGCCGATTCGGCAATGTCACTGTCCATCCTGATTTCGTCCTCGTCCACTGGACAGTGGTTCGATCCCATGAGGGGACGAAATTATTATCAACTAAAAAATTCCTCTTCGGTACATATATGAAAATATATAAATTCCGAGGTAGAGCGAATTAGGATTTAAAGGACATTTGTAGCTCGAATGATATATATATATATATATATATAATATATATTATATATATATATCTATATATATATATATATATATATATATATATTATATGAGAGAGAGAGATGCATTTATGCCGTTGATTTGAACATATGAACTGCCAAAACACCTGTTGTGTTTTGATTGCTATGTTTGAATTTTCCTTTCGGCAAGCCTTCTATTAAATGATTTGGGTCTGATTTACCAATCAGTTCATATATGAGATTTCTCTCACATTCTCTTCGACTGTTCTACTTTAATAATGATAGATTGAAAAGTTTCCCTATCTTACATCAATGCTCACAAAAGTTTTGTCTGTCAGTCCTTCTAACTACAATATCAGTCTTTTTGTCTGTCAGCCAGTTCTCTCTCTCTCTCTCTCTCTCTCTCTCTCTCTCTCTCTCTCTCTCTCTCTCTCTCTCTCTCTCGCTCTCTCTCCTCTCTCTCTATCTCTCTCTCTCTCTCTCTCTCTCTCTCTCTCTCAAAGAATAACGGAGTAACCATGACGTGGTAAAAATGGATTTGAAAAGATATTTATATGTACGAAATGACACTATCGTAACATCTTGTCACCTATTAAGTAGGTATATCGCCAAGATATGGATTGCACAAATGCGATCATGTCTTTATGAAAAACATATTATAGATAACTTGCTGCTTACTTTAAGATTGCATACTCCATTCAGAAGATGTATGCGGGATCAGTTCACTCACCCACACATACGTATATGCTCAAACACACATGGTGGAACGTCATGAGCTGGATGTGCGCTAGCGATGATCAAGAGAAATCACAAAGGGACCCTCGGTGTTTTGAAAGTTTATGGTCTCTGCTCGTAATTATGACTGCTACGCGTTGGGTAACGAGTCGTCACTTCACTTTCTCTTAAACCCCCTTGTGGAATGCTAGGGAGAAAAACTGGGCCTTTGTTTGCTTCGTTCACATTCACCTTCCATATATGCATCATCTAAAATTGTAAATACTGTACGTCTGCGATTTTGTTTTAAAAGATCAATTGTCATCAGGGTATTTTAAGAAAATATTAAAAATGGTTGATTTAATCTATCTAAGTCCACATTTCTAACACATCTATCTATTTATCTATTGTCTATGTATATGGTGGAGTCTGCCTTGATTAAACAGACACCCGGGATTCAGATATCATGGATAAAATCTTCCTTCAACCAATGCTTAAGAAGATTAAAGGGAAATTATCAATCGGGTGACCTAGTCAAACGGCTTACCTGTGAATGGATTTCTTGGCATAAATACCGCCTTTTCTGTAACTTTTCTCATTCATTACCTACCCAAGGAAAGAGACAGCAGTCTCTGAATAATAGTACTTACTTTCTATAATTTGACGTCTTTGAGGGCTCCTTTTATTAGATGGAATTCTGTTGTAACACAACATTTCTACCAGTCGTGTAATATATATATATATATATATATATATATATATATATATATATATATATATATATATATATATATATAGACTTGGTTTTTACGCGGGAAAGTAGATCCCCTATGTAAAGACCTCAGTTTTGTATGGTACGAAAAATACAAATTACTTTAAAAAGGGTAATTTTGTGTAGCCCTAGTCATGTAATTTGTTCAGAACAATCTTTTGATTGATAAGTGGACGTAAAAAGTTTCTTGCAGATGCAGTGATGATTAATTTTTCTCAGAATGTGTCACATTTTATGGAATACCCGTTTTAATGTTTTTTTAAACATTATTGAAAACTGATTATCAAAATTCCTAAGAAACAGCTTGTCATCGCTGTGGGTCCTTACCACAACGTTCATTGGCAACAGTGGAACTCAGCTGGATGTCATAAACGTTGTTAGAGATACTTTTTAAAGAATTTATGGAACAAGTAGGGTATCTTTTCTAAATTTTAGATGATGGTAATAAAATCTAATATTATTCCCACACACTACTGATAAGAATTCTATCACTTGACAATCGCCTGACTTGAATTTGGCTGTCAAAGGTTTCATTCATTAGCTGTAATGGAGATGGGCATTCCAGCAAAGAATTTAAATAATACTTTTAATGGTATTATCGCAGGCCAGCGCTAAGAAATGTTTAAAACTATTTATGGTTTCATTTAAAACAAGGAAAAAAAAAAGTTAAAGTAAATTGCGGTTCCAGTGCGCATGCGTGGTTCAGCTTGCTAGTAGATACTAGTAGATATTCGGTGGTTGTCCTGAATACTGTTAATATCGCTGATAATTTAACCCCTTTGCCTTCCATTTAAAAGTAGATACAACCTCCGTGATGCAAGGTAAGGCCAAGTCTACTATTCGTAAGCTATTTAAATCTCTAAAGGGACTACATACCTTAAAAACAGTCGCGGAAGTAAGAGGTTCTCAGTCTTTGTTTTGATAACTGACCTCTATTTTCCAAAACATTCCGTCTTTCGTCATGTAGAAATTTCGTCAGTGTTGTCGGCATTTCCACCATAGAATTATCTACCCCTTCAAAGAACGAATACCTAATGAATACGTGAAGCTGAACTCTCTTTACCCCTTAAAATATAGTAGCCCTATATTTTTTAATTCACTCTTAAGGTTAGGCTGGGTTTGGTTATCTTCACTGTAATTTCTTACCATCCCGCCAGGTTGAACTAGCTTTGGTAGGACGATTTTGATTGTGAAACCATCTTAGGTTAGAGTAAGGAAAATAAGACTTTTAGGCTAGTATACTACCTAGGTAGTATACTAGCCTAATAGCCTAGTTGCCAGAAAGCCAATAAAAAAGGAACGTAATACCTAGTAGGTAGCTAGTAGCCTATACCTAGCTAATAGCTAGCTTGGTAGGTAAATAGCTTACTGTGATAGTACTTTAATTCCTTGCCAATATTGAAGCATAGCTTAGGCTATACCAAGTTGGGAAGTAGGTACATGGTACCTACCTATACTTTTCTGTCTGATTAGGCTAGCTAGTTAGCTATTTTTTGTTTTCATCTCAAAGTAGCTACCTAGCTATTAGGGTAAACAAACGCGTTGACTGGCCAACTCACCGACTACCACGGCTAGGCCACCCTCCGAAAAAGTACTTTTTAACACGTCCTGACATCGGAGATGGTCATCAGTCACGTGTTGTTGGTGGTGAGAGAAGGAGCTCAAGACCTCTACTCTCCTTTCGAAGTAAGTATTTTCTCCAAAGTTAGAAATTAAGGCCACTTTTTAAGATTTAAGCAGAGGGTAATGAAAAGGGTGGCCAACGCAGTGCCCACAACCCCATAACGCTTTCGAAGTTTTTACTTTGGCTACAACTTCAAATATTTTGAAGATTGATGCCATCTAGATGTTTGCGGAGTCGCTTCCCATTTCTTGTGCTAAATCCGCACACCACTTGTACCCATAGACGCTGGGGCACTTTCATCACAACAGTCAAAACCCCGATCTCTTACCAGCACTTAGGCTATAGCTATTTGTACTTATTCAAGAGGACTCGGCATGTTTTGCGGCATTTTGTGCTCTTCAATTGTTTATCAGTGTTGTCAATTGGTATGTGTTTGCCCTCCAAACTGGGTATAAGACTTGCACAAATCCAGGGAAATAAGTGAAATTAGCGTATATATTTGTAGTATATATAGCTACATCTTACAGCAATTTTATCATTACTGCATTACTATGACAACTAGAATTCATGGAAACAGTTTGTAAATGCATCGGCGTATGTGTGACGCTCCACTAGATTGGCAACAATGAGTTATTTTTCCTCGCGTCGTCTGCTAGTAAGTATACATTCGAAATATTTGTAATTTTTCGGGGTTAATGTGGTTGCAAAAAAGGGATAATAGACATGAATTAAATAAACATTTTGAAGTAAAGTTAAACTGAATAATGAGTAAAGTAAACAATTACGGGAATAAAGCTTTGCACCTCATAAAGTGTAGTCATCTGCTGCTCGTAACTGTGTTTACGAAGTGAGTGCTTAGGAACCAGGAACAGCAACGTGGTTCAAGTGCAAAGTTGAGTGAATTAAGACCAAAATGTGTATAATTACAATCAAATAAGCACTGTGGAGTTTGTTGTGATGGCAGTAAGGATAAAACCACCGATTACAAGGTAAAAATGAATTCAGTTCAAACCATGACCCCGGGTACAAAAAGTTACATACTTTCACTAATATAGGCAACAAAATGTTTTATTGTGCTGTTTACAACTACAATCTTGAGTAAGATCAATAAACGTTACATATATATATATGCTAACGTTCAAATGAGTGCTGGGAAAGATGGTGGATTGTCTGTGGTTAGACCGGCCAGCCACACGATTGCCGCCATATTGGATTTCAAAACTGCCTTGAAAACATATTTTACGAAGAGCTCACATCCTTATTTTAGTTCGTATTGGGCTTTCATATATCACATTATGTTGATGACACTTCAATTTTTTTAATGGTATGCTTAAAGTTGTAATTGTATTCTTGTTTCACCAATTAAATATCGAGTGAATAAGGCCAGGCCAGCGTGATGACGATGGATTGACCGTGGTTGTTTACCCTAGGTCGTTGATTCTCCATATCTCACAATGTACACAAACCTAGCAGATCACACCCACACTGAGATCACCCAGAGAGAGAGAGAGAGAAAAAAGGGAAGGTAAATCTAACTAATAACTCCATGTCGGGTATTTCTTGGGAAATTACAGATTCCTATAGGGTAAACAACCGAGTGGACTGGCCAACTCACCGACTACCGCGGTTTTGGCCACCCTCCGAAAAAGTACTTTAACACGTCCCGACACCATAGATGGTCATCAGTCATGAGGAGTTGGTGGTGATAACAGGAGCTCAAGACCTCTACTCTCCTTTCAAAGTAAGTATTTTCTCCAAAGTTAGAAATTAAGGCCATATTTTAAGATTTAAACAGAGAATAATGAAAAGTGTTGCCAACGCAGTGCACACCACCCCAAAATGCTTTTGAAATTTTTACTTACGATTAAAGTTTAGAAGATTGACGCCATCTCGATGTTTGCGGAGTCGCTTGTGTCAACAAACTTCCCATTTCCTGTGCTAAATCCGCACACCACTTGTACCCATAGACGCTGGGGCACTTTTATCACAACAATTGTAAACCCAACCTCTAACCAGTACTTATCTAAAAGAACTACGGCATTCTTTGCGGCGTTTTGCGCTCTTCAATTGATTATCAGTGTTGTCATTGGTATGTGTTTACCCTCCAAACTGGGTATAAGACTTACACAAAACCAGGGAAATAAGTGAAATTAGCGTATCTATTCGTAGTATATATACATATTCCAGCAATTTTATCATTACTGCATTACTATGACAACTAGAATTCATGGAAACAGTTTGTATATGCGTCGGCGCATGTATGAAGCTCCACTAGATTGGCAACGATGAGTCTTTTTGCCGTCGTCTGCTCATACTTCAGAAATATTTGTAATTTTTCGGGGTTAATGTGGTTGCAAATAAGGGATAATAGACATGAATTAAATAAACATTTTTGAAGTAACAAAGTAAAGTTAAACTAAATGATAAGTAAAGTAAACAATTAAGGGAATAAAGCTTTGCACCTCATAAACAGTGTAGTCATCTGCTGCTCGTAACTGTGTTTGTGGAGTGAGTGCTTAGGAACCAGGAACAGCAACGTGGTTCAAGTGCAATTTGGAGTGAATTAAGACCAAAATGTGTATAATTATAGTCAAATAAGCACTGGAGTTTCAGTTGTGGTGGCAGTAAGGATAAAACCACCGATACAAGGTAAAAATGAATTTCAGTTCAAACCATGACCCCAGGAATAAAAAGTTTCATACTTTCACTAATATAGGCAACAAAATGTTGTTTTATTGTGCTGATTACAATTGCAATCTTGAGTAAGATCAATAAACGTTACATATATACGCTAACATTGTTCAAATGAGTGCTGGGAAGGCTGGGAAAGATGGTGGATTGTCTGTGGTTAGAACGGCCAGCCAAGTGATTGTTGCCATATTGGATTTCAAAACTGCCTTGAAAACATATTTTACGAAGAACTCACATGCTTATTTTAGTTTGTATTCGATCGTTCATGACCTACAGATATACAATTTCTGGAAGTTTGGCTCTTTGTAGACGTCTATTGTATTCTTGTTTCACCAATTAAATATCGAGTGAATAAGTCCTGGCCAGCATGATGACGATGGATCGTCTGTGGCTGTTTACCCTAGTATTCAGGTTGCTTATTAAGAATTTACTGTTATTTTTGGTTGGTCGACTGTAAATAACTCCCAGGGGCCAGTACTAAACACGGCGAAATACATTGGACGCCCCAATCCCTAGTGGATGTCGTATTTGCTGTTACGTTCCTTGCAGTCCGTGCGGAGTTATTCCTAAGAATTACCAAAAGAAAATATGAATTAAACGGGCAAACTAAACTGGCTTCAAACAGATAGAAAGTAATCATGTCTTATCTTAAAGGCGGTAGGAAAGTAACTGATAGGTCACAGGACGCCAAGGGCATTCTGGGAACCACAATACCCCATGACCTGGTACAGATGCCAATAGTCCCTGGATCTTACAAGTTTTTTTTTTTTTTTATTAATTCTACCGGTTTCCAGCTTGGCGCCAGTATTATCCTAATGTTAAGACCCCGGGTTTGTTAGTTATGAAAAATATAGATTGGTTAAAAATTTGTCATATTTTTGGAGTTGCTCTCCCCCATACCTATTCTGCAATTTTTGAGAACCTACTGTAATGGAAAATTGCTCCAACTGGGGTTCTTGGATGATAAAAAACTAAAGGCACAGGATATTGGTACGGCAGCCGTATCTCTGATTGCGATAGATATTGGTACGGCAGTGAATTGCGCATGCGTCAATTTCAGACTTCCTGCTGTACAAATAACATAGTGTATGGGGGTGCGTCAGATTCTGTCAGTGGTGCCGTATTGCGCTATTTACTTGCTGTAGGTATAGTAGTTTGCTAATCATGAAGCAGTTGCCATGCACTGTTGCCAAGAGCTATTGGTACGGCACTAGAAGATCAGTGACGGTAGTAATAATAGTTGAACAGAATTGTTTCGCTGAATATGTTCAATTCAAAATGTCAAAGTGAAGCACCATACTGTCATCACCAAGCACCAAAACATTTTGACAGTAAATGAAAATATGTATAAAAAATCACAATAATACTTAAACATACTTGGATTTTGACTATACACGTGAAAAATAAAACTAAACTAATCTATCTGTGTACGTACTTCTTATCTTCTTTGACTCTCCTCTGAACTGTATAATAATACATCAGTTTTTGCCAAAAAACATGTTTTCAGGTTTCAACGAGCTGAAAAAAGCAATAGACGTCTGCGAAGAGCCAAACTTCCAGAAATTTTATATCCGTAGGTCACGAACGATCGAATTGGCCCTGAAAAAAGCTCTGAAGAGGAGATTCAAAGAAGACTTGAAGTACACAGAAATCGGGCTCTGCTGTATTCATGGTAGTAAGGAAAACTACCAAAGTCGATCCTCTGGTAAACGGGCTAATCAATAGTAAGTAATCATCCAAATCAGGTCTATATTAACAGCATCTTTCCCATATTGGACACACTACTGACTGCTGCACTACCTTACTAGCTAAGCTTCAAATTTTCTTTTAATCTCCTCTTCGGAGCTCATTTAAGGGCCGATTCGATTGTTCGTGACCTACGGATATACAATTTCTGGAAGTTTGACTCTTCGTAGACGTCTATTGCCATTTTCAGCTTGTTGAAACCTGAAAACATCTGTTTTTTCAGCGAAAACTGATGTATTATTACACGGTTCTTGTTGCTAGGTCGTCATTTTCGTGCTGTCACTAGTATGCCTGAGGTGGTAACCAAGGGTTCGCATATGCGCCATTCACAGCCGTACCAATATCTATCGCAATCAGTGATACAGCTGCCGTACGAATATCCAGTTGGAAAACTAAATTAATGCAGTCATCAATCAGAAATTTATAAAATGCAAGGCCCAAACCAACTTTATCATTTTAAAATTTACATACTAGTTCTTGGTACCAACAGTAGGCTGTCATTAAAAAATTTATGAAAACAGAAAAATGTAGGCTAGCAAGGTCAGTTATAGCCCAGGGATATCCTGCATCATAATCTAGGCTTCCTCTACCTAACCTGAGTGGGGTGAACGGTCTTCACTTGTCCCCTATCTAGATATGTGACCAAGAGCACCATCAATCTTGAAAGTGAAATGCTGGAATTTATAGTTAGTGCAGTAATTGAACCTTGCAGACTGTCCTGACAGTAAGGGGGACTCCTTTCTTCCCTTTAGCCTTGCATATTGCATGTTCAGTTATACACTAAAGGCCAGGCATATCCTCTTATCCCATTCCCATTGCCAGGAGTTGACTCTTACACTCAAAGTTTGTTTACTGAAGGAAAAATACTTAGGCCTATTAGTGTTATTCATGTTACAACTGTCATTGTAAAGTATAATAATTAAGGCTCTCTCTGTTAAATTGAAGAGACTAATAAAAACTAGGAGTCAGAAAACATCTGGTTACTTTATCCTAAGAATTTTTTTATTCGTATTTTTCCAGTAATTTTAATATATGTATATAATTTTGAGTATTTTGTCATTCGTTTTTGTATGAACATTTAACCTATAACACAGCCTCTCAGTGCCTTTTCATTGCTATTGGGGCTCCCAGTGAAAACTCGGTTTAATTCCTGGAGAAAATTAAAGAGGAGACTTTTATGTTGGAAAGCTTATTCTTGAGTGTGAGCTGAAAGTGGCTTTTGGTGCTTGGTAATAGGTAGTTAATTAGTGGTAGGTAGGCGAGTGGGGTGAGTAAATGCCCTTTTCATCTACCACAGCCTAGCTATTTTATGTACTTAGCTATATAATTACTTGGTAAATATATATGAAACTTAATTTTATAATGAAAATGTAATTTTGAAGTTTTATGTTTAAAAGTTGTATGAATTGCTTAATCAGATAGACTATAGGAACATCAATTTGATATTGTAGTGTTGGTAGAGAAGGTATAACTTTTACAGGGGTATGGCCTTGAACTTAATTTCAGTTTTCATTTTTTGAGCTCTCTCTAGCAAGCACTCATTTATGTCTTATAATCAGGACTAGCTGCAGGTTATTTCTTAACAATATGCTTTGTAAAATACAGCTGGCTCCCAGTGTTCAGGTGTAAAATACAGCTGGCTCCCAGTGTTCAGGGGTAATACATTCCATGAACCCCCATGCATTCCATCACTTTGTTTATATCCTTATAAATCCCAGCATACCTCTTATGATGATAAAAAAGAAAGATTGTGTATACAGTATGACTTAAAGTGTAGTGTAATATAAAAAATTGTAATCATTATTGGCCAAATAATGCAAAAAATAATAAGAACATCATGGATTCATTATTTCTTATACAATACAATATTAGTAAGAGAAAATAATCAAAGAACTGTAAAGTGAAGCCATGTATCACGAGCGTTAACTGTTTTATATATCTATTAATCTCATAAAATGTAATAAGTTTGGTTCATAAAATAAAATGTATTTTTAATGTTTGATAATTGTAACATCATTGTTGCCTACTCCCCAACCTCTCCAGTTACTGTACACTAAATGTCATGGTAATTCATCTACTGGCCAAAAGTGTTGCTATCATAGGTCCTGGTGTCTGCTTGGTAGGTTCATGCTGCAGGAGGTGTACTAGTCTTTATCTTGAAATCTGTGAACTCCTTCACCTTTGGTTGTTCTCCCACACTCCTTCCTGCACTGGTGGTGCTGTTGTAGAGGAGGCCGAGGCCTGACCCTTGCAGGCAGTCTTGTCACTCTACAGACAGAAATAATCTTGTCTTGGCTTTTCCTGATGGTGAAGTTGACAAGCAGTAGATTGTCAAACTGTTTTGGAAGGAAATGCCCTCTGTTGGAGAGGGCGACTTATGGTTTCAATATGTGTTGGAGAGGGCGACTTATGGTTTCAATATATGTGAAGGATGTGTATGTCCAGATAACCCATAATGAGGACTCTCATAAGTGTTAGCTTTGACTACAGGGGGACAGTCTTCTACCTCAAGGCCTTGGGCTTTGGATTGTTGGCTGTCTCACAGATGGGATTCATCTGTTAAGCACTCTTGATGATTGGGTGAACTTGGCACACTGTGAAGCACGGTTGTTCCAGGATCAAGACCAGGTACTTTCTCATTTTGTCATAATACAGTATAGGGCTTGTGATAAGATGGGAGCATTCTGATTGATGCAGTAATGACCCTCTCTTTAAGAATCAGCAAGTTCAAGGATAATATGCTGGATTTTGGATAATCATGCTCTGTCACCTGTTGTCCTGGGAAGTTTCTCTCAGCTGACTCCTATTGTGGTTGCTTCAGTGGTGTCTGGAGTGGCACTGTTTACCTGCTTCATCTCTGATATTCTTGTACCTCTTAGTTGGAAGGTGAATGATGACTGCATGATAACAGGATAATTGGATAACAGGAACCCTTCTGAATTCCATTAAATTTCCATCTCGCAAAAGTTGCTTCTGTTCTTGGATGCACCTGAATGGTTGATCAAGTTTATGTGGACAATGATTCTCTCCTGCCCAACAACATTCTAGATGTGGATTCATCTCTTATGGTACAGCAAGTATTGATGGATCAGTGTGGGAGTCTGGATCAGCTAGTGAGTCACTCAGTAATGCTGTGGTGGGAAGTGTCAAGGAAGGGGGAAACTTCCAGTGGGAGCAACCTGCTTGGTTTTTGGTTACAGTTCTATGTCACGTGTGTGTGTGTGCATGTATGTACGTATGTAGTAAAATGTGGAACCTTACCTTTCGAGTGAGGTGATGTCTGAAAGTGGCGACAGAGGGGGCGGACAAATGGCAGAAAACATGAACACTTAACTTTAGGAAACACATTGAAAAATGGCAGAAAACATTAACACTAAACTTTACGAAACACATTAACAAATGGCAGAAAACATTAGCACTTGATTATCTCCATCTTTGTCTCCATAGAAAACATCCCCTTCTTTCCATGAACTTCAGCAACATTCTTGGGACCCATGGCTAATAACGTAAGTCATTAAGTTCACACACAACACGATAAAGTAACTTACAGTACAACGAGAGCGAAATCACTAACAGGAATTTATGTTAACAAACCAAATATATGTGAAAGAACGATTTCCAGGTGTTTATGATAACGCTGCCGCAAAAAATGGCCACAGAAGGCCTGTACAGAGATGATGTGACAGATGCTGACCAACAGGAGAGCAGGATCTTATGGCGGTGACTAGCATCAGGAACCAATGGGAGAGCGGGAGGATGGTGGCGAGTCTACTGAGTTGGCGGCGCACCAGTTCTAAAATTGTTCTCGGCGGCCCAGGCGAATCTCGGACTTTACCCTTTCGCAACCTGAATTATTTTCGTACACAGAAGCCAAAAAATCTTCGTCTTTGCTTTCATAACCTGAATTTTTCGTACGTAGGGACTTTCTTATGTAGAGGTTGCACTGTATTTTGTGTCTGGTACTGTGTAAGTACACAGATGTATATCAGGCAAAAAGGGCCATTTGCTGTCATTGGTGTCATGCCACGTTTCACCAGATCATAGACGTCTTGGCGTATCCTCACTTAGAATATCCCCTCTCTGATTCTGTGGCAGAGCTACATGTTCCCATAAGGCTGTATGAGACCCTGATGTAGGTTTTGGACAGGGAAGTCAGTCTCAAGGATATCTTCTTGCTAGCCCAAGCATTGGTTAAGAAAGTAGGTAAACTTAAGACTGAGTTGTGCTTTTTTTTTTTTTTTTTCTAAATCTCCGTCTAAAAACCCTATGGACCAAGTCAACAGACTTTGAAACCAAGAGGGTTCCAATGGGAAATCAGCCTAGCAAACTTAGTACATAGTATTAAACCTGATGGTAGAAAATTATACACCGTTAGCAACAGCAGTCTGCCTAGTTTTGTGAGTAAAACAACTAGATCAGGTAAAAAAAAGTGTGCAGAGGATATTTGTCTTCATAGCATACTCTATGCAACAGACATAATGAACTTGCATATATAATAAGTAAGTTTTCTGGTAGAGTAGATCCCTGTATTCATGGGGGATGGGTACCAGACACCCCCCCCCCCCCCGCCCCCCCCCCCTGCAGATACTTAAGACCCCTCTGAAAATGCTTGGAACTGCTTGTTTTGATAGTTAAAAAACACACACAAAAAAAACTAAAAATGCTTATACGTACTGCCTGAGTATTTCAATATTTTTATCACAAAAATTGAATTTGATAAAAATAATATGAAAATTCAGTAATCTGTGAATATTTCTTGGTGAAAAATAGCACGGATAGGGAAATTTTCTGCGAATAATGGGAAATATCGGTTGATAGAAAAATCCGCGAATCATGAGTCTGCGAATAGCTGGTGTTGACTGTGCTATCAGTACAGGATGCAACAGCATCTCATCTTGCCTTTGGAAGGTCACCAAGATGGGCATGAGTTATTGGCATTGCATCATCTTTGGCAATAAATAATAACAAATATCCACAACCACTTGGATTCTCTCTCTCTCTCTCTCTCTCTCTCTCTCTCTCTCTCTCTCTCTCTCTCTCTCTCTCTCTCTCTCTCCTCCCCTTCCTAATTTTCAAACCTGTTTTTCATAGTATCATCTCCAACTGCACTATGTACATATTTATCTTTGTTGCCAAAGGAAAATAACAGGTTGTCGAGTGGCTGGGTAGATCCCAACTCCCTTTACCAGCCTGAGAAGAGTCTATGACTCAGAGGTCTGGAAAAATAAGCCCTCTTATTATTAATAATAATAAGATCTTAACTCCCCAATTCACTTACCACTACCTAGATAGCAAGCTTCAGCAGCCTGACGACCAGCCCTTGCTATATCGGTGTAATAGGCGAGGTTTTTTATATCTATGAAATACAGTACAGGCGGTCCCCGGGTTACGACGGTTCCAGCTTACGACGTTCGAGGTTACGACGCTTTTTTCTTAAATATTCAATGGAAAAATCCGTCCTGGGGGTTACGACGCTTGTTCTGAGGTTACGACGCTGACGCTTCCGACGCTCCAAGTTAACGACGCTTTTAAAAAAAGCAATACTATGATAAAAATCCTTTATAGTTTAGCACAGTATATTAATAAAAATAAGTTTTCTGGTTAGATTACAACAAAAAATTTTGAGATTATGATGATTTTTCGACACTTTTTATGTTGTATTTTTCTATTTTGTTCATGAAACTTACCTGACAGATATATATATAGCTGTATTTTCTGAAGTCCGACAGAATTTCAAAATTCGCGGCACACGCAGTGGCGGCAGGTGTGGTAGCACCCACTCCCGAGCCCGCCGCTGGGAGGCGGATACCAGGAACCACCATTCCCATTTTCTATTCATATTTTTTTTCTGTCGCCGGTGGTAAACAACTGTTTACAGACCTCCCCCGCCTAGGATTTTGAAAAACTTCATTAGCCACTTAAGTATCCTAATTATTCTTTCGATTATTTAACTTGGATTTGTGCTAGGCATACGCTATCGTAAATTTTTTTCATTGCATTTGATGTCTAAAGCTAGTTAGCCTAGTTTCAGACTGTTGTCTGCACGGTAAGGTGAGGCTACCGGAACTTTCGGTAGACACTCGCTTAGTATATATGACGTTTACATGTTTTCTTTGCATAAGGTAATTAGTGTAATGTGTGACTGATTACGGAAGAAGGAGGATTCATTTACGCTTTTTAGAGCGTGTTAGAATCAGGAGTTTTCCTCATAGTAAACAGAAGTTAGAAATAATGAAACCTTCTACTCCTGTAAGATTTTATTTTGCCTAACCCTGTGGGTATGGCTTACGGGCCTAGAAGAAGTGTCTGCTAGAGGATTACATCAAGTAATCTTAGACTAAAGTGCTCGCTCTCCAATCAGTGTTGTGAAGTGTAGTGCCCCTTGTGTTGTGGAGGGGGCATCAGATCGGCCCCATAATGCCTCTAGGCCTGGACCTCTGTCGGACTCCCATGACTCAGGGAGAGGGCATGTCCGAAAGCCGCAAGAGGGTTACGGGGGCTCCCCACCGATCTGGCGTCCCTTCGGCAGAACCTGTTGACGCTTCCCAGGCTGCTAAAGACGTGCACGTGCACGAATCTTGAAGGATTGCTTCTCGTCCTCCGAGGCGTCCTCCCCACACAGGGGTTGGAGTTCTCGGAAGGACTCGCGCCCCCTAAAGAAGCTTGAGAGAAGAGGACGCTTCACGTCCTCTCTCTGCGTCACGAGAGGATGAAAAAGTAAAGAGACCACATTTTCCCTTTTAGAAGAATGCACTGGCTCTTTTTTCTAAGGGACATTTAAGGAGGCTCATTCATCTTGCCAGAAGAGTGATTTTGAGCCTCCTGCGGGTGAACGCTCATGTATATATCGTTTATACTTATTAAGGAGGCTCATTCATCTTCCCAGAAGAGTGATTTGACCTCCTGCGGGTGAACGCTCATGTATAATATCATTTATACATTATTAAGGAGGCTCATTTCATCTTGCCATAAGAGTGATTTGAGCCTCCTGCGAGTTGAAAAAAAAAAAACGCTCATGTATATGAACGCTCTGTATATATCATTTATACTTTATTAGGAGGCTCAAAATTCATCTTGCCAGAATAGTGATTTGAGCCTCCTGCGGGTGAAACGCTCATGTATATGAACGCTCTGTATATATCATTTATACATTAAAAAATTAGGAGGCTCATTCATCTTGCCAGAAGAGTGATTTGAGCCTCCTGCGAGTGAACGCTCCATGTTACATCATTTATACATTATTAAAGAGGCTCATTCATCTTGCCAGAAGAGTGATTTGACCTCCTGCGAGTGAACGCTCATGTATGATCGCTCATGTATATATCTCATCATTATTTAAGGAGTTCATTCATCTTGCCAGAAGATGATTTGACCTCCTGCGATGTGAACGCTCATGAAGTTAGAGTGTTTCTGTTTCAACCTCGCTAGCATTCCAAAAGAATTTGGTAATCAAGGACATTTTCGTCTCCTCTCCTCATGGCGCTCCGTATACGTTATGTAACGTTCGCTTTACTTCGAAAAAGCAAGCTGATAAGTTTGACGGCCGGCAAGCTGCTTTGCACAGTCAAACAACTTATGTCTCTGGTCGGCATAAGAAGGGCAATTTAGACGTGAGGAAGCGTTTGGAGGTGCTCGACGTCCTATAAGTAGAGACATTTCTCCAGGGGACGCTCGGCAAGCACCTTGCGGAAGACGAAAGCCATACGTCTTCCTTTAGTGTTCACACTCTTCAGGACATCGTGCGGCTCTCCATATAGACCTCGCATGAGGACGTCCCTTTAATAATATTCAAGTCATACGCAAAACGCGGTTCGTCATAACATTGAGATGTTGGCAAGGTCGCTCGCCAGGACGCCTCTTGGCGGGCCTTGCATGCATCAAGCGCTCAACGAGTTCCTCTCTGAAACGTCGTTCAAGAAGACTTGGTGTTCTCTGCTCAGACACGCTCGTAGCTAAGCAGGACGTTTTTTGAGGACGCTTTCCAGGACGCTAAGCAGGACGCTTTTGAGGACGCTCGGCAGGACGCTTTCCAGCACGCTTTTGAGGACGCTCAGCAGGACGCTTTTGTGGACATTCGCCAGGACGCTTCGGTGGAAGCTCGGCAGGACGCTTTGCGAGAGAAAAGACTTGTTGAAGGCGTCTTATTTGCTGTTGAGGACATTTTTCTTACAGAAATTTTTAAAAAGGGGGGATTCGGAGTTAGCGGAGAGACATACCGAATTTTTTTTCTTCGATCTCTCTGCCTCTTCATCGATTTCTTTGAGAATCGGGAAAGATTATAATACTTGGATTCTTGGGTGACTTTCGGTCATGTTAAAGGGTTTTCCCCTATTAGCAAAGTGCTAATAGTTTTGTCAAGTCAGGACGTTTTCCCCATTGTCATTTAAGTGGGGGACCCCTCATAAATGGGGTAGTTCTCATTGACATAGTTTTTAACGTTTTTATCGTTTAAGCGGATAAACTCATTAACAAATTTCGGAAGAGCTCTCATTCATTTTCAGAGGCTCATCCGGGGTTAAGAGAAAGACTTGTAGACTATCCAGAAGTCTTTTGTCCAATATCATAAGAACATTGAACGGTCTTTTTCGATCCTCGGTTCTCTCTTGATGATCTCTATTCGAATATTACTCCCTTTTCTTGGAAAAGAGTCTTGGCAAAGAGTCAAGGAGTTCTTTTAAAAGTCTCGTCATTAGAACGTGGACAGTCGTTTTCCTTTCTTTCTCTCTTCCTCGTCGAGGAAAGATGTAGTAGAGAATTCGATGTTCAAACTTTGCGTCATTTTGCTAACGCATGGGTCAAGTCATATACGCATATCGTATTTACCTCTGCGGATAGAAGCCGAAAGAACTGTTGTTCTAATGTATTTATTTGACACTCCCTTCAACCTTACAAGAGTTTTCGGAGTAAGAACAACTCTTCAGGTATTGTTACGACAACACCAACTCAGCTTCTGTATTTAGCGAATTCTGTTTCGTTTAAATAGGCCTGCTTGAGAGTTTCCTTTTGGCTCGATAATATCATACCTATTCCCTTCGTAAAGGGGAGTAGCTGGCAACTCAGGCAGATAGTTTTTTTCTGTTCACCATTGAAGCTTTCTTCTTGAGGAAGACTTCTCCTTCACTCTTTTTGGATAGAGATCGAAGGTGGTTCGATCTCCAATCCTTTTTTTTTTTTTTTTTTTTTTTTTTTTTTCTTGAAGGAAAGAATTTAGGATGGAGATCGTTGTTCAGAATACTATAAATATACTACGTATATTAACCTCGCGACATGATTCTACTAAACAGTTGAATTTGTCCGAGGGGTAGGCGCATATCCTAGTTATTCTACCGGATTGCGACTTAGACGAGAAGTATTCTAATTGACTGCAACACCAACTCAGCTTCTGTATTTAGCGAATTTTGTTTCGTTTAAATATGCCTGCTTGAGAGTTCCCTTTTGCTCGATAAATTTCATACCTATCCCTTCGTAAAAAGGAGTAGCTGGCAACTCAGGCACATAGTGCGAGACGATGATCAAGGCTGCTGTTACTGGGAGTGTGATCTACGCAGTACCGGCTAGCTCGGTGTCATGCGTGGTTGGTTACGTCTCTCTCCCTTGCGGGAATGGCTTAATAAACCGTCTCTCTGCCCTACAATCATGGCTTTTAGATTTTAGCCTCGGGTTGAGGAAATTTCTAGTAATCTTGAATGAATCATACCTGCCGTTTACTTAGAAAAAACAATTTTCAACAAGATATCTCTATACTATGTTAGGTGCGGGTTTACCGCACGGTAAACATTCTGTACGAATCTACCGCGGCATAGCACTATCATAATGCTCTCCTGCTTATGCAAAGCGCAGCCTTATTTAGGGAAGGAAGCAGGCTGACTGAGGGAATGGATGAGTTTGCTGGGGACCATTTCCTCGCTGGAGAAGCTTGTTTTCCCTGAATAAACAGCAATTCAGACCTCTACAAATTTTCCTCACGAAGAAATTGGAATAACATCAAAGATCTTGTAATTCTAATTTTCTCTCAACGGCTTGAGGATCACCTCAGGTGATAGCGAGAGGGTGCCAGACATCCGAACAGAGAACAGATGTTCTGGCACATTGTCTGAAAGAATTGGAAGCCAAATTGGTCGGCTCTCCAGTTCCTCGAAGGGTGAGGTTGGATCGAGTGGCCCAAATCATCTCGGATAATTTCTCAGCTCTCTCATAGCTCGAGAAGAGAGAATTGGTTATGGGCTTGGGCACGGAACGTAACGATCCTCAAGAGGTTCGTTAAACTAGTGCACGTCCGTGGGGGTCTTCTCGATCGAAGGCAACAACTACTGACGTCTGAGTAATCCTCACTTAGAAGTATGTCGAAAGTGAGGAGAGACTGAGGGCGTCTTTCGTTAAGTTTTTCGTAATATTGAAGACGAAGGAGCTTCCATCATAAAGTTGTTTTCCCTTATTCATGATCCTAGAGGATTAGCTTTAGTCGCCACATGTTGGCCTCTAAGAGGTTGGATTCACAGAGGTCAGGTAATTCAGAGAATTGTCCAAAGACCCTTCCCGAGAGAATCGGTGTAATCTAACATCGTCATTAGTGAAGTATCTAATCTCTCTCCTCTGAGTCTGAAGGCGTTCAGACTATCGAGAAGCGATAAGATCTTCAAGATTATAGCAGTCTCTTGGCCAAGACAAAGCAGTGCTGCCTATTTTCAGTTTTCAATCGGAGGGGGCCGTTTCTGGAGATAGTGAAGGGAAATGACTGTTCCTCCACCTCGACCTCTGTGATTTCGTTATGGTTCTATCTTTCCGTATGAAGTATGAGATAAGATAGAAGTCCTAACTATTGTAGAATATGCAAATATGTTTGTTGACGGCCTCTAGGCTCAGAGAATCCGGTTCTGTCAAACAACAAAGCTTCACGATCTTGAGGTCTGTGGAGATCTGAATTCTCTGGATCAAAGGTTCCGGCATGGAACTTAGACGTAGTCTGAGTTTTTCTGATGCCAAAAGCATTTCGAACCTATCCTTTCTGCGAACTTAATACACGTGACCAGAAAGGCTAATATTCTAACCGCTCTCCAGCCAGCGGCAAGGAGGGTTAGTGAGGTTTTGAGCCATCATCAGAGGTTTTGGCTTTAAAGGACATAATGCGGTCTGTCCTCTAAGCCTTCCGTTCTTGATAAGAACGAAAACCTGTCTAACCCTTGACCCGAAGGCTTGGAGACCAAGGGTATGGTCACAAATTATTGGGCAAGGGCATAGAGAGTCCTGTGCCCTGTAGGGTCTCTCAAGTTTTATCTTGATAAAACTATAGAAAGTCAAGGTCAACGGACAATCTGCGGTGTTCCGTAAAAAGACCAAACTGGTTCATGTCAAGACACCCCTGGCATTATAGCAAGGAGTTCTTTTAAGAGGTCTCATTCATTATGTTTGCATAAAGATTTGAGATTTTTCTTAATATCAATGCTCAAGAGGTGAGGGCGCGGCCTCGGAAGCATTTCAACAGAGCATGACACTCAGTAACATCCTGAGTGTCACGCTTTAGCGAAGCAACTCTGGGTTCGCTTCACACTCCCGACAATCTGCGGTGTTCCGTAAAAAGACCAGACTGGTTCATGTCCAAGAACACCCTGGCATTATAGCCAAGGAGTTCTTTTAAGAGGTCTCATTCATTATGTTTGCATAAAGATTTGAGATTTTTTTCTTAATATGAATGCTCAAGAGGTGAGGGCGCGGCCCTCGGAAGCATTTCAACAGAGCATGACACTCAGTAACATCCTGAGTGCCACGCTTTAGCGAAGCAACTCTGTGTTCGCTTCACACTCCCGACGGGATGTGAAGACGACATTTCAGATCCGTAAGTCGCTAGGACCATACATATCCGTAAGATATATTATTGGGTGCAGGAAGCAACACGAATCCTATCCTATAGAAAAGGGATAGGTGTGCTTTTAACTTTGAAGGTTGGTCGCTTGAGGCGCGTTCCTTTTCTTTAGCCTAGAGTTAGTTATGGAACTAACTTTTGATAGGTTAGGTCAGGTGGTGGTTTTAGCTTCGGTGCCCTCAGAAGTATGGTCATATGGTCTAGTCACATTGTGGTCACGCCCCCGTTGACAGATCATCTAGAGCGCACCAGCATTACAGGTCTCTACCTCGCTGGCACTCTAGTAACGCAGAAGCAGACTTTGGTGACAGTAATCACGAAGTCGGCTATGCTACAGGTCAGGAACCAAGATGTATATCATCTACTTAATTTAGTTTCCCTAAAATCCTATTCTGTCTCTTCCCACCATCCGAAGGTGGGATTCAGCTATATATATATCTGTCAGGTAAAGTTTCATGAACAAAAATGTTATTGTTATATACAATTAAGTTTTTGTTTCTACTTACCTGGCAGATATATATAATTAAAGTGCCCCACCCACCCACTCCCCTCAGGAGACAGTGCACTGATAAATATGAATAGAAAATGGGAATGGTTCCTGGTATCCGCCTCCCAGCGGCGGGAGTGGGTGCTACACCTGGCCGCCCACTGCGTGTGCCGCGAATTTTGAAATTCTGTCGGACTTCAGAAAAAAATACAGCTATATATATATCCGCCAGGTAAGTATGAACAAACTTAATTGTATTATAACAATAACATGTTTTTTAGTGACGCTCATATGCGGAACTAGTTTCCGAGCGAATGAATACATACTAGTTTACATATAACAGTCCAAAAGCGCAAATAATGAAAAAATCATTGCTTGTTTCCAGTAATAATAACAAAACGAAGTTTCTGGTTAGATTACAACGCAAATTCCAAGTATCCAAAGAGAGACATTATCCAGTAATTTGATCAGAGAGAGAGAGAGAGAGAGAGAGAGGCGTCTTCCGACGCTCCGAGTTAAGGACAGAGAAGTGTTCGTTTCGTTAAACGGCCTCTGACTCATGCCCAGTAAATGTTTTGTTGATACTAATAATATAAGCCTATTTAAAAGATACGTTTACTTTTAATTAGTCTATATGATACGTAAATAGTAATCAACTGTTCTTGTAGCCCTCAATATTTGGCAAAATCGAAGTATCCAAAGAGAGACATTATCCAGTAACGTAATTTGATCAGAGAGAGAGAGAGAGAGAGAGAGAGAGAGAAGAGAGAGAGAGAGAGACGCTTTGGCAACAATGGTCTCGGGGGTTTTTATAGCTTCCTTCTGCTTGATGATCGTGGATATTGTAGAAGGATTTCGACCATACTCGTTTGCCAAATCGACGATCCACGAACGCCACGTTCATGCTTTTGCTATAATTTCATGTTTTGCTTCCATCGAAATCATTTTCTTGGGTTTTTTCTTATCACCTGCTTTGTCTTTAGCTTTGAGACCCATGATTAATAATAAAATAGACAAAATAACACGAAAAATAGGCGCAAATACAACGAACTAAACAACGACGTGTTAACATGCAGCACCAACAAACAAACAGACTGAACGCCATTTATCGGTCGCCTATACAACTAACACTCATCGCAAAATCGTATCTCAAATATTTCGTTGTATATCAAAGCTTGTATTTTCGCAAATTTTCTGTTATATCTCAACATTCGATCATTAGGGCAATCGTATGTCAAGTTTCCAATGTAATTTTGATCAGAGAGAGAGAGAGAGAGGATAGAGAGAGAGAAGAGAGAGGAGAGAGAGAGAGAGAGAGAGAGAGAGACGCTTTGGCAACAATGGTCTCGGGGATTGACGTAACTTTTATTTTCTGACAGATAGGACAGAGAAGTGTTCGTTTCATTAAACGGCCTCTGACTCATGCAGGAAATGTTTTTGTTGATACTAATATATAAGCCTATTTAAAGATACATTTACTTTAATTAGTCTATATGATACGTAATAGTAATCAGCTGTTCTTGTAGCCCTCAAGATTTTGCAAAACAACCCCGGTTGTACATAAAACTTCAAGAATGTAGTGTCACCAGAGGATTACAATAGTTTTTACCTTCAAGAACCAGCATTCTTTTATGAAAATAACTCCAGGTTGTACATAAAACTACAGGAAACAACATGTAGTGTAACCAAAGGATTACAAGTAAGGTTTTTATAACTTTTTATTAGTTTAAGACATATTTCCAAGCGTCGTTCCGGCTTACGACGATTTTCGGCTTACGACGCGTCTCAAGAACGGAACCCCCGTCGTAACCCGGGGACTGCCTGTATATGAAATATCCTGAATTTGGAATGTTTACCCCATGCCTCAAATAGGCTTAGCATATCACTTGTTTTTTTATATTTTTAATGAAAAACACATTGTGACAACTACATTATCTGTATTGTGTTGCTGTCATAGCATAAGAGGACAATACACTTTTATTTGAATTATTAACATTAACATAAATTGTGTTACGTTTTGACAGATGTCATCAGGTGAGGACCGCACACATCACTGGCTTCTAACTAGTCCAGGGCCAGGGGAAGGTGTTGAAGAAGAAGCTATGGTTGAAGGAGAACCTGCACCTGATGGTCACTATCCTCTTATGACCAATCCATTTGATGAACAGCTTGCTCTGAATTCAGGGGATGCAGTAGGTAGGTATTATCTTTAGTGCTTAAATTATTTGGATGGTTACGTTCTATCTTTCTATGACCAATCTGTTTGATGAACAGCTAACTCAAATTCAGGGGATGCAGTAGGTAGGTATTATCTTTAGTGCTAAAATTATTTGGGTTCAACCATGAATTGTTTTGATGTATGCACCCAAGTACTATTATTATGAAAATAATTGGATTAAGTCTTAGTCATGTAGGTGGTTACTTGTGGTAACATTTGTGATATAGTTTGCAGGTTGGAGAATTAATTGGAACAGTACAGTTTGTTTCTGCAAAATTATAAAGAGTACATATGTACTTAAGAGTATCCTTTGCTGACACCTGGTTCAAGTATTAAAGCTTGGTAACCATTAAAATTTCTCTGGGTAGCGCTTCGATGGGTCAGTGCAGGTATACAGTGCTGTCCCCCAATAGCAATACTAATAGGAATGACTTAGCTAATCATGACATTCTGTTTTCTGCCACGCTTGACAAAACATTGACTGCTCACAGCAGCTTGTTCGTATTTTCCGCTTTTATCACCGGAATTTGGTAGTGTTACAACCACTGGAGTGCATTCGTATATCCTTTGAGTAGAATGAGTCTTGTCTTTTATTTATTTTGTTCAGATTCTTGTCAGGCTGCATAATTATGTACTTGCAGTCTCCGGGAATAATAATGGCCCTATATAAATAGTTCTTGAATGTACCCCTATTCAAGTAGATTGAATACTTTTGCATGCAGTGGAACCTCTACATACGAAATTAATCTGTTCCAAAGCGGCCTTTGTAACCTGATTTTTTCGTATCTAGAACTACGTTTTACATGCAAATTGCCTAATTCGTTCCAAGCCCTACAAAAACACCACAGTAAATATTATAATAAAGCTAAATTGACCAGTAAACAATGAAATACAACAATTTGGACCATTCAGTACCTAACGTAACTGTGACTGACCTGTAAATAAAGTGTATTAGTGTACAGAGTACAAGAAATACTGTACGTACATGTACATACATATGTAGTAAAATGTGGAACCTTACCTTTCGAGTGAGGCGACTCAGGCAAACGTCATCGAACTGCGTAAGCTTACGACCTGTGTAAGCCTTTTCGGGGTGTGTCTTTTCTACAAATGTTTGCACTTTATGAAAAGCAGCTAGAACATCCTTAATTTCTGCTGTTGTCATAGGGTTCTCCTCCTCCTCCTCACCGCTGCTAGAGAACTCTTCTTGATGACTTTATGTTGCTTGGCCTCTAACTCCTTCAGGTCTTCCGTCGTAAGCTCCTCTTGGTGCTCCTGGAGAAGGTCATTGATGTCGTCCTCGTCGACGACCAGCCCCATGGACTTGCCGAGTGCAATGATCTCGTTAAGATCTGGTTGCGAAGCAGTTTCAGGAGCGTCAACTATTTCTGAATCTGCATCAGCTCTGGCCACGTTGAATCCCTCAAAGTCTCGGGCGGATACGGCATCAGGCCAGAGTTTCCTCCACGAAGAATTCAAGGTTCGCCTCGAAACCTCCTGCCAAGCTTGATCGATGAGTCGGATGCATATCACGATATCGAAATGCTCCTAACAAAATTCACGCAAGGTGAGGTTTGTGGTATCGTTGATGTCGAAACATCTCTTGAAAAGATATTTTCATACAATCAACTTACCTGTCAGATATATACATAGCTAAGACTCTCCGTGTCCCCGACAGAAATTCAAATTTCGCGCCACTCGCTACAGGTAGGTCAGGTGATCTACCGGCCTGCCCTGGGCGGCAGGACTAGGAACCATCCCGTTTTCTATCATATTTTCTCTGTCGCCGGTGGTATCAACATTGTTGTTATTACCTCCTGACTTAGATTCATTTTTCAACATTTGATCAACGTTTTTTTTCGGCTTTTTGGTGACGTATTTGGATCGTGTTTTTTGGCATTCGCTACTGTGGACTGTTTTTGGAATAACTCTTTTGGATTTTTCTCAGTATGTCTGATTATAATGTGAGTGTGAGAATGTGTGTGAATGTAGGCTGCAGGGTGAGGATACCGAAGGCTCGGTTGATCCTCACACTGGTATGCCGTAAATGTAGGGGGGTTCAGTGGTTCTGCTATTAATACTTGTAAGGAATGCGAGGGATTGAATGCAGAAGATGGAAGACTTTGACTTCTTATTTGAATGAAGTTAGAGAGGGATAGAGTTAGACGACTGAAAGGTGTGAGTTCAAGGCCTATTGAGCCTTTCACGGATAATTCTAATCCTACTGATGTAGATTCTCCCTATATATCTCATTCTCAGAGTGCTTTTTTCGGATTCGGCATCGGGAAATCGCCAATCTGAAAGCTACTATTAGAGACATGAAGTCCAAGATGGCCGACTCCAAGGTAAGGCTAGTGATAGTGAACATTTCAGTGAAGTGAGTTCTCCAGTGTTGTGGAGGGGGCGGTTTGATCGTCCCTGCGACGCTCCCAGGCCTAGACCTCTTCCAAGCTCCCATGCCCGAGGAGAAGAAAGTCGAAAGCCTTAAGGAGGTCGTGGGGAATCCCCAACGGTCAGACGTCCCCTTCAGCTAGCTCTGCTTCATGGCAGGCGGCTCAAGGGCGCTATAGAAAAAGCGTCCTTCGCGAGTGTTTCTCGTCCTCTCCCTCTCCCTCACCTAAACGAGGGTGGAAGGAGTCGAACTTATCGAGACCGCTGAAGCGTCATATGAAGCCCGACATAGATTCGAGCCCAGAGCGCTTCTCAGATGACGCTCCGTCTGCTATTAAGAAAGCGAAGGTGGCGTCAGCGTCACCTGACGCTTGTGCGGAAGTACCCCCTTCTTTCTTCTCCCCGAGGGAGGATGACGTCAGGCGTCATGCACTAGACGTGAGAAGCGTCAGAAAGATAATTATGGCGGTTCAGGAACAACTGTCATCTCTTGTGGGAGTTTTAGCGCCCCGTCGGAAGGACGTCACGCTTCCAATTAAGAAGTCTCGTCCTCTCTCACCTGCTGAAGAGAAGCGTCAGACAGACGTGAAACTGCTAAACGTCTTGCAGAAGCTGCGAGTTCGAGAGCTAGAACGGGGGCTTACGAGAGTTTCGGAAAGCCAGAGAAACGTAAGACGTCTTTTAGAAGTGAAGCGTCATTCAAAGCGGATCTTAGACGTGACGCTCCATCCAATATTGTGACGCCGAGTAGGACGCCTTTAGAGAGCGGAGCGTCTTCCAGGCGTGAAGCGTCATCAAGACGTCAGCAAGAGACGTCAGCTATGACGCTCGGAGAACGGGAAGCGTCATACAAGGCGTCTTCTAAAGTTCAAGAGAAGCCGGAGCTTGTGACGCCTTCCAGGTCTTGTAAAACGGGAAAAAGGAAAGAGTATCATTCCCTTAGCCCCTCTCCTATTAGGAGTTTGTCTCCTCCAGAAGAGGAAAGTTCAGAAAGGAGAACGGAGACTCGATAAATCCCGCCCGAGTTGGAGGAAAACTCGGATGATGAAGATCATGGGAAGAGGAGGGGTTTGTCCAACTATAAGGTTTTTGACTACCCTGCTTCTTGAGGAGTATGGAGACGAGTTGACTCCTGCTGCTCCTCCTTCTCCTCCGCGCTCGCTCTTTTCCTAGTGCTAAGACGAAGAAGCCCTCGTCTTTTCTAAACATGAAAACCCACCACTCTCGATGAAGCGGGCATTACACGCCTTAGACCTCATGGATGAAGTCTAAGAAAGACTTAGTCAGACAGTCTTTTGCATGCCTCCAGCAAGATTAGCTGGGAAAAGAGGCATATGGTATAAGACGGGAGAGAATATGGGTATCGCTCTCCCCCCCTTCTACAACAGAGGCAGATTTTTTCGACTTGGTTGACGCTTCAAGGCGTCCAAGTCAATTCTGCACGAATTACATGGAGTATTTCTGAACTGGATCATCTCCTCAAGGGACTCTTTCATGCATTGGAAGTCTTCAACTCTTTAGATTGGTCCCTTGGGGTGATGTCCAAGAAAGCCCATGATTCAGAAGGAATCGAAACCTGAAGCCCTGTTATGCATTTTGTCTTGCATTGACAAAGCGGTACAGGATGGTTCTTTTGAAGTCTCTTCATTATTTGGATCAGGTCTTTTAAAGAAAAGGACGGTGTATGGCGCCTTCTTAACCAAAGGCAGTCTCGCGATGCTCAGAAGGGCAGCTCTACTGTATGCGCCTCTTTCTGACTTTTTTTGTTCCCTCTCAGTTAGTGAAGGACGTTGCTCACTCTTTAACTGAGAAAGGCGACTCAGATCTTCTGACGCAGTCAGCTAGGAAGAAGAAACCTGTTTTCGGTATCTGACAAGAAAGGACCTAGTACATCAATGCAGCCCTTTCGAGGTGGTCCGACCTCCAGACCTCCCGCAAGAAGGAAGGCTCCGGAGAAGAGAGGTAGGTCTGCCTTTCGTCCCTTTAAAAAGGGAAAATGAAACATCTCTCCTCCAAGCACCAGTAGGTGCCAGGCTCCTGGGATTCGTGGAGGCCTGGACACTGATAGACGCGGACGCGTCTTCTTGACTATCATAAGGAAGGGATATCGTATCCCTTTCCTGAACACTCCTCCCCTAACGTCAATACCAAGGGAACTATCAGCCAAGTACAAGGACCCTGTGCTGAGGGATACTCTTCGATCGATGGTGGAACAAATGTGGACAAGAGAGCGATAGAACTAGTACTGGATCAAAAACTCCCCGGGGTTTTACAATCGCCTTTTTTCTAGTGCGAAAGCCTCGGGAGGCTGGAGACCAGTACTGGACGTCAGCTCTCTGAACAAATTTGTTCAGAAGGAGAAGTTCTCCATGGAGACTTCTGCTTCAGTCCTAGCGTCATTACGACAAGGAGATTGGATGTGTCTCTAGATCTCCAGGACGCCTACTTTCACGTCCCGATCCACCCTTCATCAAGAAGAAGTACCTCCGTTTCATGACGGGGGGAAGGATCTTTCAGTTCAGAGCCTTGTGTTTCGGCCTGTCCACAGCTCCTCAGGTCTTCACAAGCCTGATGAAGAATGTGGCGAGATTTCTTCACCTCAAAGGAGTGAATGAATCTCTATGTATCTAGACGACTGGCTCATCAGGGCCAGATCGGAGAGACAGTGCTTGGAGGACCTAAAGTTGACTCTGGATTTGACCAAGGCGTTGGGATTGCTTGTGAACCTCGAGAAGTCTCAGCTGACCCCAGACAAGACCTAGTCTATCTGGGGATTCGGATGGATTCTCGGGTTTTCGAGTTTTTCCTTCGCAAGAGAGAACCGCAAAAGGTTTGCGGATAATCTCTCTCTTCTTAGAGAAGCAACAAACGTCGGCGAGGGTGAATGGTTGAGCCTTCTGGGGACGCTTTCCTCGCTGGAACAATTCTTCCCTCTAGGAAGACTTCATATACGTCCACTTCAATTCTTCCTCAAGAGGTCTTGGAGCTGGAAAACCGGACAACTGTCGGACGTTTTTCCCATCCCAGTGGAGATAAAGGCACACCTACAGTGTGGTTGCTACCTCTGGAAGAGAACAAAGGGATCTCTCTAAGAACACAGAACCCAGACCTAGTGTTGTTCTCCGACGCGTCGGAGACAGGTTGGGGTGAGCGACATTAGGCTCGAGAGGAAGTGTCAGGCACCTGGGAACCAGCACAGGTGTCCTGGCACATAAACTGCAAGGAGCTCTTCGCAGTACATTTGGCCTTAAAGAGCCTAGAACCTCCGGTGTCAAACAAGGTAGTGCAAGTAAACGTGGACAACACCACCGCACTTGCCTACATTCGGAAACAGGGAGGGACGCACGTCTCGTTCCTTTACGAGCTCACGAGAGACCTATTACTTTGGACGTCTCACAGGAACATCTCCCTGCTGACAAGATTCGTACAGGGAGAGTAAGGAATGTGAGGGCGGACAGGCTCAGCAGGAGGAACCAGGTCCTTCATACAGAATGGACTCTACACTAGGAAGTGTGTCTCGATCTCTGGTCTCTGTGGGGAACTCCTCATGTGGATCTCTTCGCAACATTCATTTCAAAAAGGCTCCCGTGTTTTGCTCGGTCGTGGAAGATCCAAGAGCAATTATGGTAGACGCCTTCCTGCTAAACTAGTCTCGAGTAGACGTTTATGCTTTTCCCACCCCCATTCAAAATCCTGGGGTTAGTATGAAAAAGTTTGTGGCGTCAAAAGAGACGAGGATGACGTTAATAGCCCCCTTTTGGCCGGCCCAGGAATGGTTCACGGAGGTGGTAGAGTGGATCGTAGACTTTCCAAGATCCCTACCAAGAAGGACGGATCTTCTCAGACAACCACACTTCAAGAGGTACCATCAAAACCTCCCGCTCTCGCTCTGACTGCCTTTCGACTATCGAAAGACTTGTCAGAGCGAGAGGCTTTCTCGCGAAGTGGCAAGCGCGATCGCGGAGAGCACGCAGAACCTCCACTACGAAAGTATACCAGTCGAAGTGGGAGGTATTTAGAAGGTGGTGTAGAACCAAGAAGTTGTCCTCCTCCTCTACCTCTATAGCGGAAATTGCTGATTTCTTGCTATTCCTGAGAGTAAAATCTCATCTAGCCGTATCCACAATAAAGGGATACAGAAGTATGCTCTCGGCTGTATTCAGGAACAGAGGAGATCTGGCAAATAACAAAGATCTCCACGATCTCATAAGATCTTTTGAGACTTCAAAGTCTAAGGAACCAATACCTCCGAACTGAACCTGGACGTAGTCCTCAAATATCTGTCTTCGGATAGATTCGAACCTCCTCATCTGGCATCGTTTAGAGACATAACTAGAAAATGCCTATTCCTTTTATCTTTAGCTACGGCAAAAGAATTAGTGAATTACAAGCTCTGCAGGATAAAGTAGATGGAGGGGTTCAAGGGAGACTCGGCTATTTGCTCGTTTAAGACCCTGTTTTTAGCGAAAAACGAGAATCCCACGAATCCCTGGCCTAAGTCATTCGAAGTCAAAGGAATGTCGAGTCTCGTAGGCAGAGAAGCAGAGAGGTCTCTATGCCCTGTGAGAGCTCTGAAGTTCTACCTTCAGAGAAAGCGTCAGTTGGGAGGCTCTAGACAAGGTCTTTGGTGCGCGGTAAAAGACCCCACAAGACTGATGTCCAAGAATGCTCTGGCGTTCTTTGTAAGAAAGTCATTAACGGACGCTCATAAGGTCTGTCCCTGACGAACAATTACAACTACTGAGAGTAAAAGCTCATGAAGTAAGAGCGGTTGCGACGTCTCTCTCGTTTTATAAGAATATGTCGTTCGTTTTAAAAACATCATTGATACGACATACTGAGATGCAACTCAGTATTTGCATCTCATTACTTGAAAGACGTACGTGTGACGTATGAGAAGTGTTTTTCTCTAGGTCCTATCGTATCGGCAGATACGATTCTGGGTACGGGAGCCGACACCAATCCTTAAATGTATATACTGTTCTTCTTTTTGGATATGGTCGAGAGTCTCTCGAACAATGGAGGATTTGGCTCGCAACGGGCGGCCGTCTATGTTGTTCAGTAAGAGAATTCTTGTCATAATCCAATTAGTTTGAGTATAATTTTTTTTTTTGGATTGGAAAATTATGTATGTGTGCGTAGTGGTTTTGAGTTACGGTTGTTGTGACGAGTTCGGGGATACTCGTAACAATCCTTAGTTCTAACATATGGTTAGGATCAGGTGTCGGGATTGGTTGTGTGCTCCTTCATAAGGTGTATTGTCATATAAGTGGATCAGCACCCATTGACAAAGTCCTTTTAGGCTCTGCCGAGTAAGCGGATAAGACACCCATCGGCAGACCCCCACAAGAACTCTTGGCCATAGATCATATATCTCGCTAAAGTTTCTTGAGGTGATGCAGACTACTGGGCAAAACACCCACGAAGTCTACCACCTATCAGGTAGGAACCAAGTTTTATTTATACCTACAACATATGTTGTTTACCTGTCTATCCATATAGTAGCTGTCTCTTACCCTCCACCAGAAGGGTGCCAATCAGCTATGTATATATCTGACAGGTAAGTTGATTGTATGAAAATGATATTGTTATGTTACAATAAAGTTTCATACATACTTTACCTGGCAGATATATACAATTAAAGGCCCACCCAGCCTCCCCGCAGGAGACAGGTGGAAGAGAGAAAATATGATAGAAAAAACGGGGATGGTTCCTTAGTCCTGCCGCCCAGGGCAGGCCGGTAGATCACCTGACCTACCTGTAGCGAGTGGCGCGAAATTTGAATTTCTGTCGGGGACGACGGAGTCTTAGCTATGTATATATCTGCCAGGTAAGTATGTATGAAACTTTATTGTAACATAACAATATCATTTTATATACAGCTTCTTGAAGTTTGATATCACTTGCTGGTCTTCATGGGCTGGAGGAGAGGGGTGGTGTTAGGCGAAAGATAAAGAACCTTGACGAAAGAATACTCCGCTAGGATATCTTCCTCGAGGCCAGGAGGGTGAGCAGGGGCATTGTCCAACAACAGAAGACATTTCAGAGGGAGGCACTTCTCTTCCAAGAATTTCTTCGCTGTTGGGCCTTAACACAGATTTACCCACTCGGTGAACAAAGGCCTCGTTACCCAGGCTTTCGCATTAGGCCTCCACATCACCGGAAGCTTCTCCTTCATCACTTTGTGGCCTTGAAGGCTCAAGGAGTCTTGGAATGATAGAGAAGTAGGGGCTTCACCTTACAAGCCCCGCTGGCATTAAAACAACGTGCAAGAGTAAACCTGTCTTTCATAGGCTTATGCCCGGGTAGCTTCTCTTCCTCCGTGATGTATGTCCAATGAGGCATTTTTTTTCCAAAAAAGGCCAGTCTCGTCACAGTTGTGTCCGAGTTGACAGCCTCCCCACACCGCACCACCGAATGGATGCCAGTCTGTTTACGAAATTTGTCAAACCAACCCCGAGAAGCCTTGAAGTCTGGGGTTGCCTTCGATGTCCCTTCTCCTGCGTCGTCTTTGGCATGGGCACTCAGATCACCGAAAATAGTGCTGGCCTTCTGGCAGATTGCCATCTCGGTTATCGTATCGCCAGCGATTTCTTTGTCCTTAATCCATACAAGAAGCAGCCTCTCCATCTCAACATACATGTGGCTCCTCTTGTTGGACAAAATAGTCATGCCCTTGGTAGGTGTAACTGCTTTGATGGCTTCCTTCTGCTTGAGAATGGTGCCTATCGTCGACGGATTTCGGCCGTATTCCTTAGCGATCATGCCAGCTTCATACTTTTTAATTATCTCCATCTTCGTCTCCATAAGAAGCATCCTCTTCTTTTTGTGAACTTCAGCAACATTCTTGGAACCCATGGCTAATAACGTAAGTAATTAAGTTCACACACAACACAGTAAAGTAACTTACTACAAAGAAAGCGAAATCAATAACACGAATTTACGTTAACAAACAAAATCTATGTGAACGAACGAATTCCACATGTGTACGATAACGCTGATGCGACGAAATGGTCGAGGGGCGCCTTTACGTAGAGGCATGATGGGACAGATGCTGCCCAAAAGAAGAGCAGGATCTTACGGCAGAGACTAGCATCAGGAACCAATGGGAGAGCAGGAGGTTTGTGGCGAGTCTACTGAGTTGGCAGCGCGCCAGTTTTAAAATTGTTCTCGGCAGCCCAGGCAAATTTCGGTTTACAATACATACACCCTTTCACAACCTGAAGTATTTTCGTACACAGAAGCAAAAAAATCTTCGTCTTTGCTTTCGTGACCTGGATTTTTCGTAAGTAGGGACTTTCTTATGTAGAGGTTCCACTGTACGTATATCTTTTTACTTACTGAGCTTAGGCTACGTGTAAATCGATTCTTAAGAATTGCTTTAAGTAAGGTTGATGTTAAAAGTCATTCCTTTGTGCCAAACTTTCACATTGCAATGCACTCCTTGAACACCTGAATTAGCCCTGGTCACTGACCAGCTCAAACTATATCCTCATAATTTTATCCATAAAGTGGGTAATTAACTGTCAGTGCTACTAACGCTGCAGGTAAAGTCTTGTCAAATGAGTTACCTGAGGTACCATTGGCAATGCTGCAGCAAATATCTGCCAACAGAGACCGACATCCCCAATTGTTATTAGTTCTGTGCTGTGTGGATGTGTTCCCACATCAGGTGAACTTTTGGTCATTTAGCCCAACCCCCATTTAAAGAATTTTTGAATTTTGGATATTAGATTACGACTTCGGCCTGTTATGAATGTCTTTTCTCCTGGATTTACGCTTTGTTTACTCGATTTTGGAACTTCTCTCTCGGTTATGACCGTGGATCGTTACTTCGTACTCGCTATGGATAAGTTAGACAAAAAAATGTTGTCTGCTAGCGCCTCTGCCCCTGCTTCTTCTACAGCTTTGATGACCGAGCCTTCTACTGCTGGGGATGGTGGCGCTCCTCGGTTCTGCACTTCCTGCAAGCATAGGATGAGTACTCTCAAATAAGATCGTCATTCTTTTTTAGTTTATACAGGAAGATTTTATACATTTAACTTACCTGTCAGATATATACTTAGCTATTTGACTCCGTCGTCCGACAGAAATTCGAATTTCGCGCACACGCTACCTGTAGGTCAGGTGATCTACTTACCTGCCGTTGGGTGGCAGGACTAGGAACCATCCCCATGTTCTATCATATTTTTTCTGTCGGCCATACTGGCAACATCGTTGTGGGTATCTCCTGCTGGATTCGTATTTTGCATCGCAATTGATCTTCGTTTGGACTTCTCGGTGACGTATTTGCATTGATTGTACTGGCATACGCGATTGTGGACCGTTTTTGGAATTTGATTTGGATTGTTCAACATGATGTCTGATTCTGGAAATGTGGTGAGAATCTGTGTGAATGTGGGTTGTAAAGTTAGGATGCCGAAGGCATCGATTGATCCTCATACTATTTGCAAGAAATGCAGGATGTATGAATGTTCTTTGGTAATACTTGTAATGAATGCAAGGATTTGAGTGCGGAAGAATGGAAATCTCTAAACCTCATAACGTGAAGAATTAGAAAGAAACAGGGTGAGGAGGTCTTCTTCCAAACCTTTATCTAGTTCTAGCGGGGTTATCAGTAATATTATACCCTCTTCTCCTTTTACTGCCCCATCTAATGTACCTGCTCCTTTATTAGAACACACAGATTCGGCATCTGAGATTGCGAATCTTAAAGCCGCCCTTCGGAAAATGGAAACCAAAATGGCGGCCTATGAAGGTAAGCAGTGTGATTATAGTGCTGTGGATAGTGATATAAGTGTCCCCCAGTGCAGTGGAGGGGGCGTCTGATTTTTTTCTTCACAACGCTCCCAGGCCTAGACCTCTTTCAAGCTCCCAAGCCCAGAGGAGAAGGAATTGTCGAAAAGCCGTAAGGATGGTTGTGGAGGATCCCAACAGTCAGACGTCCCGTTCGGCATTTTGTGTTCGCCACAGGAAGATGCCAGAGAACGCTACAGAAAAACAAAGGTTCTGTTCTCGTGAGTGTTTCTCCTCTTGTATCAGGAGAATTCCTCGCCTAAAAGAGGTTGGAGATCGGCGGATCTTTCTCGCCCCCTTAAAAAGGACAGTTGGATTGAACCCAGGATTACTTCTAGTCCTGAGCGTTTTCAAGAGGAGGACCATCCAGTAATTAAACAACCGAGGGTAGACAATAATGAAGAGACTAAAAGAATCCTTCGCACTATGCAGGATTCCATCACTTCATCTTGTGGGAGTTCTGTATAAAGACCCTCCCAGAAGGAAAGACGATTTCCTGCCTATTAAGAAGTCTAGGCTATCGAGGGTTCAGACTCGCCATAGTATTTTGTCTTCCTCTGATTTGGAATCGGATTCATCAGCCTTGCATAGGTCCGAGCAGGATCCGTTTCTCCTGTCAAACGCAGGCACGAGACGCCAACAAGAGCGTTCGAGTTTGCTAGGACGTTGAAACGTCAAGGCAGGCGCGAGAGTCAAGATAGGCGCGTCACGCAACCAGAAGCCGGACGCCTCCCAGGAGCGATTGAGCAAGGAAGCGCTCAGGGACGCTACGAGGCGCGAGACGTCAACAAAAAGCAGGACGCCTCTCAGGAGAGAGTCGCCAGGCAAGTTCAGGACGCTCCAAAGCGCGTTGACGCCAGCCAGAAAGCATGAAGCCCTCCAGGAGCGAGGCTGCGAGGCAAGCACCAGGAGCTTCGAGGCCGTGAGACGCAAACAAGAAGCAGGACGGGCCTCTCAGGAAGAGTAGAGAGTCATCAGGGCAAGCGCGAGGAGGACGCTCCAAAGCGGTTGACGCCAGCCAGAAGCAAGGACGCCTCCCACGGGGATTCGGCTTCTCCTGATAGAGAATCGGTCAGGAAAAGAGCGATCTCCTTAAACCTGGAACTGGAAGAGGATTTCTGAGGAAAAAGTTTCAAAAAAAAAAAAAAAAAAACTTTTAAAAAAAAAAAAAAAAAAAAAAAAAAAAAAAAACAAAAAACAAACCGGGGGGGGGGGGGGGGGGGGGGGGGGGGGGGGGGGAGGGGACTTTCCAATTATTAAAGTTTTAGCCTCGTACTTCTAGAGGAGTTTGCGGAATTTTCTTAGTCCTGCAGCTCCTCCTTCGCGAGATCTCTGTTTTCGAGCACAAAAACCCGAACTCCTCGGCTTTCTTAAAAGATGAAACGGCGATCTCAAATGAAGAAAGCCCTCCAGCTTAGATTCGTGGCTTTTATCTAACAAAAGGGAAAACTTTGAGAACGGGGTTTTAGTGCTCTCTCCCTCCAAACTGACGGGGAAAGAGCATTGGTATAAGACAGCAAGAGGCGATGGGGATTGATGCTCCCTCGTCGCAGACAGTTCAGATTTTAGAGAGTCTTGTAGAGGTCTGTGAAGAAGACAGTCTTTCAATTCAGCAAAGCGTCCTGGGTATGGCGGAATTAGATCAGCACTTAAGGGAAATTTTTCACGTCTTAGAGGTGTCAACTTCTTGGATTGGTCTCTTGGGGTGGCGGCTAAGAAGACGGAGTGAGCCAGATTTTTTCTAGATCCAGAAACTTTGCACAGTGTCTTATCTTGCATGGATAAGGCTGTGGCAAGGATGGTTCTGGTTGAGTTGGGGCTCTTTTTGGATCAGGGAATGTTAAAAGAAAAAAGATCTCGATACAGTTCCTTTCTGACGAAAGGGAGTTTCTCCTTCTCAGAGTCCGCTCATATCGCACCTTCTGTCAGAAACATCTGTTTCCTTTCATCTTTAGTGAAGGATGTTGCAGATCCTGGTCGGAAAAGGCTACGCAGGACATTCTTTGTACAATCTACAAAGAATAAGTAGACTGCAGTTAAGACTCAGAAGAAGTGGCTCGGGACTCCAGTGGTGCCCTTGCGTGGAGGCCCCTTCAACTGCGATCAACTTCGGAGAGAAGACCCTTCAGACTAGCGAGGGAGAGTCTTCCTTCTTCTGCTCTTTTAAAAAGAGCAAATCAGCAGCCCATTTCCTCCCAGCACAGGTAGGGGCCAGACTTCCAATACTTTCTGGATGCCTGGTCCGTAAGAGAAGCAGATCCTGGAATCGGTCTGTCCCTACAGAAGGGCGTACATTTCATTCCTTCGTAGACAGGACCTCATTTGGCAACATCTCCAAAAGGATTTGGTCGACGAGTTACAAGGACCCTGGAACTAGTGAACGAGGACTCTCCTTAAGACGGTCTGAGTGTCGATGAGGCGGACAAGAATCAATAGAGCCCTAGTGCAAGATCGTTTCTCCCCGGGGTTACAAACCGCCCTTTCTGGTTCCAAAGGCTTCGGGGGGATGGAGGAACCCATTCCTAGATGTAAGCGTCCTGAACAGGTACGTGGAGAAAAAGAAGTTCTCCATGGAGACTTCGCTTCAAGTTCTGTTATTCCCTTACGTAGGGAGATTGGATGGTATCCCTGGGACCTTCAAGGATGCTTACGTATGTTCGATTCACCCATCGTCAAGAAAATATCTAAGATTTGTTGTTTCAAAGGACCAAAATCTTCCAAATCAGGGCACTTGTGCTTCGGCCCTATCGACCGCCTCAGGTATTTCACGTATCCTTGATGCGGAACGTGGCAAATGGCCATCATTTAGGAAGGGAATAAACATCTCAAGTATCTCGCCGATTGGCTAATCCGGGCCAAGTGGAGAACGGTGTTTGGAGGGACTTACAGTCTACTTTGAACCTAGCAAAAGATGTTAGGATTACTCGTTGAAACCTCGAGAAATGGGCAGATGATCCCCAGTCAGAAACTTAGTCTACTTATGGGGATTCGGATGGATTCTTCGGGGTTTTGGGCCTTTTCCGTCCCAGGAAAAGATTGCTCGGGGATTACAAAAAATCTCGAGCTTCCTAGAGAAAAGAACGGAGTTCGGTGAGGGAGTTGGTTAAGTTTCTGGGAACCCTTCCTCACTAGACAGTTCATTTCGCTAGGGAAGACTCCACCTTCGCCCTTCAATCTTCCTAAGAAGAATTGGAGTTGATAGAACGGGCAACTTTCGGGACCACTTCAGTCATTCCTCTGGAAAGTAAAGAATCATCTGAAGTGGTGGATTTTTTCCTTAGAAAAGAACGAGGGCTTGTCTCTAGAAGTTCGGAACCAACCCTAATCTTGTTCTCAGCCGCTTCCAGAGAAGGGATGGTAGCGGACTCTAAGGGAAATAAAGAAATATCAGGCCAATGGAGGGAAGGATCAGCTAGACTGGCATATTAAAACTCCAAAGAACTTTATTGCCGTTCTTTCTAGCTCTAAAGCCTTCGAGGACGGAGGTTTTTTTTTTTTTTGTGTTTTGTTAGGTCAAGTGTAAAGGTCAACTCGGACAACACCCAACAGCGTGGCCTATATCAAGAAACAAGGGGAACTAACTCTCTTTCTCTGTTCCAATATAACAAAAGAGGATGTGGTATGGGCAAAAGAAAAGAAAAGTGACTCTTCTCACAAGATTCGTGAAAGGAGAGAAGAACATCAGAGCAGAAAGGATAAGCAGGTTAAAACCAAGTTCTCCCCACAGAATGGGACCCTTCACCATTAACGGTTGGTCAAGCTCTGTGGTCCCTGTGGGGAGTCCAATATAGACCTATTCGCCACCCTACCTATCCAGAGGATAAGGGAAACTTTTGCTCCTTAGTGGAAGGACCGAGAGCGATAGCGGTGGACGCATGCTGCTGGATGGTCAAGGCTCGATGCCTACGCTTTCCCCCCTTCAAAATGTTAGGAGTGGTGTAAGAAAAGTTTGCGCATCAAGATGGCGGAGGGGGACTAACACTCATCGCTCCCTTTGGCCGTCTCAGATTGGTCACAGAGTACAGGAATGGACAGTGGACTTCCCAAGATCTCTCCACCACAGCAGAGAGATTCTCCAAACAACCCCATTCGAGAGGTACCATTCAAAACCTCCCGCTCTCGCTCTGACTGCCTTTCGACTATCGAAAGACTTGTCAGAGCGAGAGGCTTTTCAGCAAAGCTTCAAAAGCAATTTGCTAGAGCTCGGAGATCTTTCAACTATTCGGGTCTACCAATCAAAATGGGATGAATTTAGAAGATGGTGTAAGAAGAAATAACTGTCTCTTCGATACCTCTGTGACCAACATAGACTGATTTCTGATGTTCTTAGGAAGAATCAAATTATCAGTTCCTACCATAAAGGTATCGAAAGTATGCTGTCTGGCCGTATTCGAAACAGAGTTTGAGAATTGCAGAAGATAAAGACCTCCCACGATCTATAGATCTTTTGAAAACCCAAAAACCTTTTCTCCTCGCATCCGAACTGTAACCTAGAGTAGTTTTGAGATTTCTATCATCTAGTAGATTTTGAACCTCAATCTCAACGCGTCGTTTAGAGATTAACGAGAAAATATATTTTCTTGTTTGTCGTTAGCGGGGGGGAAAACTTTGTTGCGGAAAAAAAAAAAGGGGGGAAAAAAAGGGGGGGGAAAAAAAATTTTTTAGTGAAAATACCCACGCTCTAGATTCTCCGAGTAGATTTAAAGAGTGATGCGCAATTTGTTCTTTCCAAGACTCTGTTCTGGCCTAAGAACGAGAAAACCCCTCTAAAACCCTGGCAAAGAGTTTTGAAGTTAAAGGACTTTCAAATCTAGTAGGAGAGGAATTAGAAAAGCTCTTTATGTCCGGGAAGAGCTTTGAAGTTCGTATGTTAAAGAAGAAGAAGGAATGAACTAAACGGATGTAAACAAAGCCTGTGGTGCGCAGTGAGGGATCCTAGTAGACCATGTCAAAAAATGCATTTAGCATTCTTTGTGAGGAGCATTATTACGGAGCTTCATAAGACTGCACTGGAAAAAGAACTCTTTCAGGAACTTCTCCGAGTGAGGCTCATGAGGTTAGAGCGGTAGCCATCCTTTCATTAGCATCTCAGAAGAAGTGTTCTTTAAAAGACATTGTGGATGCGACTTACTGGAGTTTAATCAGTGTTCGCATCGCCATATCTCCAAGGACGTCTAAAGTAAAAATATGAAAAAGTGTTTCTCTCGGTCCTTTGTATCAGACGATACAGTGCCTGGGGGCTGGGCATCTGGAGCACATTACGATCCTTAGAAAATTGTATTTGTTCAAACTTTTGAATAGTAAATAAGATCTACCTTGGAGACGACGTTGTTGGTTTTTTCTGCTGATTAGGTATGCCTTGCTGGCGCACGGACGTACGAGCTTTGGCTCTAGATCAGTGGGGGGAATCAAGAGGACGTCTTACTGACTAGATTGACAAACATTTTTTTTTTAAATTTTATTTGATTTTTGTAAGTTACTTACGAATGTTTGTTGTTTCGAGTTTGTGTCGTTTGCAAGAGGTTAGGGAGATAACTTCTTGCAATCTTAGAACTAACATGGATAGGTGAGTTGATCGGGATCGATGGTTGTTGGCTCTGTATAAGGTACTTCCAAGTAAGTGATAAAGCCACCCATTGACGTAGTCCTTCCAGGATCTAACAAGAGTAAGCGGGTAAGACCCCTTGGCAGAACCACAAGAAACTCTTAGAATAGATCAATTCCGCTGAGGTATCTTGAGACTGTCTAGACCTCCTGGATTCTATTCATGAAGTCTTCAGTATAAAACAGGTAGGAACCAAGGTTTTATTATTTATTACCACAACGATAGTGTGATTCCTGTTTGAGTCTATATTTAGCTGTCTCTTTCCCACCTCCATGGTGTGACTCACTAAGGTATATATATGACAGGTAAGTTAAATGTATAAAAATGATATTGTTATGATACATAAAGTTGTATACATACTTACCTGGCAGAGATATACAAAATTATACCCACCCTACCTCCCCTCAGGAGACAGGCGTATAGAAAAAAATATGATCGAACATTGGGGGATGGTTCCTAGTCTGCCACAGCGGCAGGTAAGTAGATCACCTGACCTACAGGGTAGCAGTGTGCGCGAAAAATTTGAATTTCTGTTCGGACGAACGGAGTCAAATAGCTAAGTATATATCTGCCAGGTAAGTATGTATAAAACTTTATTGTATCATAACAATATCATTTTAGTGTAGTATCAGTCAGAGATGTGACGATTGTAGGGTAAAGTATCGCACGGCCTCCCAGCGACACCTGTATGGTAGCACGATCCCTCTCCAAAAATAACTTCAGCACTTCCAGTAACCTAAGTTAGATGTCAGTCACGAGCCAAAGTCTGTGGAAGCAACTCCTTGAGACCTCTACTTTCCTCTTGAAGTAAGAAAGTAACGCCATAATTTCTGATCAAACAGAAGTAAATGAAAGTCTAGCAATGCGCACTGCTAACCTAACCTCCATAATGCTTTCAAAATTTCTACTTAAAACACCTAATGTATAGAAGATTGACGCCATCTCGATGTTTGCGGAGTCTTGTGTCAACAAACTTCCCATATCCTGTGTTAAATCTGCACACCACTTGTACCCATGGACGCTGGTACGCTTTCTTCACAAGTATCTTGAACAACGATGGTGTTTATGCTTGTGACCGGGGGAACCTGGCAATTTTTCGGGAAGACGAAGAAGAAGAGTGCTCTAGATAACATTTAAATAATTAGTTGAACACCAGAATAGGGTTGTGACTTGGATAAATTTATTACGTATTCATTGATAATTCACTTGAAAATATTTGTTGTTGTAAAAGTAACCAGATTCTTGACACAAATGATTTTTTAATAGTTTTATCACAAAAAGTGCATTTTATGATGAAATTGATAAAAAAAACAGGAATTTGTGGATATTTCTCATAGAAAAATACCGCGATAGACGAGTTTTCCACGAATCATAGGGGAAATGTTCCAGAGAGAAATCCACGAATGTGTGAGACTGCGAATCAGGAGAACGCGAATATGGGGGGTCCACTGTATCTTCAACTTGTTCTGCGTCAGTGAGCAGTAGAAAACTCAAAGGTCCTGCACACTCAACTTCTCCTCCAGACATGAGAGGCTGGATAGCCACATGGGAGGTTTTTTTTTTTTTTTTTTTTTTCCTCCATTCATGAGAGGTATAAAATACCACATGGGAGGCACTTCTGACCCAGACACTACCTTAGACACGAGACTTGACTTTCGGGTACTCTCTCTGCAAGCATCCTCACGTACCGAGTTGGATAACTAGGTGAGGACAAATACATTTACACGTAGTAAGTTGATAATAAGTTACCTGCTTATGCTTTGTTGACAGGTCGGGCTGACTTAGATTGATCCCACCTCCATTAAATTTTGTTAATCGGGCTAATTCAGGTGTTCAGGGAGTGTATTGCATATGAAGTTTTCATAATAAAACTAATATTGTAATAGTACTTACCTGAATACCTGATTGATTCCCACCTTCCTCTCCTCTTCAATTTTAATAGTGAGTGACTCAATTGGGTATGTCAGCCTCTGTCGACTGATATTTGCAGCAGTGTTGCCAATGGCACCCCAGTAACTCATTTGACAAAAAAGTTTTACCTGCAGCGTTGGTAGCGCTGACAGTTAATTAATGACAGTTAATTAACCCAGTTTGTGGGTAAAATTATGGGGATAGTTCGGACTGGTCAGTGACCAGGGCTAATTCAGGTGTTCATGTAAGTATTACAATATTAGTTTTATTATGAAAACTTCATTATTAGAATTTGTTTACCGTCTATGAGCTATTAGCAAGACACCAATAATTAGTAGTTACCTTAGAGCAATCCTTTTGCACTCGTGATTGTTCACCGGATGTAGGCTATTCTCAAGTCAAGGGTAAATCATTATCTTAAAGTAAATCTTGTATGTTATCCATTCTTTTATACCAAAACTTTTCCTTTTATTGTCTTGTACTAGCGCCTAGGCATTCGAATAATCGAAAGCGACCTCTTGCTTCCGATAGCCAGTCCTCTCCCAGGCTTTTGCCGCCAGGTGTATCGACTTGCTCTTCTTCCATATACACTCTTAAAGGTGGAAGTACTGACTTGTCTGTTGAAGAGGAAGGGGATCAAAGCTCTGATCTTGCTTTAGTATTTTGGATGGATACCAGGTTTCGGTGCTCGAATCTCTCTCATATCTAGGTTTTTTTCTTTTTTTTGTCAAGCACTAATCTCCGTCCAGGCACTCTGCACCATCTGAGGAGCTACATTCCCCTGCTCCAGCTCGCTTGGCACTTTCCATGCCTCGATGGCACCAGTTGTTGGTAGTTTGGCGTAGCTGTTGGATGCCTGTTAAGTCTCCTTGGTCATCTTCGTTGGCACTACAGGATATTTCGTTTGCTCCTGGGATTAACAATGCTGGTTGTGTTTTTCAGAAAGTATCTCTCATTTAAGAAGTCGTTTTGTTGTATTCCCATCTATAACCACCATTGACCTTGTTGCTAACAAGTAAAGGAGTGCCAACAGCTAAGTGGGTGGAATTTACCCTAATGTACCCTATCTTTTAGCTCTCCTGACACTGGGTAACTACTTTGTCAAGTTTGAATGATGACACTAGGTTTCCTTGGAGGTATATCTACATAAAAGGCTTCAAGTTTGTTTATCAAAGGAAAATTCAAGTTATCTGTTTTGCAAATTTGGGTGAATGCAACATTTTTTCCAGAATCTTGTAACTTGACTGCACTTAATCGACTTTACTTGGTGGTATTATATGGTTTGTGGTCTTATTAGATTATCCAGTTTTTTTAACTTTGGATGAAACTTTGCAATTTACAAAACTAAATTTTATCATATGGTACCCTACCGAACTGATAATATCCAGACTAAATGTAATACAGTGGTACCTTGAGATACGAAATTAATCGTCGAGGTGACCTTGTATCTGAGTTTTTGTATCTGAACCGCATTTTACATGTAAAATGGCCTAAATCCATTTCCAAGCCCTACAAAAACACCCCAAGTAAATTATATTTCCAGGACTACAAACACATGTTCTTAGGGTTCCGACGCCGAATCCGACAGAGAGAAATAGGACTCCAAAAAGGCAAAAAAGTACGTACATTTACTTGGAGAATATGTCAATGCATTTCGAATAGTTCAACCCCATTTTTACTGCAAATATTAGGACTTTAGCATATGTCCCTTAGCATTAAGCCTAGCCTATGTTAGCGGTTGCTACTGTAGCCTAGTCTGATTCTGATATCTTAAGCCTAAGAAGCTAAAAGCTTAGAATATGCCAATAAAATTTATAAATAATCAGTATGTACTCATTTCAAATAAGTATTAATTATTCATTAACTATAATACCCAAACAAAACCAAAAAAAAAACCTTCCAATCGTTGTTTTTACATCAGCTCTTAAGAGTTACTGAGACGAACGCCAAGCAATTACTTTTCCTAGGACCAGTAAGCCATATAAATTTTCATTATCTCTCTTCACTAATGAAACTACCAAACAGTAATCTAAAACCATTCATTTCTATTCTTTATTCTATCTTTACCTAATGAGATACCAGTTACTGACAGCTTTAATTGAAACCATATAGTAACGTAATATTAAAACGGAAGAAGAATTCTAAAAATACGTATTTGGTGGCTTCAATGATATTCAGTCTATTATTTTATATTTATGATTTCTGATTCACAATTTTTTTTATTAAAAATAATTGGGTACTCATTTCAAATATATAATTATTAAGTTAACCATTAATATAATAAAAAAAAAAAAAAAAAAAAAAGCTTCCAGAATTATGTTTACATCCAGCACTTAGGAGTATCAAAACGATCGCCCAAGCAACATCACTTTCCTAGTACCACAGTAAGCCATAAATTTTCCTTCTCTCTCTCAACTACTGAAACTACCAAACAGTATAATAACCATTCATTTCTATTCTGTATTCTAGCTTTACCTAATTTTTTTTTTGTAAAAAAAAAAATAAGTTTTTTAATTTAAAGCATCCTTTTACCAATAGAATACATAAAGCAAAAGGGGTAGATGCTGACAAAGGAAGCAGGATTCTTATGGGGTGACTGAGCATCAGGAACCAATGGGAGAGCGGGGAGAATAGTGGCGAGTTTACTAGTGGCGGCGCGGGAGTTTTAAACTTGTTCTCAGTGTTCCGGGCAAATCTCGGACCTTTACAGCAACAACCTTCGTAAACTTGAGCAATTTTCGTATGTAGAGCAGTAAAATTTTTCGTATTTGCTTTCGTGTCTCGAGTTTTTTGTTAGTTGAGCCTTTTGTATGTCGAGGTACCTCTGTATATACTCTTAAAACATAAAGGCAGCTAAATATAATGTATTCGCAAAATACTCATAAAATATAAAAGCAACTACGTATCTGGACACCATATATCTAGTTGTAAGGGTAAAATTTTCTATTTGCTGCACAATTGTTGCCCACCCTTAATAAAAAAACGTGTAAATATACCAGTAATGTAACTTGAGTTTTCATTTACAGATGAGGGAATAGTTTCCTCACCTGTGAACAGTGTGGATCTTGACAGAGATTCCCCTCTTGTTGGAGCTCTAGATGATGAGGAAGATGGTGGTCCTCCAAGTATAGAGACACAACCACCTGATCATGTAGATGATTTAGAAGTCTCAGGTATCACCTCATCGTGGATAAGGTAAGAAATTTGTGTTTTAAATTTAGAATTGTTTATGTTACATTTGGCAGGTGTTGATATACTTCATTGAGGGAAGTCCAGATGTAAGGTTTTGTAGTTGATTGTGCTGTAGCAGAGTTCTTCTTTATCCCCTCTGCTATCCTTAAGCTAACGGTTGGTTTCCGGGATGTGATTTTCCAACTTTTTCTACCAAAGACATCTTCCTCTATTGAGCCCTTCTCCCAATCCTTCTCCGCTTGTTCATGCCATCTGATCTTTATAGGTTCCACTCAAACCCACTGTATTCCTTCCCTATCCATCCTTGCCACATGCCCATACCATCTCAGTCTTGACTCTTATCATATTCTTACACCATAACCTTTAATTTTTTCTAATGTTACAAACACAGGATACAACCTTCGGTCCTTTTACCAATAGGAAAGTACTAGCGCACCTGGATAGGTTGAAGCTTTCGAACAATTCCTTGGGTTCGGTAGTTAACTGCTTGTCCACATTGCGTGCGCCGTTGTGACTGGGAGGGAAGAATACACTTGTGCTTTCGGCCGCGGCGTTGGGACTTGTTTATTAACGCTCTCTGCCGCTTCATTTGTCGTTTGCTTTCGTAGGGTTGTGTTTTCTCTTTCTGTTTGCATTGTGAAACTGAAGATTGTAAGTACAATTATTTATTTTTTCATTGTTATTGTGAAGTGAATTAAGGATCGGGGATTTTCCGCGCCCTCCTATTACCCGACGACTGTGCCCCAGGACTGAAGGGCGTAAATGCGGGAAATTCCACAGTTCCTTGAAGAAAAAAAAAATGATTCCTCATATATTGTGTGCTCGATGCTGAGGGCGGGAGTGGCTCTAGCGCCAAGCCCTGTGTAAATTGTGGAGTGGTCGCGGAAGGTGCAGTGGGGCTTGTATGAGGGTAGGAAAGAAGCGACGGCCTGACCAAGGGAGTCATCGGAAAGCTCTCCCGCGAACTCCTTGGTGGACGGATTACTTAGTTTCTGCATGCCCCCTGCTCAGCCTCCCGCGTTATGGACCACCTTCCCCTTGGGGGGGGGGGTGGGGTAATCCAGGTCCTTCTCCTCACCCAATCGGTCGATGTGTGGAGGAGGGCGTCGGTACCCCGACGTTCAATTTTATTCGGGGTCTTCGTTCGTTCGGAGGTGGCAGGGCTCGTCCCCCCCCCCTGTGCGAGGTGGAAACCTCCCTAATTCCAACCGACTGTTCTTCCGCAGGTTTGCTTCTACCACGAGGGATGGACCTTGTCAGGTGTGGGCGTCTTTGGCTTGCAGGGCTTGCTAGTGTCCAGGGGGTCTGCTGTATCATTTGGCTGGGTATGCTGCGGTTACCCCAATGGGACGGTGACCACTACCCGACCACCTTGTCGACTCCAGGGTATGCCGCCCCCCCTCACCCCGGTGTATGCTCCTCATGTGGTGTTAGTGTCGCCTACAGGACGCTATGCAGGGTCCGATCGCTTTGTACGAGGGGGGAGTGCCACCGCCGCCCGTGGGATTGCTGTGCTGCCCTCGGACCAGACTTTCGATGCCCTAAGAGCTCGCCCCTGTACCTGCCGCCAGTACCCACGGATGTTGCTTGCTGGTCCTCCTGACTCCTTCGGGATCGGGGCCCGTATCTTCTTCCACAAAGGAAGAAGACTCGGGGCACCAGAGGCGGTACCGGCTAAAACACGTACTTCCTCGCTTGGTGTTAGGGGCTCTGCTGATACACCAGGTTCGGTCTCGGCCCTCGTTCGCGAGAGGTTACAGAGTGTACGGTCGGCCTTACGTTGGACCGTTTGCAGCCAAGAACCAGGACGCCAGAAATCGTCTCCCGGCGCCAGTTTCACGGCACGGAGCGTGAAAGGATGGTAAGAGCCGCTCAGGCGGACTCTCACAAGGCCAGCTCCGCTCTCGTAGTGACCAGCTTCGTCGTCGTGCTATCCGGGTTACCGTGACTGTCTCTGACCGGCACGGGCTGAGGCGGATGGGAAGAGGTCCCCCCGATCGCCGGCGGGGCCAAGCCAGCAGTCTTTGAACGCGCTTTGAGGGACAAGCACCGGTCTCACCATGTCAGTGGTCTCGCAGGGTCGCCTGATGCCGCTCCCACAGGGAAGGGCGGGTAGGGCAACCAGGCAGTAGCTCCTCTGACACAGAGATTCGGGGCCGCTGTTCTCGGTCCAAGACGTTCTCCCAGGGAAACGGACGACTAGGCCTGAAGCTCGATCCTCACGGCGGGTTGGTGATTGGCCTGCAGCCCTCCAAGCCACGCTGGTTTCTGCCATGTGCTAGCGAGGGGGAGCCGGTCAGGTCTGCTTCTCCGTGCCTTCAAACTTCCTCGGGCTACACCGGGAAGAGCGAGGCACTGAGGAGGTGAAAGGTTGAGGGGCGCGCCAGCACGATTCCCGTCACGGACGACGTACGTGCAGGCCCGGTCTTGGGTCGACCAGGTGATATGTGCAAGTGACAGGAGGAGACCGAGCGGGGTCCGTCGCCGTTCCCCCCCTGAAGGGGGAGATCTCGGGAGTATGCTCTTGTTCGAGGACTTGACGGTCCCACTCCGCAAGATTGATTTGCTCGTCGAAAGCCCCGAGGAAAGACTATGTCTCTTCTTGTCATTCTGCAAAAGGCGGGCCGTAACCAGCCTATCCCAGCATTCCATTTCCCCGAGGGGGGGCAGGGAAGAAGCTCGAGATAAGGGGGGAAATGCCTAGGGACGGCGTTCCCCATCACTGCGCCGAAAGTGGGGGGGTGCCTGGCGAGCCATTGGGAACACACGTTTACAGGCTCTTACGGTGCGAGACCTGGATTGCGACGTCCTGCGGGAGGGATATCTATTACCCTCGAATCTCGGCCACCCTCACCTCAACCCGGTCCATCTGCAGACTTACATTCCAGGATCACGAAGGGACGTGGCACTACGACAGGAGATCGAGACCATGCATGAGCAAATGAGCTGTAGAGATCGGTCACGGATCAGTCACCGGGCTTATACAGTCTCTTTTCCTGGTGGAAAAGTACTACAGGGGGCTGGCGCCGTGATAGATCTCTCTCCCCTGAAAACCAATTTGTTCGCTCAGACTCGGTTACAACGATGAGCGTGCACGTTCCTTGCTGACTCCATCGGGAGAACGATTACGTAATGCTTTCAGTGGTTTGAAGGACGGCGTATTTTCCAGATACAAGTCCATCAATTACTCAGGAAGTACCTCCGGCTTTCATCCGATGGGATGGTTACCATTCAGGGCACCTTCGCTTCGGTCTCTCCAACCGCCCCACAGTGTTCACGCAAGGTCACTCTGTGTCTGCTTGGGCCACTCGTCCGGGATAATACGTCGGAGGTATCTCGACGATCTGGTTAGCCTGGCGAGCTCCCGCTCACAGTTGCTGCTCAGGACAGGGATCGACTGCTGGGAGTTAGCCACGATCTTGGGGATCGTGGTGAATTCGAGAAGTCCGATCTCGAACCCAAAGCAGAGGATGAATACTAGGGTGTCACCGCTGATCGACACTGTGGCAGGGCGAGCCTTACCCAGCAGACTCACGGATCAGCAGAATTCAGGGACTGGAGGCAGCCAAAAACCAGTCCTGGTCTGGCAGGAACAGGCAGCTCAGCAACGGCAAGTCGTGTGATCGGAACCTGTCGTCACTCGAGAAGTCAGTTCCCTCACGGGGTCTTCACCTCGCGATCTCTTCAGTGGAGACTAAGGAGAGTTGGGTCAACAGGGCGATGGACCCCACCATACGTCCCGGTCCCTCTCGCTGGCGGTAAGCAGGGACCTAGCCTGGTGGCTGGACGACAGGAACTCTTAAGAGGAGTGCCTCTACGCACTCCCACCCCACCCGGAGATGCTGGCTGTTCTCAGAAGCATCAAACGGAGGATGGGGCGCACACATGAGGAGTTGCTGGATTCAGGGATGTGGCGACGATCACGACAAGCACCTTCACATCAAGTCTGGAGATCAAGGCAGCGTTCTCACTCTCCAAAGTTCCAGGAACGTTGGTGGGGACACTCAGTTGTGTGATGTGAGAAAAACACCACGGTAGTGGCTTACCGTCAACAAACGGGGGGGCCTGTGTCTCTCCACTTGGATCAGTAGACGCGGCCAGGTGCACAGTGGGGTGGCTCACTCAATAGGAGCTGTCAGCCCGCTACATTCCAGGGTAGAGGCATGTTAGTAGCAGACAAGCTCAGCCGTCAGGATTCAGGTTTATAGGGACGAATGTCCCTACACCAGGGACGTGGGCGGAAAGGGCTCTTTACCTGTGGGGGCGGTCCAGTCGTGGATCTGTTCGCACCCGGCACAACAGGAAAAATACAATGTTCATTACAACAACTTACCTTTCCTCGAATATATACATAGCTAAGACTCCGTCGTCCACGTCAGGAAATTCAAATTTCGCGCTCCACTCGCTACAGGTAGTGTTCAGGGGATCTACCGGCCTGCCCTGGGCGGCTAGGGGAACAGGACACCCATTCCGTTTTTCACTCCTAATTTTCTGTTGTCGGTGCGTATCAACATCGTTGCTGACTCACCTCTGACTGGAATTGCTTTCTAGACAAATCGATCAGTTTTTGTGGACTTTTGGTTGGTGACGGACCTGGATGTTTGTACCTCACCTGGGCACACACCAGCCCCTACTTTGGACTGGATTTGGACTTGCTTTTGATTTTTCTTCAAGAATGTCTGATTCAAGTGGTTGTGTGAGAATGTGTGTGATGTAGGCTGCAAAGGTGAGGATACGAAAAGCTTCGGTTGATCCTAACACTGTTATGTCGCAAATGTAGGGGAGTTTGAGAGGGTTTTGATGTGCTATTTAAAAACACCTGTCTGAGGGTGAGAGGTTGAATGTTGAGGAATGGAAGACTCTAACTTCTTACTTGAAGAAGTTAGAAAGGGATAGAGTCAGCAAAGGGCTGCATCTAAGATTGCGGGTAGAGTTATTAGTACAAGGGCCTATTGAGCCTTTTGGATAATCTAACTCTTCTCTAATTATGATCTTCTAATTCTGTATCAGGGCCCTCACTGGCTTTACATTTCAGATTCGGCCTCGGAAATGCTGTGACCTGAAAGTACTCTTCCACAGGATGAGATCCCCAAAATGGCTACCATGAAGGTAAGGACTGTAAAAGTGATTATAGTGAAGTGAGTGTCCCAGTGTTGTGGAGGGGGGCGAAGTCCCTGACCGTCTCTTGCGATGCTCCCAGGCCTAGACCTCTTCCAAGCTCCCAAGCCCAGAGGAGAGGAAAAGTCGAAAGGAAAGCTGTTACGGAGGTTTGTGGAGGAATTCCCCACGGTCAGGCGTCCCTTCAGCAGGCGCTCTGTATATAGACAGGACGGCTAAGGGATCGCATCGGAAAAAGCGTCCTCAGAGAGTGCTTCTCTTCGGTCCGCTGTCTCCCTCTCCGAAAGAGGGTGGAAGGATTCGGACTTGTCCAGGCCCCTGAAAAAGGCACTGGAGAGATCAGTGTTGGGATCAAGCCCAGAACGCTTTTCGGAAGAGCGCTCCTTCCATTCAAGAAGGCGAAGGAGGGTTGGGACGTCCCATTGATGTGGGAAAAACCTTCGAGGTCTCCCTCCTCCCGTTCAAGAAGACGCAGGAGAGGCTTCCAAGAGGATCATTTTTAGCGGTGAACAGGAACGCTATCGCCTTGGTAGGAGTCCTTTCGAGGATCCTCCTCGTAAGAAAGGACGCGAGGACTGCCGGGTCAAGAAGACTCGTCTTCCTGCTCCCGCCAGGAGTAGGCTCCGTGGGACGTGAGTCTTTTGAGATTGGACTCGGGGAAAAATAGAGACTCTTGGGGGACGCATATTTGATTCGCAGACAAAGCGCGTCGCGCAAGTCAAGCGCGAGGCGTCTAAGACGAGAAGCGTCTTCTAGGATTAGAGCGTCAGGACAACGAGGGAAACGCTTTACAGGCGCGAGGATATGTCCAGATGGGATACCGTCTCCAGACCAGCAAGCTTCAGACGAGCGCGAGGTAACAAACCAGGCGTGAGGATTCAGCCAAACGCGAGGCGCCAGACAAAAAAACAAAAAAAAAAAAACACGCCAAATTGACATACAAGGATGTTGGCCACCAGGAAAGGCGCGAGAATCCAAAACCAGGCGCGAGAGCGTCAGTCAGGCTGCGATCGCTTGAGAGGCGCGAGACATCAGTCAGGCGCGAGGCGCCAGCCAAGCGCGAGGAGTCGCCAGGCGAGACGCCAGCCAGGCCACGAGGATCCGGCCAGGCGCGGAGGCGCCAGCCAGGCGCGAGACGCCAGCCAGGCGCGAGGCGCCAGCAAGCGCGAGGCGCCAGCCAAGAGTACGAAAAGAGCCAGCCAAGCATAGGAAAGCTGCTTTTACACTATCTTAAGACCCTATCCACTAGGAGTTTGTCTCCGGAGAGAGACAGTTTTTGGGACAGGAAGACCGGAACGGGAAGTGGCCTCTCCCTTCTGATTCCGGATTTTAGAAGAGGACTCAGAGGACGAGACTCACTGCAAAGAGGGCGTCAACTACAAATGTTTGACAGCTCTCCTTGCCTCCAGGAATACGGAGAGCATTGAGCACTGCCGCTCCTCCTTCGCAGCGTTCACTTTTTTCATGCGCTAAGACGCCGAATCGTCGGCTTTCTTGAAGATGAGACGACGATTTATATGAGAGAGCCTTCTTCAATCGCTGGATAGCTGGATGTAACCAAAGAAAGAGCTAGTAAGGACAGCGTTTTGCCATGCCTTCCCGCTAAATACGGGGCAAAGAGAGGGATTTGGTACCAGACTGGGGGAAAATATGGGTCTCCACAATCCCAGCTTCGCTGAAGCTGAATTCTCCAGTTTGGTAGATGCATCCAGGAGACATAGCCTTCACACTGCTACGTTACTTTGGGTCTTGTCAGAGTGGATCATTCCTCAAGGGACTTTTTCACATTCTAGAAGTCTTTAAGACTTCTTAGGATTGGTCCCTTGGGGTGTGTCCAAGAAGGCTCATGCCCCTGAAGGGCCTAGGAGGCCGACGTACTCCTTGCGCAATTTTGTCCTGTATTGACAAGGCGGTACAGGACGCTTCAGGGAAAGTTTTTTCCTTCTTTTGGAGCAGTCTCTCGAAGAAGAGATCTGTTTTTAGCGCTTTCTGACGAAAGCAGTATCCAATTCGCAAAGAAACAGCAGCCTGTTATTCGCACCTAGAAAGTCTGAATCTTCTGTTACCTTCCACAGTTGGTGAGGGTCTTTCCAGATCTCTGACGGAGAAAGCGACACAGGATCTTACTTTCCTACCATTTCCAGGAAGAAGAGGACCAGTTGATGGTGGGAGAAAAAGGAAGGGAGTGTCTACTCATGTTAGCTTTCGAGGAGGCCCTCCAGCTAGAGTTACCGGCTAAAAAGGAAACGACACGAGAAGGAGAGGTGAGCCTCGTTTAAGCCTCCTTTTAAAAGGGGAAAGTGAAGTGGCGCTCCTCCAAACACCAGTAGGTGCCAGGCTCCGGGATTTGCGGGAAAGCTGGACTCTCATAAGACACAGACGCTTGGTCGATGCGGTGTTCAGAAAGGGGATACCCTCATTTCTTTCCTGGACAATCCTCCCCTGACGTCAAAACTCCGAGGGAAATGGTCGCCAATTACAAGGACCTGTGTTGAGAGATACTCTTCAACAAATGGTGGATCAGATGTGGGACAAAGAGAAAAACTATAGAAACTAGTGCTGGACAAAGCTCCCCAGGGTTTTACAATGTCTTTTTTGGTTGCGAAAGCCTAGGTGGGGGCTGGAGACCAGTTTCTGCGATGTTCAGCGCTTGAACAAGTTTGTTCAGAAACAGAAGTTCTCAGGAAACCTCGCACTTCAGCCTTGCCGGCTCTTCGCCAAGGGTGATTGGATGGTGTCTATGGATCCTCCAGGACGCCTATTTCACGTCCCGATCCATCCTTGTCGAAGCAAGTACCTCAGTCTTCCTGACGGGGGGAAGATTTTCCAATTCAGAGCCTGGTGTTTCGGGCCTGTTCTACGGTGCTCAGGTTTTTCACGAGCCTTATGAAAAATGTGGCGAGATGGCTTAATCTGACAGGAATCAGTATTTTCTCTGTACCTAGAGGACCTGGCTTTATCAGAGCAAAGTCAGAGAAACAGGGTTTGGAGGACCTGGACTGCGACACTACACCTGATAAAAGACCTAAGGATTACTCGTGAAAACCTCGAGAAAGTCCCAACTGACCCCAGCTCAGAATTGGTATATCTGGAGGATTCGGATGGATTCTCGGGGTTTTAGAGTATTTCCTTCTCAAGAGAGGACTACCGAGAGGTTAGAAAGTCTCTCTCTTCCTAAGGAAGGAACGTACTTCGGCGAAGGGAATGGTGAGCCTGTTAGGGACCCTTTCTAGCTCGAACAGTTTTTCATCTAGAAGACTTCATCTTCCGTCCTATTCATTCTTCCTCAGAAGTTCGTGGAACATGAAGACAAGACTCCTCTCGGACAGTTTTCCCATTCCAGATCTGTTGAAAATGGCCATTTAGAATGGTGGTCACTCCCACTGAGGCGAAAACAAGGTACTTCCCTGGAAATACAGAAGCCCAAACCTTGTATTGTTTTCCGACGCGTCGGAAAAAGGTTGGGAGACAACTTTGGAAAGAGAGAGGTGTCAGGCACTTGAATGCTCTTCAAGTGTCCTGGCACCATAAACTGCAAAAGAAACTGTTGGCTGTACACCATAGCTCTAAAGAGCTTCGAAAACAGTTAGTGAAGCAAACAAAGTGTACAAGTGAATGCGGACAATACAACCGCTCTTGCATACAGTCGGAATGCAAGGAGGTACTCACTCGTATTGCCCTTTACGGAAACTCGCAAGAGACTGCGTTGGGGACATCGCAACGGAACATCTCTTTATTGACGAGGTCGTTTCAGGAGTAAGGAACGTAGAGAGCGGACAGGTGAGCAGAGGAACCAGGTCCTTCATACCGAATGGACCTCTACTTCAGACGTTTGGCAGCAATACTCTGGTCTCTTTGGGGGGGACTCCTCATAGTCGGACCTCTTTGCCACGTTCCTCTCGAAGGAGACTGGAAGTCTTCGTTCAGTGTGTGGGAAGGACCCCAGAGCTCTATGCAGTAGAGCCTTCCTGCTAGATGGTCTCAGAGTAGACGTTTACGCATTTCCCCCATTCAAGATTCGTGGCAAGGGCTCAGGAGTTTGTGACTTCCAAAGGGGACAAGAAATGACCCTGATAGCCCCCTTTTGGCCAGCTCAAGAGTGGTTTCAGAGGTACTGGAGTGGATAGTAGACTTCACCAGATCCACTTCCACAAAGGAGGGATCTTCTCAGACAACAATGAGAGGTTTCATCAAAACCTCACCGCTCTTGCTTTGACTTGCCTTTTCGACTATCGAAAGACTGTCAGGAGCGAGAGGCTTTTTCTAGCAAAGCAGCAAGCTCGATCGCTAGAGCTCCGGAGAACTTTCCACTATCCGGTTACCAATCCAAGTGGAAGTTTTAGAAGGTGGTGTTAAGTCGAAGAAGTTGTACTCCTCCAGTTCCTCTGTAACAGAAATAGCTGATTTCTGTGATTTCTGAGAGAAGAATCGCTTCTCTCGTAGCCACGATAAAGGCTATAGAGTATGCTATCGGCAGTCTTAGGGAATAGATGCCTAGATTTGGGAAACCGATAAAGATCTACATGATATGATTAGGGCTTTGAGAACAAGAAGTCTAAGATACTTCTCCCCCTAACTGGAATTAGACGTAAGTGCTGAAGTTATTGTCTTCAGAGAGATTTGAAACCCCTACATTGGCCTCGTTTGTGATATAATGAGGAAAACTGTTTTATTTTTTTGTCATCGGTGACGGCGAAAAGAGTCTAGTGAATACGCGGCCATTAGTGACAACGTCGGGTTCAATATAGATTCACGCCCTTTCCTTCAGGAAATTATTCTTGGCGAGAATAAAATCATTCGAATCCCCTAGGCCGAGAAAATTTTACGAGGTTAAAGGATTATCGGGTTCTCGTCGGCAGGGAAACCGGGAGTAGGTCTTCCTTTGCCAGTAATGCTGTTTTAAAGTTTTACTTACGAAAAGAAACAGTTGGGAGGTCTAGACAAGGTCTTTGGTGCATCAGTGAAAGGATCCATTCAAGACCTAGTCTAAGAATGCTGTAGCCTTTTTTGTCAGGAAAAAGTAATTACGGAAGCTCATAAGGCTTGCACGGATGATTCTTTCAAACTCCTGAGAGTAAGAGCTCATGAAGTGAGAGCAGTGGCGACGTCGCTCTCTTCTTCGAGAAAATGTCACAATAGAATATCTTGAGAGCGACATATTGGAGATGTAATTTCTGTGTTGCTTCTACTATTTGAAGGACGTGTCGTGCACATGAAAAATGTTTTTTTTCCTTTAGGTCCTTTTGGTCTGCGGGCACAATACTGGGTACAGGAGCTGACACCAATCGTAATTTTAATACTTATGTTCTAATAGATATGTTCTAGACTTCTGCTGAACAAGTGCAGATACGCAACAGCGCGGCAGTCACTCAAGTCAGTAAGGAATCTTGTGATATCTTTTAGTAGATGAGTATCTTTTTTTTTGAAAAATTATTGGTGTGCGCTGTGGCAATTTGGTATGGAGTTTACGGTTGTTGCGAAGAGTTGGGGCTAACTCGGAGCAATTTTTATACTAAAACATGGTGGTTAGGTCAGGTGGTCGGGATTGGTTGTGGCTCCTTAATAGGTGGGTTGTTCATATAAGTGGATCAGCACCCATTGACAAAGTCACTTGCAGGCTCTGCCGAGTAAGGGGCATAAGACCCCTTCGGCAGTTCCACAAGAATTCTTGGCATAGATCAATATCTCGCTAAAGTTTCTTGAGGTGATGCAAACTACGGGGCAAACACCCACGAAGTATACCACCTATAGGTAGGAAAAACCAAGGTTTTTATTTCATACCTACAATAGATGTTGGTTACATGTCTATTCCAGTATTAGCTGTCTCTTACCCTCCACGAGGGTGCCAATCCAGCATGATATATTTTTTTTTTTTTTTTTCCTTGACAGGTAAGTGATTGTATGAAGAATGATATTGTTATCATACAAAAAAGTTTCATTTACATTACTTACCTGGCAGATATGTACGATTAGGGCCCCACCCAGCCTCCCGCAAGGAGACAGGTGGAAGAGAAAATATATGATGATAAAACGGGACAATGGTTTCCTAGGTCCTGCGCCCATGGCAGGCCGGTAGATCACCTGACTACCTGTAGCGAGTGGCGCGAAATTTGAATTTCTTGTCGGGAGACGCGGGTCATTAGCTATGTATATATCTGCCAGGTAAGTAGTATGAAAATTATTGTATTCAAACAATATCATGTTTTCTTTTCAGCCGTGCAGGGGACCATGGGCAGCTGCAGAGGACGCTCTTCAACACCCAGGGACAACCTCTTCGTTTACGCCTTTCCCCCGTTAAGCCTGATTCGCAAAGGTGATCCAGTCAAGTGCTGACCACCCCGAATCTTTCAGGATGACCTGGTGGTGGCTCCCAAATGGCATCAGGCCATTGGTATCCGACCTGCGCATCTGCTTGCAGAAGCACGACGAGAGATTCCCCATTGGCACAACCTTCTCGCCCAGCACACGTAAGAACGGATACCATGAGCAGTCCAGTTTCTACAATTTCTTCACGGCGGCTGTTATTCCCCATTCTCTTGCGAACGAGAGCTTTTCTTTGTAGCGCAGCAACAGAGATGTCTGGAAAACGACAAAAGTCCCTCTGCAGCGTGGTACCAGGGAAGTGGGCCGTTCTTCTGTGGTTGGTGTCGTAACAGGGTCTATCTCTTCTCAGAAGCCACTCTTACAGCAGGTAGGGATTTCCTCGTTTTATTAGCGAGAACAGCTCCTCTCAGTCCCACAGTTGAAAAGGAATATAGAGCCACCATGGCACTAGTCATGAAACTGAGGAGATTGGGACCTCTCAAAACCGTTCGAGATCTCCTTGCTTATGAGGAGCTTTGAAAGGTCTTGCCCACCCCAGGGAACTCAGGACCCCCCTGAGTGGGACGGTGAATCTTGTCCTTAGGAGTTTAGACTCAAAGACCCTTCGAGCCACTCCGAGAGTTGTTCAGACAAGGGATTTGACCCTAAAGACCTCTTCTTGTGCTGGCCATGGCTATCGGCGAAGAGAGTAGGGGAACTTTCATGGCTCATTTCGATGTGAAACATTCAGGGATGGGGATCTGTGTGCTCGATTTCGTCCCGAACTTCGTGCGAAGACTTAGAAAAACAGTCGATCCATGACGGACAGGTTCGAGTTTTCACAATCCCCTCCTAATGGACTTCACCAATAATGATGGGATGAGATGCTACTTTGTCCTGTTGAGGGCGCTACGGCGTTCCCCTATCTGAAGAGAACTCGGACACCCAGGCCTGAGTGTTGACGCTCTTGTTAGCACCGGGGGACCAAGAAAGAAAGATCCCAAGAACACGCTCTTTCTGGCTGCATGAGGTGATCAGGAGAGGTACGAGGCGTGTGATGGTAGTGACGAAATCCATACGCTACGTCCGAGAGCCACAAAAGTCCAGGAGCACTTGTCCTTCACTTGCGTTCCGCAAAAAGAACTTCTCCATGGCGCAGAGTCCTGAAGGCAGGGGGTACTGGGCCAACCAGACTACCTGTACCTCCTACATTCGGGGATTGCCCACAGGTCCTTGATACTTTTTCCTTGAGGGACCCGTTGGTGGCTGCCAACACGTGTAGCTAACCACAGACCCCTCGCACAGGTGAACAGCATCGCGTCCTGGTGTGACTGTAAGAATGGAATGAGTGAATGAGTGTGTCTGTGTGACTGGAATCCTCTTCCCATACTTTTTCTCCCCTCTACCTGGGGCAGAGGGATACGAGGTCGTCATCATGCTGGATAAAGACGAGGTGCGGTGAGATAATGAACAGAGCCCCATCCTATCCCTTTCACTAGGGATATAGGATGAGAAATCTACCACTTTCCCCCAAACAAGGGGGGAAGGGATGCCAACAAGAGACAAACCCATAACTTTATGTTGGCCTCTTGCAAAAAAAGGAACTTGTTTCTTGCTTGCTGGTACGAAGAGATACGCTTGGCCTCTCTCTTAGTAATCTGGTCAGAGGTCTGACCATTGATCCTGCGGGCACACCCCGATTCAATTGGACAGAGGGCTTGGAGCCCTCCCTCCGCTCTTACGACCAGGGAGGCATTCCAAAGGTTTGGGCGAACACCAGTCTGCTCACAAAAGACCATATTTCCTCCACAAAGAAGTGAGTTTCCTATTGTAAAAGGACCGAAAGGTTTGTATCCCGTGTCGAAACAAATGAAAATTGTCCAAAAATTGCATTTTTGTACATGAAAACTTACCCAGCAGATATATTACTTCGAAAAACCTATAGACTCGGTCGTCCTGACAGAATTTCAAAATTCGCGGCACACGCGGACAGGTAGGTCAGGGTGATCACCATTTTCCCGCCGCTGGGTGGCGGGGTCTGGAACCATTCACGTGTCTAAGCCCATAATTCTCTGTCGGTTGAACGGACAAACACCTATTGTTCGTTCTCCAATTCTCCCCCCCCATGGATTGCAACTCGTTTGCCGAGATTTGGAGTTTGGTTTATTTGGTGAGTATCTGTTTTTTTCTGGCTTGGCATCGCTTATTGTGGACTGGTTTTCAATTTGTATTGGCTACTCTTTCACGATGTCTGACGCTAAGGCTTCACCTAGTTAGAGTTGTAGTAGGGAAGGTTGGGGGGCAAGGGGGTTTTTTTTTTTTTTTTTTTTTTTTAGGGCTACCGAAATCGGCGGTAGATCCTCATAGTGTTGCGCTAACTGCGAGAGAATGATGTTCTTTTAATAACACCGTATTGAGTGCGCAAAACCCAACAGAGCTTGAATGGAAGGCGTTCTTCTTCATATGTTAAGAAGCTGAGAGAGATAGAGTAAGGAAAGCTTCAGCTAGGTCATTAGTAGATCTTGTTCTCTAGAACAAGAAGTTGTTAAACTCTCCTACTAACGATTTTTCCCTTAGCCTCAGCGCTTCTACCTGTGCTGCATCCAAAAGATTCTTCTTCAGAGAGGGAAAATGTTTAAAGCTTCCATCAAGAACTGCAAGCTCGTTACGAGCTCCTAAATGAAGGTAAGAGTGGTGATAGTGATATGTGCAGTGTCCCAGTGCTCCTAGGCATAGACCTCTTCCAAACTCCCGGACAGGGGAGGAGGAATGTCGAAAGCAGCAGGGAGGATGCAGAACATCCCCAACGGTCAGGAGTCCCTTCGCAGATCCTGTTGTTAAAGCCCAGGCTGCTTGGATAGCGCAGAAAAGATCTAAGGAGATGTTTTTCGGCCTCAGACTCTTCCGCTCCTAAAAACGAGGATGGAGTTCGGCCTCTCAATCGAGCCCTTTGAAGGAGAGCCTGGAAGGCGCAAAAGGAGACGCGGCTGATTCCAGCCCAGAGCGTTTTACCGAGAATGGCCCTCGGGACCATAACTGACGAGACAAGAGGAGCTCCTCTCTTCAGGATTCTACTGAAGAAGGTCTGATAAAATTCCCTGCCTACAAGAGCAGCTGAGCCTCTTTAGTAGGCTCCTTCGTTAAGGATTCAACAAGGAGGAAAGATGTTTCGCTCCATAGATAAGAAGTTCCTTAAGGACCCTCTTCGTATAGGAGGAGAACCCCCACAATCTCCAAGGCGATTATCGCCTTCGTCGCGAGGACTCGTCGGGACAGGAGTTGTTCTCGGACAGGAGAGTCCTTTCGCCCATAGGGCATTTTTCTCCCCAAAGCGCCCTCTGTGCAAGGGCCTTTGAATCCTGGTAGACAGGAAGAACGTAGCCTCTCTCCTGCGAGACGACGTGAATCGAGCAGAAGTCCGATCGGGGTTTAGGTTCAAGGAACCTGAAGAAGAACTAAACCAATTTAGGATCAGGGATCCTTGGGACTACAGGACCAGGAGCAGGCAGGCGCAAAAGAGGCAGTGAGACGCAAAGAAAGAAAGGGCGTGCGTCAAGAGCCTCGCAAGCCACAGGATTGATAGGAATCAGGAAGGATTCAGGACCGTTCAGGAGGAGGTCTGCTAGAAGGCAGAGTTCCCGGATACGCCATGAGTCAGGACGCCAGGAATCAGGGCGCCAGGACGTCAGGGAACGCAGGAGTACGAGGCATCAAGAGTTTGTGGTTTAGGACGCCACAGGAAGGAGACCTGTTAGGCGTCAGGAGTCGGGCGCAGGGATCCATTCAAGCGCCCTGAATCAGGGCGTCAGGAGCCATATCAAGCGCCGCGAGTCTGGCGAACCTCAAGTGCCTAGACAACAAGAGTCGAGTAGGCGGGCCAAGATTGTTTGGACAGACAGGAGCTCATTTCTTCGTATAGAAGTTCGAGCTTTCAGCCCGCGCCCCTTATCGGGAAAGACTACCTCTCCCGGGAAGAGCCCGATTCAATCCCAAACGGTCTCCTTCAGTGGGATCTGTTGGAAGGAAGTATCGGAAGAGGGAGGAAGCCCGTAGATGTAGCAGTTTATGGATACACGAGGCTCTCATCTTTGCTTCTCAAGGATGTTCGGAGACTCCCTTCATCCTGCTGATCCTCCTTGACCAGGATCATTAATGTCGAGCAACAAAAGATCAAAGTCGTTCCTCGTCAAGATGCGCCTGCATCTTTGTATGAAAAAAGGCCTAAAGACCTTTTCAGAGTGTTAACCCAAGAAGGGAAGCTGGGCAAAACCAGTTTTTTCGTCGGCCTCCTTCCAAGTTACTGTGGGTAACCGGGAAGGTGGTACCGAAGACCAAGGACAATGGGGTTAGGGCCTCCCTTCATCCGCAGACGGGATTTCGCCTCTCTAGTGGACTCTTCAGGAGGAAGTCTTTGCTTTCTGCTAAGCAACAGTGGGGCATGTGCGAGCTAGACACCTTCTAAAGGGCCTCTTTAAGACCCTAGAAATTTCCAACTTCATGGACTGGTTGGGACGTTAGCTAAGGAGAGCTCAGGGACACTGACTTTGTCTCCATGAAGAACTTTCAAGGCGGTCCGGCTTGCTTGGACAGAGCGGTTATGGGACGGTTACGCGTAGAGTTGCCTCACTTTTCGGAACAGAGTCTTAAAGAAGAGATCGTCTTTAGATTTTTCTAGCAAGAGCCGTATCACCCTTACAAAGAGCATCTCTTCTTTTTGCACCTTTGTCCCTATCTGTTCCCACAGGGGGACTGTAGGAGCAAGGTTGCAAAAATCTCTCGGAGAAGGCAACTCAGGATTCCTCACTCACTCACCAAGAACAGTTAGGCCGGCCGTGGGGCCTATTGAGAAAAGAGAGAGGACCTCTTTTGTACAGGCCTTTCGATGTGCATCCTCTTCTAGGACCCTCTTAGAGGTCGAAGACCAAGAAAGAAAGTGCAGTAGACCATCTAGAAGGTCCATGCGGGAAGTCTGATGAACAGGGAGTCATCCAGACAAAAGTAGGCGCCAGGACTACTCCACTTTGCAAAAGTCTGGGCGCAGAAGGGAGCGGACTATTGGGCCCTCTCGATCCGAAAAAAAGGTAATTTGATCCCTTTCAGGGAAAAATCCTCATTGACTAGAACTTCAAGTGGCGTTGACTGCAGATACTTGGAATCCGCGTCCGGAAAGCTTGCTATTTTGCAGGCAAAGTGGAACAGCTGATTTCCAAAGAAGCAGGTAGAAGTTAGTAGAAACTAGAACGGGTCAAGCATCTCCAGTCTCCGGATTTTTACAATCGGTTGTTTCCTCGGTACGGAAAGCATCGGGGGGGATGGAGGACGGTTCTACGACGTCAGTGCCCTGAATTTCTTGTTTTGAAGAAGAAATTCTCGATGGAGACGTCTTCCTCTGTTCTGTCTGCTCTTCGTCCAGGGGACTGGATGGTGGTCCCTGGACCTTCAAGATGCGTTATTTCCATTGCCAATTTCATCGGCAGCAAGGGAAATATCGAAGATTCAGTTCAAGGGAAAGTATATTCCAGTTCCGAGCGTATGTGTTTCGACTTTAGACTGCCCTCAAGGCGTCAGGACATCATGAAGAATGTAGCGTATTGGCTACATCTGGAAGGGATCAGGATCTCATACTCTGGTACGATGTGGGTAATAAGAGCCCAATCGGAGGAAAAAATGTCTGGAGGACCTTTTACTTACTCTAAATTTGACAAAGTCCTATGGGACTTTAGTCAATCGCAGAGAAATCCATGCTGAACTCCCAGCAAAGTATTGTCTATCTGGGGGATTCAGATGATTCTCGGGATTTTCTAGCGTATCCTTCGAGGAAAAGGAGAGAACGCTGCATAGAAAAGGTGGCAGTCTTCTTAAGAAAGAAACATTTGTTACGCGAGGGAATGATGAGCTTACTGGGGGACCATCTCCTCGATGGAACAGTTTCGTTTCCTTCGAAGACTTACACCTAATTACCCTTCAATTTATCTGAAGGAGAGCTTGGGCTTTTGGAAGTCAAAACAATCTGGGAGAAGAAACCTTCGATCTCGAAAGGCAATCAAGGAGAATACCCGCTGGTGGTTAGATCCACAAAAAAACTAAGCAAGGGAATCTCCCTTCACTTAGCGAACCCTCGCCTAGCGTTATTTGCAAGACGCCTCAGATTCAGGGGGGGAGCACCCTAGGTTCGGAAGAGAGGTCAGCACTTGGGAAGGAGAACAGTGGTCCTGGCACATAACAAGAAAAGAACTAACAGCCATTCATCTTAGCTCTAGTTCATTTCGAGGAGCATAGTCTCAGGGTTGGGATTCAAATCCACCGGACAACACAACAGCCCTCGAATATATAAGGAACAAGGGGGGACGCATTCCTTTTTCACTGTACGAATCAGCAAAGGAATCTGCTGATTTGGGCTCAGGGGAACGGAAGATCTCTCTTTCACAAGGTTGTGCAGGGAGAGAGACAATGGTCCGGGCAGAGCTCGTTGAGCAGAAAAGACCAAGTTCCTTCCTACCCACGGAAGGACTCTCAATCCTCAGATTTGCAACCAACTGTGGCATCTGTGGGGAAGGCCCATATAGCCGTGTTCGCGACCTAACAGAATCACGATTAGAGAACTATGTCCCCGATCTCGGATACACAAGCAGTAGCAGTAGACAGCTTTCTGCTAGATTGGGACAGGCTTGGACAAATACGCCTTCCTCATTCAAAGATAGTTAGGGGAAGTATGAGGAAGTTCGCTTGCTCGGAAGGAACAAGTAATGACCCTCATCGCTCCCTTTCTGGCCAGCTCTCGATGGGTTCACAGAGGTGCTGGAGTGGTTAGTAGATTTTCCAAGATCGCTATCCACTAAAGGAACGATCTTCTCAAACAACCCCCACTTCGACAGATTTCACCCAAAAACATCCCCGCTCTAAGTCTGACCCCTTCAGACTGTTCTCAAAGGACTTGCAGGAGCAAGGGGCTTTGTCGCGCGAAGTGGCGACGGAATGTAAGAGCCAGAAGAGTCTCCACCTCTAGGGTTATCAGTCGAAAGGGGAGTTGTTAGAGATGGTTGTAAGATGGAAGAAATATCCTCTTCAGGTACTTCTGTTAACTGACAATCGCAGATTTTTTCTATATTTGGAGAAAAGACTGTAACCTGGCACGTTTATCAACAGTGAAAGGTACAGAAGTATGCTGGACTCAGTCTTTCGACATAGAGGGACTAGATCTGACCAATAATAAAGATCTCCATGACCTTATAGGTATTTAGAAACCACGAAAGACCATATAATTCAAGAAACCTAGCTTGAACTTGGATTGTGGGTCCTAAAGTTCCTAATGTTGGGAAAATTGTACCGTCTCACACAGCTTCTTAGAGACTTAAACTAGAAAAGTCCTTATTCTCTCGCGTTAGCGACAGCTAAGAGAATTAGCGAGTTGCAAGCTTGGGAAAGGTAAAAGTGGGGTTTAGAAGGGATTCAGCGATTGACCTTTAAACCACTTTTAGCAAAGAATGAAAATCCCTCAAAACCTTGGCAAGAAGCTTTGAGATAAGAGGAACTCTCTTCACTAACAGGAAGAGAACTAGAGAGGACATTGTGTCATAGGCACACTCAAGTTCTACCTGAAGAAGAAAGCGTTGCTAGGAGGTAAAGAAGAAAGTATTGGTGCTCTGTAAGAGACGAAAGATCGATTTCAAGGAATGCCCTTTACATCTCTAAAGGATGTAATAAAGGAAGACTCACCTTACTTGCGATGAATAGCACCTCAAGGTTTCTCAGAGTAAGAGCGCATGACAGTGAGAGCCATAGCTACGTCAATGGCATTTCACAAAACATGGTCTCTGCAGGCACTTATAGAGGTCTACGTTGGAGTATGTAATTCTGTTTTTTGCCTCCCAGTTACCTAAGAGACGTAAAAATTTCTTACGAAAAGTGCTTTGCTCGGGAGCGTATGTTTCGGCGAATTTCAGTGCTGGAGAAGGGGCTGAGGCTAACCCTTCGGAAAACTTACTTAGTGTTTAATTAATCTCTTTATGGTGGTTGTTTTTAATTGGTTGAATTGTAGAGGGGAATAGGAACCCTCTTGCAATTCATAGATTATAACATACTAAAACATGGTCAGGTGGATGGGATTGCTCAGTGCTCCTGTAACTTACTTATAGTAACCTTAACTCTGTCATGTAAAAGGGGAGTCTCCATTGATTGACAAAGGTCAAGCTCTACCATGTAAGTGGGTCAGCCCCCATTGGTACGATCCCGACGTAGACTCTGTTTTACGCTGTAAGGGGCTAGCCCCCATTGACAGATCAAAGAGTTATTCAGCCATAGGTCCATACCTCGCTGGGACTCTTGAGGCAGGCAGACTCAGAGACAGTAGTCATGAAGTCTTCAGCCCATCAGGTCAGACCATGGATATTTTATCAAGAACATATGTGCTTTTTCCCTGTTTTTTTACGGTTATTAGTATAAGTCTTATTCATTGTGTTTTTAGCTGTCTCTACCCGACACAAGGGTGCCAATCAGCTAAGATATATCGGCTGAGGTAAGTGTTTTCATGTACAAAAATGATATTGTTAAGATAAAATAAAGTTTTGTACATACTACATGGCAGATATATACGATTAATGGCCCACCCATCCTCCCCTCGGAGAAGAGTGAAGAGAAATTATGGGCTTAGAAAACGGGAATGGTTTCCAGACCCGCCACACAGCGGCGGGAATGGTGGATCACCTTGACATACCTGTCGCGTGTGCCGCGGAATTTTGAAATTCTGTCGGCACGACCGAGTATAGCTAAGTATATATCTGCCAGTAGTATGTACAAAACTTTATTTGTAATCTTAACAATATCATTTTTCCTAACTATACAAACGTGAGGTCCTTTTACACATAGTCCCACCTCATGCCACCCCTCACTCTGTAGTTTTTGCTTGGGCCTAAAGCAAAAGTGATTCTTCACCTCCCAGTCGCGCGGCGCCCACACTGTCGGACAAGCAGTAAACTACCGAACCCCTTGTTCGAAAGCTTACGACCTATTCAGCTGCCGCTAGTAACCTTCCTATTGTAAAAAGGACCTTAGTTTTGTATAGTTAGGGAAAATGTAATTTTTCCAGCCTCTCAATAGATTTCTATTATCAGTTTATTGGGAATCCTCTTGTCACACACTACCTGTGCTGCCTCCCTACTTTTCCTTTAAGCTGTTTTCTGCTTTCAGCCTTACCTAAACATATTCCCTCTTGGTTTAAAGCATGTCCTGAGTATTTGAAATTCTCCATCTGTTTTGAAGGTAGGCCTCTTCTATCATGTATGAATAAGCTATCCCCTTCTCTGCTTCCTGGACACCGTAACCGTAGTTCTACTCACATTTACCTTCGTTCCATGCCCTTCAGGAGATTCATACCACTCTCTTACTTTGAATTGCAATTCTTCAGTTTCTGCTGTAATCACCAAATCATCTGTGTATGTCATTTCCCAAAAATTAATTTCTAATTCTTTCACTGAATATATCCATGACTATTACAAAAAGAAATGGGTAAGAGCTTATCCTTGATGTCAACTAGCTTAACCCTCTTACGCCGATTGGACGTATTAAACGTCGACATAAATTGTCTGTCGGGTGCCGATTGGACGTATTATACGTTGACTCAAAAAAGTTTTTTTTAAAATTCGCTGAAAAATACTTATAGGCCTACCAGCCGAAAACTGTTGAATCACGCCGCCTTAGGGGCGGCTGGGAGGTTCACGAAATCAAGGCGTTGTTTGTTTACAATCGTTACGCAGGCTCGCAAGCGCGAATTTCTTTCTTATCGCACTAAAAAGTATCTGACACATCTCAAAAATTATTTCGTCACTTTGACATAATTTTTGCACCGTTTTAAATTATCCGTTACATGAGGTATTATATATGAAAAAAATGTGCACAATTTCATGTAGAATACAATAAAAAAATACTCATGATTGTAGCTTTTATCAGTTTTGAAATATTTTCATATAAATAACAATAAGTGCAATAATTTCAACCTTCGGTCAACTTTGACTACTGAAATGGTCGAAAAACGCAATTGTAAGCTAAAACTCTTATATTCTAGTAATATTCAATCATTTGCCTTCATTTTGCAACAAATTGGACGTATCTAGCACAATATTTTGATTTGTGGTGAATTTATGAAAAAACTTTTTCCTTAAGTCAGCGCGGTAACTCTTCCGATAAATTTTTTTCGTGCGATTGTCCTAATGTTTGCACCATTTTAAATTTGCCGTTACATAAAGTTTTATATATGGAAATGTGCGCAATTTCATACACAATACAACTAAAAACAACCCATGGTTGTAGCTTTTATCAGTTTTGAAATATATTTTCATATAAATAACGATAAGTGCAAAAATTTCAACCTTCAGTCAACTTTGACTCTACCGAAATGGTCGAAAAATGCAATTGTAAGCTAAAACACTTATATTCTAGTAATATTCAATCATTTACCTTCATTTTGCAACAAATTGGAAGTCTCTAGCACAATATTTTGATTTATGGTGAATTTATGAAAAAAAAACATTTTATTACGTCCGCGCGGTAACTCTTCCGAAAAAAATCAGAAATTTTTTCTTTCTATTGTCGAAATGTTTGCACCATTTAAAATTAGCCGTTACTTAAAGTTTTATATATGAAAATGTGCGCAATTTTATGTAGAATACAACAAAAATTGATTAAAGGTTGTAGCTTTTCTCTTTTTTTTAAATATTTGCATATAAATCACGATAAATAGAAAAAAAACTCCATTCGGTCAACTTTGACTCTACTGAAATAGTAAAAAAACGCAATTGTAAGCTAAAACTCTTACAATCTAGTAATATACAGTCATTTATCTTTATTTTGAAACAAATTCGAAGTGTCTAGCACAATATTTAGATTTATGGTGAATTTAAAAAAAAAAACACTTTCCTTCAGCGCGCCATTTCGCGGCCGCAAATCTCCGAAATGCGTACGTCGCATTCTCCTAATATTTGCTCCTTTTCATATTAGGCGTTTTATAGAGTTTCATATATGAAAATGTGCGCAAATTCATGAAGAATACAAACAAAAATATTTGAAGGTTGTAGCTTTTCTCATTTTTGCAATATTTGCATATAAAAAAATATATATATAAAAATTTGATTTCGGTCAAACTTTAACTCATCCGAATGGTCGAAAAACTGCAATTCTAAACTAAAAATCTTACAGTATCGTAATATTCAATAATTTTTCTTCATTTCGAAACAAATTGGAAGTCTCTAGAACAATATATAGATTTATGGTGAATTTTTGAAAAAAACATTTTTTTACATCCGCGCGTTACGAATTCATGCATCATTTTGTGATAATATTTTTTCTGTGTTGCTTTGATTGTTTTACAATGTGTTATATATCAAAATGATTGCAATTTAGTGTACAATACAACGATAAAAAAAGTAACTCGTTAGCTTTAACCGTTTTTCGCACAGCTCGATTTTAATATAATTATGTATGAAATTTTTTTTTTTTTGTCGCTACCATATATCACATTATTTATATATGATAATGATATTTTATTTAATTTCTGATGGTTGCATACCAAACTTCAGGCAATGAAAAAAAAGGAGCCAAAAATGAACTCTTAATCTTCAAAACTAAGCACGCTGTGATTTGTTAAAAAAAAAAAAAAAATTTCCGCTTCCGCGCTCACTCCAAACCCGCCTCAGCATATGGGAGACGTTTTGGTTTTTAGGGCTTTGGCGTAAGAGGGTTAATGTCAAACATTTTTGTCGTGTCTCACTGTTATTACTGTTGGTAGTATGTTCTTTTATACATCATTTCAACCAGCCAAGCCCATTTTTCAGGCACTTTTTCCTTTTTCAGGCACTTTTGCCTTTCTTAAACACCAAAACATTTACTGATTTGTTACCCTTTTATGAGATGCCTTCACTAGGTCTGTAAAAGCCCAATAAAACTTCGTTACCTTCCAGTTTTTCAACTTGTAACTGTTTTATAATGACAGCATCTACTATATCTCTCCTTCTAATGAAACGGTACTGCTGTTTGCCAATCTTCACAATTGCTTGTAATCTTTCATCAGGTATTTTTCTAAAACTTTTAGCAAATGTTGGGTTACTTTGGTTCTTCTAATTACTGTACATAGTAATTATATCTCCCATCTGTTTTAAAACATTCAACGTCAGACTTTCTTCTCAGTCATTTGGCATTACTTCTGCTTCTCAGATTTCTCTTAATTTTTCCGATGTCCATTCTTCCCCCTCTGTACCAATTTCAGGTTGCACCGCCGATGGACCTGTTGCCATTACATAACCTTTACTCATATAGAGTGCATCTTCATCACTGACCCCTCCATACTCCCCAAATCCCCAAAATTTCCTCTTTATCTTGGGTTGAAATAATGTTTTAAATAATTTGAACATCTGTTCTTGTATCATCATCCTTATGCAAGATATTTCCCTCTCTTACCTTTGATTACTTCAGGCTAACCTTGATCTTGCTCACTTTCCCTTTTTGTATATTTTGAAAATATCCTTGTTCCTACCTTCTATTTACCTTGTCTGAGGCTCTTTCAATAGCTTTGCCATCAATCCTCTTAGTCTCTGTCTGTTTTGATCCTGAGCATCTTGCACCTACAATGCCTTCCAGCTGTCAAAAGACTTCGATTTTATCCTAATCAAATCTTGAACCTCTATTCCACCACCACTTTTCTCCCATTTTGATATCCCATAGCCACTTGCTTGCCAGACTGCTTCCTCTGCACATACTCATGTTTTTATATCATTCCAAAATTTTCAGATTTTCCAGCTTGCTCCCTCTCTATTTTTTTCCCTCTATTTGATGTCTCTCTTACATCCATGATATGCAAATTCCTCAAATTTTTCTTTAAGATCCGAAAGTTGGACTCTTGATCTCTCATCATATTATCCATTACTAGCAACCTTTGTAGATTCCTGCATGCTTCAACCTCTCCTTGGGTTTTTACTCATCATCATATCCATTACTAGTAACCTGTGTAGTTTCCCACATGCCTCACTAAGAATGACCTTATTATCTACAACACTTGTCTCCCTCCTAACCACGAGGTAATATATTGGGCTCTGTATTCCACCACTTAGTGTACTTTACTAGATAACCATTTGTCTTCACATACTAGGTTAATGCAGACAGTATTTCCAGTTCCAACTCCCATATTCATTCCTTACTCCACTAGATAACCATTTGTCTTCACATACTAGGTTAATGCAGACAGTATTTCCAGTTCCAACTCCCATATTCATTCCTTACTCCATTCATGGACCCATGAACTTCTGATGTCCATTTGTACTCTGTCCAACTCTACCATTCATATCTGCTTTTATGTACTGTAGCAGAGTTTTTGTATTACAAAGGATGCAACATACATCTATTCATGTTTAAAAATCAGATTTCCCCATATAATAACTCGCATGACAGTGTCAATTTTCTTTACCTTCTGCCTGTAGGTGCAACCATTTTGTTTACCTTTTACTTTCTCATGAGGTAGGTTGGTCAGGTGATGATAAACTGGCATAAACATTGCCGTGATTTGCTTTGCAAAAGAAGCCCACTAATCCATAATAATTATTGGGAAACCCTTCCAAAGATATTGATTGACTGGATGTGCTGAGGTATAGGGTATTAAAGTGTAGCCTTAGTTCATATAGCAACAGATTAGTGTTAGCAAATGAAAATAATGAAAAGCTTTTGTGGTGGATTAGTTAAATTATGAGAGGAATCTAACTTTGTCATTACATAAAATCTGTTGTCCTGTAGTTTTGTGCTTCATTTACGTTTCATTTTTTTTTTTGTGACAGCATTAAAAAAAAAGTACTAATTGTTGTAGCAGGTGTTGAGAACTTCTAACATTTTATTTTTTTTAATTTTATTTAATTTTATTTTTTTAGCTCTGGAGGAAGTCATTATGGTAATACACATCCAAGCTATGGTTACTCGCTCTTGAAGACAGAAAACCATCAGGCAGACAATTCAGGCTTAAATGAAATGCCAGGACTAGAACCAAGTGATTTTGATATTGGGCCTGTATATGGACCACAGATGCCAGGTCCCTTTAGCAGCCCTACCCCTGATACTGGTTCATCTTATGGTGATATAACAGGTTAGTTTAAAAATGTTTTGTACTGGTAGGTTTTATATGTTTTGTTGTTGTAACCAATTGATTTATTGAAATTGGTTATGGATCATTTTTATTAAATATGAAAATTAGCAGAACATAATTTGCTGCAAAGGTGTTTTGTGGAATCTGAAGCTCAGCACTAAGCAAAGTTATGGAATAAAATTATAGAGAATGAGTACATCATATAGAAAGCCACCACAGACCCATTTGAAAAATGGTTTGTTCATATACGAAACAAACCTTCGGTCTTAACATTGGGATAATACTAGCGCTAAGCTGGAAACCGGTAGAATTAAAATTGAACTTGTGAGATCCAGGGACTATTGGCATCTATACCAGGTCACAGGGCATGTATTACCCAGAATGCCCTTGGCGTCCCATGACCCGCCAGTTACTTTTCTACCGCCATTAAGATATTAAGATAGGACATGTTTACTTTCTATCTGTTTTAAAGCCGGTTTAATTTGCCTGTTTTTATTCATTTCACTTTTATTTTTATTTTTAATTTCTATCTCTGGGTATGCTCAGTGTGAGTGTGATCTGTAAGAGTGTGTACATTGTGAGATGGAGATTTTTGCTTCACCATCGGAAACTACTTCCGATTCACAGAAGAGACATAGGAAATGCCCTGGAGTGAGTGGGTTTCCTTGTTCAAGATTTCTAACTTTGGTGTCGATAGATCCTCATCCAACGTGTAGTAGGTGCAGAGAAAACGTATGTACAATTACTAATCCTTGTTCTGTTTGTCATGGTTGGTCGGTGGAACAGTTGAGGAAGTTTTATGAGAAAGGCCAGTACAAAAGAAAGGAGACGACGCCATCTTTGGATGACCAAGCGTTGCCGGCTTCTTTTGTATCGGCAATACACCAGACTGCTTCATATGTTTCGTCGCCTGCTTTTGATTTTTCCCATACTCCTTCAGTTTCTTCTAGTGATTTGCTATCGGAAACTCCAGGAGGGGTTTTGGGTAATTTTATGCATAATTACGCTCTGTTGTTCCCGGCAGGGATGGGGGAAGCATCGCCATCTTTGTTCCAGGTGCTGGCTCCCGACGCGCAGAGAATGGAAGGTACATGGACAGCTTTAGGCCTACCAGGCTTACCAACCTTGGAGGGTTTGCTCTCTCATTATATGGCGTCGCGATTCCAGCAGAGTCCGGCAGCGCTGAATGTTCTTCATCCCCCTGGCCTGCACTTTATGGGAACTAATGCCGCGGCTACGTCAACAACTTCAATGTTTCCGGCGATGCAGAATGTTGGAGGTAGTTTTGCTGCAAACGCAGGGATGCCAGCAGCAGCCGCCCAGTCTCTCCCTACAAGATTGGTGACGTCACAACCGGCGTCACACACCGACATGGCAGACGCGATGATGTCACAGCCTACTGCTTCTCGATCTACTTCGCTGCCTCCTTAGCTAAATACGTTTTCTGACTTGTTGGTACACACATTCATGAAGAAATTACAAGATCCAGAGGAGAAAATAGTTAAGGAAGACATAAAGAAAAGGCGTGATTCTTCGTCTTCTTCCTCTAGCTCGGCATCATCGCTAAGTTCGATGACGTCGCTGCGTGTACCAGTCAAGCGTTGGAGGATACAGGATTTCGTGACTGATCCTCGGGCCAAGAGGAGGAGAGTGAATTCTTCTCCATCTTCGAGCCAGGACTGTCACATCCCGCTCAGCAAGAAAGTAAAGAAGTCAGTGGCTGGTAAGCTTAAAGCTAACGGACGAAGCGTTTATAAGAGTCCGAATGAGCGAAAGTGTCGACGGTCGCTGGGCTAGTGGCTGACGCAGAGACTACAAAGAGTCTAAGAGAGACTATAATGCCGTTGGTAAAATCAATGATGGGTGCGAAGAGTGCAACAAAGAATAAAGCACAGATACCAGTTTTGCCTGTAAGACCTTTTAAAATACGGAGAAAGGATGAAAGAACTCTCATTAAAAGGTCGAATAATAGAGAGTTGGTAACCTCGTGTGATACGGTGGTGAGAGGCGTTGTTCGCTTAGATGAGGGATCAAGGCCGAATTCTCCGATGATCGTTGGAGACGATATCAATAGTCATAGAGAAGAAATTAGCTCGGTTTCGAGGGAGCCTTCATCTTGGAGGTATAGGTGAGATTCTCGCTCTAGATCTGCGAGCAGAGAAGGAGTTAGGCAGTCTCGTTTTCCTACTGACTATTCGGGATCAAGCCGTCAACGGCCATCAGAGATCAAAGAGGCCGCAGCCGTCAGGGCAGATGGCCTTGAAAGCACCTGGATGTTTGTCAGCGGATAGGAGTGTGATAGCGTCTCCTGTGGCTGAACACACTACGTTAGAACCGGAGGAAGGCAAAAACCAAGTGTTTCTGGCTTCGTATGCGGAGGTGATTGATTTGATTCGTCAATTCAATAACCTTTCGAAGGGCACGGAAACACCTGCCAGTATGCTTCCTCCAGGGATTGACATGGTGTTTGGATTGAAAAAGGATACAAAGGTGTCATATGAATTGCCTTGTTCAAGTCATGCGGAGTCCGTTTAACAACACGTAAATGCACGGATTGCGGGAAGGGATAATTCCTTAAGATTGAACAGATTGTTTAAGTTTATCCCACCCCCAATGATGAAACATAGGAAATATTATATGACACCAACGGTTCCTTTGCTATCTAGACAAATTAACCCAAGTGTGGTAAAGTTAAGGCCTGGATTAAGCTTATATCAAGTTAAGATGGAATGCCCTTCGATGACTTGCCAAGAGGCTGCTACGTTAGAAGCAACGTCGTCTTCTGTCTTTCAGACTGCTTCTTGGTTAGATCTTTGGTCAACAGCAGTGGTAAAAATTGCATCCTCAGAAGTGACAAGAAAAGTAGTGGATGAATCAATGTTCATTAGGGTGCTACAATCAGGTTCAAAAGCTTGCATACTTGACAAATTTAAGTGCCAATGTTTGGGCAAATATCCTGTTAACCCTCTTACGCCGAAGCCCTAAAAATCAAAACCTCTCCCGTATGCCAGGGTCGGTTTGGAGTGAGCGCGGAAGCGGAAAAAATAATTTTTCCAAAAAATCACAGCGCGCTTAGTTTTGAAGATTAAGAGTTCATTTTTGGCTCATTATTTTGCCATTGCCTGAAGTTTAGTATGCAACCATCAGAAATGAAAAATAATATCATTACCATATGTAAATAATGCGATATATGGTAGCATAATCAGATAAATTAATTGTATTCAAATCACGCTGTGGAAAAAACGGTCAAAGCTAACGAGTTACTTTTTTTTCGTTGTATTGTACACTAAATTGCAATCATTTTGATATATAATACATTGTAAAACAATAAAAGCAACACCGGAAAAATATTATCACAAAATGATGTACGAATTCGTAACGCGTGGACGTAAAAAAATGTTTTTTTCAAAAATTCACCGTAAATCTAAATATTGTTCTAGAGACTTCCAATTTGTTTCAAAATAAAGACAAATGATTGAATATTACGATACTGTAAGAGTTTTAGATTAGAATTGCAGATTTTGACCATTTCGGACGAGTTAAAGTTGACCGAATGTCAAAATTTTTATTTATATATTTTTTTATATGCACATATTTCGGAGATGGAAAAAGCTACAACCTTCAATTACTTTATATTGTATTCTTCATGAATTTGCGCACATTTTGATATATGATACTCTATAAAACGGCTAATATGAAAAGGAGCAAATATTAGGATACTGCGGTGTACGCATTTCGGAGACTTGCGGCCGCGAGTCGGCGCGCAGAGGGAAGGTAAATATATTTTTATACATTCAACTTCCCTGCCAGATATATACTTAGCTATAGACTCCGTCGTCTCCGACAGAATTTCAAATTTCGCGGCACACGCTACCGGTAGGTCAGGTGATCTACCGCCCTGCCCTGGGTGGCAGGACTAGGAACCATTCCCGTTTTCTAATCAGAATTCTTCTGTCGCCCGGACCATCAACATGTTGTTGGTTCCTCTCGATTGGTTTTTTCTTTTTTTCACGGCAATTGATCCTTTCTTGACCCGACTTTTGGTGACGATCTGGATTGTTGGATTGGCATACGCTTTTGTGGACTGTTTTGTGGACTGATTTTTGGATTTTTCTTTAATAATGTCGACTCTGGAATGGTTGTGAGACGTTGTGTGAATGTAGGCTGTAAGGTGAGGTTGCCGAAAGCTTCGGTAGACCCTCACACGGTATGCAAGGGTTGCAGGGAGTATGAATGTTCTTTTACTAATACTTGTAAGGAATGTGAGAACTTGAGTGAGAACGAATGGAAGAATCTAACTAATATTTAAAAAAGTTAGAGAGAGAAAGAGTGAGGAAGGCTTCTTATAGAAGTTTAAGTAGTTCTAGATCTGAACTAATTCCTAGCTTGGGATCTTCCCCAAGGGTAAGTATTGCTACTTCTCCTTCCATTGCAGCCCCTTCTCCTATTGCAGAACCTGTAGATCCAGCAAAAGAACTTGCGGATCTAAAAGCTGCCTTCAAGTTGATGGAAAACAAAATGGCTGCCATACAAGGTAAGGCTAGTGATTATTCAGTGGACAGTGATATGAGTGTCCCCAGTGTAGTGGAGGGGGCATCTGGTCGGCTCAGCAACGCTCCTAGGTCTAGACCTCTTCCAAGCTCACATGCCCAGAGGAGAAGGAATGTCGAAAACCGAAAGGAGGTTGTGGAGAATCCCCACCGATCAGGTGTCCCTTCGGCGGTTTCTGTGACACCCCATACTGCCAAGGATCGCTATTGTAAAAGCGTCCTGCGTGAGTGTTTTTCGTCGTCGGGATCTTCATCTCCGAGACGTGATTGGAGAGACTCAGATACCTCTCAAGAGGAGTTGGAAGGCTCCGACTATTGATTCGAGCCCAGAAAACTTCCCTGAGGAGTCTCCCTCGGGAGTGAAGAAGGCAAGAAGAGCCATTCTTTCAACCAGAGTGAGAAGGAGGCAGGAGGTGGAGGCTATGGACTCCTCCCCTCCTCCTTCCCCTCCCCTCCTCCGAAGAGGATAAAGAGGAGGCTACGAAGAGATTCATGATGGCGATGCAAGAGCAGATTTCGTCTTTTGTAGGAGTTCTGTCAAAGGAGCCTCCTAGAAGGAAAGACTCTTCCCTTCCGATCAAAAGATCCTCCAGACGTATGGAGGTATCTGCCGCCAGGATCGATACTCCTACTCGAGGTGAGGTTTCCTGTACGAACCTGGATGAACCGATCAGACGTCTGGCACCGGCCAGGAGTGAGGAGTCACCCAGGAGGCAGGAGCCAAGAGCCAGGAGTGAGGAGTCAACCAGGAGGGCAGGAGCCCAGAGCAGGAGTGTAGAGGCATCCAGGCAGGAGGCAATAAGGCAAGAGGCAAGGAGGCACAGGAGGAAGGAGCCAAGAGGCAGGAAGACCCAAGAGGCAGGAGCCAGGAGGCCAAGGAGGCAGGAGCCAAGGATCAGGATGTCAGGAGCCAGGAGTCAGGAGGCAGGAGCAGGAGTCACAAGGAGTAGGAGCTAGGAGTCAGGAGCAGGAGTCAGGAGTCAGGAGTCAGGAGTCAGGAGTCAGGAGAGGATCTAGGTAGCAGGAGTCAGGAGTCGGCGTCGGAGATGGGCTGGATCAGGAGTCAGGAGTCAGGAGTCAGGAGAGGAGTCCGGCCGGAGACTCGTTCCGGAGGTTATGACTCTTCTCCAAATAGGAGCTCTCTCCTTCAGAGCATAGGAGGTCTTGGAAGGACTCTCCCTCCAAACGTGAACTTTTCTCCTTCGTCTGATCGAGGGTTAGACGAGTTGTCTGATGACGAACCTCCTGCTAATGAGGGACTATCTAGTTATAAAGTCTTAGCCTCATATTACTTCAAGAATTTGGAGATTCTCTTAGTCCGGCGGCTCCTCCTTCTCCTCGTTCTCTCTTTTCGAGCTCGGCTACGGCAAAATCTTCGGCCTTTTTGTTTTTGAAAATGAAGCCTGCGATATCGATGAAGAAGGCACTCCATTCTTTAGATTCTTGGATGGACAAGAAGAAGGAGTTAGGAAAGACGGTATTCTGCATGCCTCCTTCCAAACTACATGGAAAGAGAGGTATTTTTGGTATGGGACAGGAGAGACTATGGGTTTTTCTCTACCTGCCTCTGCAGATGCCGACTTTTTCCAATTAGTGGAGGCCTCTAGACGTCACTCCTTAGGATCGGTCAGAGCGACGTGGAGCACTTCAGAGTTGAACCACTTTCTAAAGGGACTTTTGTCACTTTAGAGGTGTTCAACTTTCTGGATTGGTCACTCGGAGTTCTGGCCAACAAATCTAAGGATCCGGAGTTTCTTAAAAACCCAGAGATTCTCCATAGCGTCCTGTCCTGCATGGACAAGGCAGTACAGGACGGTTCGGGTGAAGTGGCTTCCCTTTTTGGTGCTGGTCTCCTGAAAAAGAGATCAGTATATGGATCCCTATTATCGAAAGGGGTTTCTCCGAGCCAGAGGACTGCTTTATTGTTCGCCCCTCTATCGGATCATCTGTTTCCTTCTCAGTTGGTGAAGGATATATCTCGCTCGCTAACTGAGAAGGCGACACAAGACCTACTAACACAAACGTCCAAGAAAGGACACCCTGTAGTGTCGGCGATTAAGAAGGACTCTCGTCCTCCTCAGCAGCCCTTTCGTGGAGGTACAGCGGCTCGTCCCCCTGCCAGAAAGAAGAGCTCTGATAAGAGAGGAACGGTCCTTTCCTTTAGGCCCTTCAAGAAATCCAAGTGACTGTTGCTCCTTCAAGCACCAGTGGGCGCCAGACTCCTGAACTTTGCAGGAGTATGGGCAGAAAGGGGAGCCGACCCTTGGTCAGTGTCGGTCCTAAAGAAGGGATATGTAATCCCCTTCGACAACAGCCCTCCCCTAACATCTACGCCTCGGGAACTTGTCAGCGAGGTACAGAGACCCGGTAATGAGAAAGACTCTCCTTCAAATGGTGGAACAAATGTGGGAAAAAGAGGCCATCGAACTTGTGCAGGATCCACACTCCCCGGGATTTTACAATCGCCTTTTTCTAGTACCAAAGGCATCGGGGTGGCGGGGTGGAGGACCAGTTCTGGACGTAAGCGCTCTGAATCGCTTTGTTCAGAAAAAGAAGTTTCGCATGGAAACGTCCGCCTCAGTAATGTCGGCTCTTCGTCCAGGAGATTGGATGGTCTCTCTGGACTTGCAAGACGCATTATTTTCCACGTTCCCATTCACCATTTGTCAAAGAAATATCTTCGTTTTGTAATAGGAGACAAGATCTTTCAGTTCAGGGCTCTGTGCTTCGGTTCTGTCTACAGCTCCGCAAGTATTCACCAACCTGATGGCGAATGTGGCAAGATGGCTTCACCTAGAGGGAATAAACATCTCCCTCTACTTGGACGACTGGCTGATCAGGGCCAAGTCGGAGATTCAGTGCTTGGAGGACTTATCAGTAACAAGGAACATGATAGATTCGCTAGGATTGCTCGTCAACCTCGAGAAGTCACAGCTGATCCCCAGCCAGAACTTGGTCTTATCTGGGGTTTCAGATGGATTCTCGGGGTTTTCGAGTATATCCTTCGCGAGAAAGAATCACTCGAGGTTTGTCGAGAATCTCGAGCTTCTTAGAGAGAAAAGAACAGCTCAGCGAGGGATTACCTGAGCCTTTTAGGGACCCTGTCCTCACTAGAAAAGTTCTTCTCTCTGGGGAGACTTCACCGGCCTTCGCCCTCTTCAGTTTTTCCTCAAAGAGGGTGGCCTGTGGAGTTGGAAGACGGGACAACTCTCGGACATCTTCCAACTTCCACAAGAGGTAAAAGATCATTTGAAGTGGTGGATCCCTCCTCTTCAAAAGAACGAGGGCGTATCGCTTGCCCTGCAGAACCCAGACCAAGTGTTATTTACCGACGCTTCGGATTCGTGGATGGGGAGCGACGCTAGGAGCAAGGGATGGTGTCAGGCACCTGGACAAAGAACAGGTGTCCTGGCACATCAATTGCAAGGAACTAGTGGCCATACACCTAGCCTTAAAGTTCTTCGAAGAGATAGTCAGAGACGGGGTGATACAGATAAACTCGGACAACACCACGGCTCTGGCTTACATACGCAAGCAAGGAGGCACGCACTCTTTCTCCCTATCAGTACAAGACACATGTTAACCTGGGACGGAAGAAAGAGGCATAACTCTCCTCTCAAGGTTTGTTCAAGGGATCAAGAATGTGAGAGCGGACAGACTGAGCAGGAGGAATCAGGTCCTTCCCACAGAATGGACTCTACACGAAGAAGTGTGTCGAAGTCTTTGGTCCCTGTGGGGGAGACCTCACATAGACCTGTTTGCGACGTTCCTCTCCAAAAGAATAGAGATATTTTGCTCTCTAGTGGAAGATCCGAGAGCCTTCGCAATAGACGCGTTTCTCCTGGATTGGTCGGGTGTGGACGCATACGCCTTTCCCCCGTTCAAGATCCTGGGGGAAGTGCTCAGGAAGTTCGGTAGCTTCGAAGAAGCACGAAGTTGACGCTAATAGACCCCATTTTGGCCAGCCCAGGAATGGTTCACGGAGGTACTGGAGTGGATAGTGGACTTCCCCAGATCGCTTCCAAACAGACCAGATCTACTCAGACAACCCACTTCGAGAGGTTTCATCACAACCTCCCAGGTCTCGCTCTGACTGCCTTTCGACTATCGAAAGACTTGTCAGAGCGAGGGGCTTTTCTCGCAAGGCTGCGGGCTCTATCGCTAGAGCCCGCAGAGCTTCGACGAGAAGAGTATACCAATCAAGTGGGAAGTCTTTAGGAGGTGGTGTAAGGGTCAGAAGCTGTCCTCCTCCAAGTACCCTCTATAGTGAATATTGCCAATTTCCTCCTCTTTCTGAGAGAGGAATCACACCTATCTGTCTCAACAATAAAGGGATACAGAAGCATGCTGTCTTCAGTATTTAGGAATCGAGGCCTAGACATTGCAAGCAACAAAGATCTACACGATCTAATTAGATCTTTTTGAGACTTCAAAGGCAGCTACTCCTAGAGCACCTAGTTGGAATCTAGACGTGGTCCTGAAATTCCTTTCATCGGATAAATTCGAGCCTTTACATCTGGCTTCCTTCCGCGACGTCACTAGGAAATGCTTGTTCCTGGTGTCTCTCGCTACAGCCAAGAGGTCGAGCGAATTGCACGCTCTGGATTCCACGGTGGGGTTCAAAGGAGATGCTGCCATCTGTTCTTTCCAGACAATGTTTCTGGCAAAGAACGAAAACCCGTCAAAACCGTGGCCCAGAAGTTTTGAGGTAAAAGGCCTATCTAACCTTGTAGGCAGAGAGATAGAGAGGTCTCTCTGTCCAGTGAGAGCTCTTAAATATTATTTAGAGAGGAAGAGACAGATGGGAGCTTGTCAACAAGGTCTTTGGTGTGCGGTGAAGAACCCAAAAGACTCATGTCCAAGAACGCCTTGGCTTTCTTTGTGAGAAGCGTTATTACGGACGCTCACAAGAACTGCTCGGAGGAATCCTTCGGTCTTCTAAAGGTCAAGACACATGAAGTGAGGGCAGTAGCAACGTCTTTGGCGTTCCAAAAGAATATGTCTCTAAAGAATATCATTGAGACTACATATTGGAGGTGCAATTCAGTGTTTGCATCTCATTATCTGAAGGATGTGAGAGTGACCTATGAGAAGTGCTTCTCGCTAGGTCCTTTTGTATCAGCAGATACAGTTACTGTGGGTCTTGGAGCAAAGACTGATCCTTAATTTTGTGTTTTTATCGTACATAAACCCTCTTGTCAGATATGTGCTTGGTTTTCTATTAGCAAGCTCAGCTAATGTCCGCACGGAGCATGTGTTTCATTGCTGGTAGGGGATCAAGGGTATGTATGGCTGGTAGGGTAGTACAAAATTTTTTTTTTATATTTTGTAATGAAAGTGTATTTTATGTTTCGAGTTTTTGGTTGTTTGTAAGGAGTTCGGGGATAACTCCTTACAATCTTAGAACTAACATGGATGTTAGGATCAGGTGATCGGGATCGGTTTTGTGCTCCTTGAACAAGGTGTATTGTCATGTTAGTGGAATAGCACCCAATGACAAAGGCCTTTAGGCTCTGCCGAGTAAGTGGATAAGACCCCATTGGCAGACCCACAAGAACTCTTAGCCATAGATCAATATCTCGCTGAGGCTCTTGAGGCTAAGCAGACTCCAAGGCAGTAGCTGCAAAGTCTTCAGCCTAATAAGGTAGGAACCAAGGTTTATTAATACCTACAACATATGTTGTTTACCTGTCTATTTCAGTAGTTAGCTGTCTCTTACCCACCACCAATGGGTGCTAATCAGCTAAGTATATATCTGGCAGGGAAGTTGAATGTATAAAAATGATATTGTCATGTTACAATAAAGTTTTATACATACTTACCTGACAGATATATACGATTAATGGCCCACCCAGCCTCCCCGCAGGAGACAGGTGGAAGAGAAGAATTCTGATTAGAAAACGGGAATGGTTCCTAGTCCTGCCACCCAGGGCAGGGCGGTAGATCACCTGACCTACCGGTAGCGTGTGCCGCGAAATTTGAAATTCTGTCGGAGACGACGGAGTCTATAGCTAAGTATATATCTGTCAGGTAAGTATGTATAAAACTTTATTGTAACATGACAATATCATTTTTCAAAAATTCACCGCAAATCACAATATTGTTCTAGAGACTTCAAATTTGTTTCAAAATGAAGATGAATGACTGAATATTACTAGGCCGTAAGAGTTTTAGCTTACAATTGCGTTTTTTAACTATTTCGGTAGTCAAATTTGACCGAACGTGGTTTTTTTTCTATTTATCATGATTTATATGCAAATATTTCGAAAAAAGAGAAAAGCTACAACCTTCAATCATTTTTAGTTGTATTCTACATGAAATTGAGCACATTTTCATATATAAAACTTTATGTAACAGCTAATTTTAAATGGTGCAAACATTTCGACAATCGCACAAAAAAAATCCTGATTTTTTCAGAAGTTACCGCGCGGACGTAAGGAAAATGTTTTTTTTTTTTTTTTTTTTTTTTTCATAATTCACCATAAATCGAAATATTGTGCTAGAGACTTCCAAGTCATTGCAAAATGAAGGTAAATGATTGAATATTACTAGAATATAAGAGTTTTAGCTTACAATTGCGTTTTTCTACCATTTCGGTAGAGTCAAAGTTGACCGAAAGTTGAAATTTTTGCACTTAACGTTATTTATATGAAAATATTTCAAAACTGATAACAGCTACAACCATGGGTTGTTTTTAATTGTATTGTGCATGAAATTGCGCACATTTCCATATATAAAACTTTATGTAACGGCAAATTTAAAATGGTGCAAACATTAGGACAATCGCACAAAAAAATTTATCGGAAGAGTTACCGCGCGAACGTAAGGAAAAAGTTTTTTCATAAATTCACCATAAATCGAAATATTGTGTTTGAGACGTCCAATTTGTTGCAAAATGAAGGCAAATGATTGAATATTACTATGATATAAGAATTTTAGCTTACAATTGCGTTTCTCGACCATTTTGGTAGTCAAAGTTGATTGAAGGTTGAAATTTTTGCACTTATCGTAATTTATATGAAAATATCTCAAAACTGATAAAAGCTACAATCATGAGTATTTTTTGTTGTATTTTACATGAAATTGCGCACATTTTCATATATAATACTTCATGTAAAGGATAATTTAAAATGGTGCAAAAATTATGTCAAAGTGACGAAATAATTTTTGAGATGTGTCACTGATACTTTTTAGTGCGATAAGAAAGAAATTCGCTCTTGCGCGCCTGCATAGCGATTGTAAACAAAACAACGCCTTGATCCGTGAACTCCCAGCATCCCCCAAGGCGCGTGATTCAAAAGTTTTCGGCTGGTAGGCCTATAAGTATTTTTCCGCGAATTTTTAAAAAAACTTTTTTGAGTCGACGTATGATACGTCCATTCGGCATACGGGAGACATTTTGACTCGACGTTTAATACGTCCATTCGGCGTAAGAGGGTTAATGAGGAGAGATGCAGCTTTGGCTAGATTAAGCCTCACTGTTGATTGGGATTCCCTGCTAGCAGTGAGGAATGGGGATGTCTTAGTTGCAAGTGCTGTTACCAGAGGGCATACTGGAAGAGGGTTTAGATAGAAGAAGGATGGACACTAACGATAGATTGGTACAGCAGGCAGTTAGAAAAACATCTACTAGTCAAGCTAATCCTGTGGGAGGTAAGGCAGCAGCAAATACCTCGAAAGAAGCCAGTGAGACATAACATCCCTAATAGAGCAACAAGAACCTCTTCCCCAAAGAACTTAGCTCATCGGCCCTTTCACAATAGAAATAACAGAGGAAGGGGGATTAGGGGAAGAGGGAGAGGCTCAAGACGATAGGATGGGTGCCTCTCATCACTCAGCCACACCAGTGGGGGGTTGCCTGGCATATCACTGGCAGGTGTAGCAGGAACTGGGAGCAGAGCAGTGGGTGGTGGATGTTCTCAGGGTCAGTTATTTGATTCCGTTCGAAGTAACCCCACCCCTGACAGAACAACCATTACCTCACCTCGCTTATGCTCAGGAACTTGAGAAGGCTTTTATTCTGCAAGAGGAAGTGAAGATGATGATGGAAAAAGGGGCTATGGAACAAGTATCCATTCTGTCAAAGGGGTTTTTACAGCAGGATTTCATTGAATCTGTTTATAAGAAAAACCAGATTCAGGATGAAAACTCCAAAGACGGTTCTACAAGCAGTCAGGGTCAAGGACTTTATGCTGACAATAGACTTGAAGGACGCGCACTTTCAGATCATGGTCCATCAGTCTCCCAGGAAATTTCTCCGCTTCAGTCTTGCAGAGAAAGTTTTCCAGTTCAAAGTCCTATGCTTCGGATTGACAAAGTCTCCTCAAGTTTTTACAAGAGTGTTCACTCTCGTGTCGACCTGGGCGCATGCTCAGGGGATCAGGCTAATAAGATACCTAGACGATTGGCTGGTGATAGGAAAGTCCAGAGAGAAATTACTTCGGAACAGGGTGACCCTCCTGCAGTTTTGTCACAGCTTAGGCATTGTGATAAATCAGAAGTCTCTGGGTATGGTTATAGACACAATAAAAGCCAAAGTATTCCCGGCAAACCAGAGGGTAGAGAAATGCTAACAAGTGGTGAATGCCTTTCTGGAAAGACAAACACTGCTAGCAAGACAGTGGCAGCTAGTACTGGGAATTCTAACTTCCTTGGAGAAGCTAGTACCACAAGGGAGACTACACCTTCGATCTCTACAATGGAGGATGAAGGAGTTTTGGTCACCAATAGTAGATCGCCCGTACGAGCAAATTCCCTTGTCAGCAGAGGTGAGGAAAGACTTGCTGTGGTGGGTGCAGGACAACAATCTGACAGTGGGTGTTCCCCTTCAGCAACCCTCTCTGGATCTCTTGCTATTCTCAGATGCGTTACTCGAAGGTTGGGGAGCCCATATGGAGGAGCTGATGATTTCAGCAAAATGGAGTGGCGAGGACAGAGAACTATATAAACGTTTTGGAGTTAAAACCAGCATTTCTAGCACTTCAGGAATTCGGGGAGCGGGAGAAGGGGCAATCAGTGGTATTGATGTCAGACAACACCACAGTAGTAGTTTTCGTAAACAAGCAAGGAGGCCTAGTTTCTCAGCAATTACATGTGATGACAGTTCAACTTCATCAGTGGGCTGTAGAGAACTTAGTAGACATCAGGGCCAGATATATTCCAGGAAAAAGAAACATAGTGGCTGACAAGTTGAGCCGGAGGGATCAGATCCTGGGAATGGAGTGGTCCTTGCATCAACAGGTAGTGGACAGGATGCTCATATTGTGGGAAAGGCCTATTCGCAACCAGGTACAACAAAAAGTTGGAAGTGTATTGTTCGGTAGTCCCAGACGTAGAGGCAGTAGCAGAAGATACGCTACAACACCCATGAGACAATCTGGACGTTCACGCATTTCCTTCATTTTGTCTAATCAGTCAGGTTCTGAACAAGGTAATGTGGCCTCAGAACCTCAAAATGACTCTGGTAGCTCCTTTATGGCTGAAGGCAGAATGGTTTCCAGACCTGTTGGAACTCCTAATAGACGTGCTGAGAGAGTTACCCCCATGGAACAACCTACTATGTCAGCCGCACGTGGAGAGGTACCACCAGTTGGTGAAGTCCCTATCACTTCACGGTTGGAGACTGTCACGTATCTCCTGCAAGCAAGAGGGTTTTCTCAAAAAGCAGAAATGCAGATGGCAGGAAATATCAGAAAGTCATCTGCAGCGGTACACCAAGGAAAATGGTCAGCATACTGTGATTGGTGTCGTAGAGGGAACTTGTCTCCACTCGGAACCACTATTCAGCAATTAGCAGACTTTCTGATATATCTCAGGACAGAAAGGCATATGTCTGTATCTGCTGTGAAGGGATATAGGGCTGCTCTAGCCTCTGTCTTATGCATGGAAGGTGTGGACATTTCGTCTTCATGGGAGATGGCTATGTTGATGAAGAGTTTTAAACAGTCCTGTTCGCCAAAGGAACTAAAAGCCCCAGATTGGGATTTGACCATGTAAGACTACTGAGTAGTCTTACAAAACCCCCTACGAACCATTAAGGCAGTCCACAGATAGGAGCCTGACCCTGAAGACAATCTTCTTTTGGCCTTAGCCTCATCCAAATGGGTGGGGGAACTACATGAGACTCAATGGTATTCGAGTTTGTTCCAGAATTCGTGGCCAAAACTCAAAGCCCATCAATAGCTGACGGCAGATTCGACTCCTTTTCCATACCTTCTCTGGCAGAATTCTTAGACAATGACGAAGAAGAGATGCTTCTGTGTCCCGTCAGGGTAATAAGAGAGTACTTAAGAAGGACAAGGCACCTTAGGCCGGGGTGCCGGAAGCTGTTCGTAAGTACAGGACGGAACGAAAAGGAAGTGTCCAGGAATACAATATCGTTTTGGCTAAGAGAAACGATCAAGAATGCTTATATGACAGAAGACAGGGGGTCAAATAGCCAGGAGAGTGCTAGAGCTCATGACATCAGGGGCTTGAGTGCTTTTTTGGCATTCAAGAAGAATATGTCTGTGGAGAGAATTCTGAAAGCTGGTAGTATTTGGAAACGCCAAGCAACTTTCACTTCTTTTTTATTTAAAAGATGTTGCCCATTGATCCTTGGACACTTTTTCCTTTGGTCCAGTGGTGGCGGCCCAGCAAGTGGTAAAGCTCATCCAGTACCCCTGGCGGGTCAGTTTGTGTCTAGTCTAAGATGAAGGTATGAAAGGAGAATAAATGGGATGACTGGTCTTTCTTCTTTACTACTTTTTTTTCTACTTTTTTACCTGCGGGCAGTATGAAGCTTAGTACCATCATAAGCTGGAATGGACTAGATGCAGGTGAGGTGGTCAGCCATACTGTAAAGATATTCTAGAGTATAGAATACTTTTCAGTAGCAACACACCTTTCTCGGTAATAGATCCAGATACAAGGGACAAGAGTGGTTTAGGAGCATGGAGTGTTCACCATCTTCCATAGTGTAATAAACCATTGCATGGTACAAGCACCCAGTGAGGGAAACCAATAGATTCTCTTGTATCTTTGGTTGAAGGGTTAATAGTCCATTGTCTTGGAATACTCCTAATATTCGGAAATGGATAAAGGTGGCAAACTTCCAGTCAGTTATAGAGACTTACCTCCCATCAAAAAGTAAGTCTATCCTAATGTTAAGACTGAAGATTTGTTTCGTATATGAACAAATAACAAATTTGTAACTAATTTGTATTTTTCATAAATAACAAACCTGAGGTTTTAACAGTTAAAGGCCCACCTTGAACCACCCCTCTAGCAGTCTAAACTGGGTTGGAAGTGTAACTGGCGGGTCATGGGACGCCAAGGGCATTCTGGGTAATACATGCCCCATGACCTGGTATAGATGCCAATAGTCCCTGGATCTCACAAGTTTAATTTTAATTATACCAGTTTCCAGCTTGGTGCTAGTATTATCCCAATGTTAAGACCTCAGGTTTGTTAGTTATGAAAAATACAAATTAGTTACAAATTTGTCATTTTTGACAAATGGTCCTGTTATCCCCTAACTCTTGGTAAATCCAATAGCTGAGGCAATAAGGTGATTTTTTTTTACAATAGAAAGTCTTGTCTTTGTCATCAGCATTTTCAGTTGTAGTATATTTTGTGCTTATAATACATCTGAAATTATGCCAGAAGCTTATTTCATTCTTTTCATCTGTCAAAAATTTTACTAATACTACTTTATTATGTATTTTGATTATGAGCTTGAAGGTTTGCATAGAGGTATGTTAAGATTGCAATTCAATAAAGTACTGTATTTCCCAGCATTCATAGATACTCTGACTTTAAAAATGCCCCTCAATTTTGACAAGATAAATTTTGGGTAAAAAATGGACAATAAAAATAAATTTTATATAAGTAACTTACCAAACCAAGTAATCACATGGCTATAGTTTCTACTTTAACGACAGCTTTAGATTCAAATTTCGTGGTAGCACGCTCTTGTTTTGGGTGTAGGTAAGTGCCCCTCCCACACCTGGGGAAGAATAGGTACAACGTAGCTAATGAGCTCAGTTCATTTCTGCTGCTCAAAGACTGCAGTTGTTTAGGCAGCTGTGTTTATTGTTAGGCTGAAGGGATTTGGTGAAAAGAATTCTGTTATTTGGTACTCTCTGAGCTGTATTTGTTCTTTGGCTTAGTTAAGCTTAGAGATGATTAGCTTTTGACTTATGTCTGTCACTGGTGCATCTGGTAGCTGGTATTCAGCCCTTGCTGCAATACCAGATTGACTTTCTCTAAATATGACTTTTATTCAATTTGTTATAATTTCTCTAAATATGACTTTTATTCAATTTGTTATAATTTCTCTAAATATGACTTTTATTCAATTTGTTATAATTTCTCTAAATATGACGTTTATTCAATGTGTTATAATTACCTAGGGCAAATTTGTTCACTTGACTTAGCCAATAATACTATAGCTTCAGTTCCTCCACAGAAGCAGTTTAAAAGCTGTCTCATACACTTGTCTCTTTCCTCTTCATCACAAGTGGTAGTGTTGTCAGCGTACCTCATATGGTGTACTCTTAGGCAGTAGTGAAAGGTGTTTGCAGCATCCTTTCAGCTCCCAGATACACTAATTTTTTAGCCATTTACTTAATCTCCATTTCTGCTTCCTTTTTTCAGTCTTGCTATTTAACCCTTTCATCCCTTTTGGGTGCAACTGAGGGACAGTTCAGCTTTGAGATCTTTGCACTTTGTCATCTTTATTTTTGGGATCTCTTTATCTTAACGACCTTCCACGCTAAATCCCTCTTTTCACGGCTTAAAGTGCTGAATGGTGGAAAGTGTCCCAGTGCTTGGCTTGACAGCATAAATTTCATGAAATCAAATAAAATCTCTTCTCTGATTGACTGTAATTATATTTTGGACAGGATTGAGGATGTCCTAGGTGAAAGAATCAAGTAAATATTCCTCCAATATGTAGTGCTCAATCTTTCCATTCATGATCAACTGGTCTTTCATATAGTCCTTTCATTGTAGATGCTCTGTTTGTCAAGGGATTCAGTAAAAAGGCATAGGTATAAAACCTGTTTTGCATGTACACAGCAGCAAATGTTTTTGAAGAATTTGATATTTTGAAGTTGATGAATGCTGTACATGAGGACAAAGTTAAGGGTAAGCAATAAGAATAAGAAGACAGGCAAATTGAATGTTTTGAAGGTATTTAGAAGCTTGCCTTGAAAATGTGGCAGATGAAATATGTAAAGGGATTGAATGGAACTTTATAATATAGTTATATAAATTTTTGTTAGGGCAGGGGTATCATGGGATTCTTTTAAGATGTCTTTTTTAATGTGAGTATAGTAACTGTACCTTGTGCTTAACTCGGTTTTCCTTCTCTAGATGAAAATGCAGTTAGTGGTATCTGTGGCCTTAGGAACTTGGGAAATACTTGTTTCATGGCAGCTGGGATTCAGTGTCTGGTGAATACACCTCCAATTGCTCAGGTACGTGCTAATAAATGTTTTTGTACATGAACTTTCCTGTCAGATATATACTTAGCTATACGTCTCTGACGTCACGACAGAATTCAAAACTCGCGGCACACGCGACAGGTAGGTCAGGTGATCTACCTTACCCGCCGCTGGGTGGCGGATGTAAGAACCAATCTCCCTTTCCAGCCAGAATTTTTCTGTCGCCGGTGACGACTACACCTGTGGTTGTTACCTCCTGACAGCTTTATTCATTTCTCGTTGCCGTGGATTTATTTGGACTGACTTTCGGTGAAGTACCTGATCTTGTTGGCTTGGCATACGCATTTGTGGATTGTTTTTGGATATTGATTTGGATTTTTCTTTGATTTCGAGATGTCTGAGTTAGAGGTTAAGAAATCTTCTATGTTTAGAGTGCGCGCTATGGATGAATGCAAGGTGAGACTACCGAAAGCTACGGTAGATCCTCACACAGTTTGCTTTAAATGTAGAGGTAAAGAATGTTCTTTTGATAACCCGTGTAATGAGTGTGAGAAGTTGGATGAGGGTGAATGGAAGGCTCTTTCTTCCTACTTGAGGAAGTTAGAGAAAGACAGGGTGAGAAAGGCTTCTTCTAGGAGTTTCTAGTAAGTCTCGTATTAGCGAGTTAGAAGAAAATCCTGTTGTAGCATTAGAACCTTCTCCAGTTTCAGCTCCTGCGCCCTTCATCGAACCTAAGGATAACGGACTACGGAAGTGGCAACCATGAGAGCCACGATCCTTATCATGGAAAAGAAGATCCGTTTGTTGCAAGGTAAGAGTAGTGAAGGTGAATTGTGCAGTGACCCCAGTGCAGTGGAGGGTGCGTCTGATCGGCTCCTTAATGCTTCCAGGCCTAGACCTCTTCCGACTCCCAGTCCCAGTGGAGGGGAGGAAAGTCAAAGCCGCAGAAGGTTAGGGAGAACTCCCACCGATCAAGGCGTCCCCTCGGTAGATCCTGATGCTCGTACCCAGGCTGCCCTTGTTCGCGCAAAAGAAGGAGGTATTGCGCCAATGCTTCTCTTCGTCTTCCTCACCTTCACCTAGAAGAGGATGGAGCGCCTCGGATTTTCTTCACGACCGCTGAAGAGAGCCTGGAAGGCGCCTGGCTCCTTTGTCCTTCCATCCCGGAAGTTGTTTTTCCAGAAGAGCCGGAAGTAGAGATCAAGAAACCCAGGAGGGAGCAGGAGTTCTCGCCTCATAGTAGGCTTCGAGCCTCTTCTCCGGTGGAGGATTTTACAAGATCTCCAGCTCGAATTCTTGCGGGACTGCAAGCGCAGATTTCGGCACTGGCGGGCTCCTTGGCAGGAGGAACGCGTCGGAAAGACGTCTCTCTCCCTGTCAGAAGTCTAGGATCCTTCACCTGTCTTACCGTCTCAGTCAGAGTCGGTTCTCTCTCCTTTATCAGCGGATGGAAGGAGGCACTCTTCCCCTCAGCAGGCGCTTGTCGTCTTCCAGGCAGCAATCGCCCAAGAAGCTTTCTCCTGGTGACTACATCTCTCCAGTAGGAAGGGATCTAGCGACTAGTAGGCGTTCGTCTAAAGACAGGCGTACAGCCTCGTCCTCGCGCTCTTTTACGAAGATCCTTCATTCTCCGGATAAGAGAGCCTACTCTTTGATGGATTCGTCTAGAGACAGGATCTCGCCTTATGTTAGGCGCCTTGAGCCTAGTAGGCGCTACTCCCCAAGTAGACGCTCTACCCGCTCCCAAGCGTGGTGCGGAGGATAGGCGCTTTTCTCTGATAGGCGCTTTTCTCCTGATAAGCGCGGCTCTACTTTTAGCCGCTCGATTCAGGACAGGCGCGTAGAGCCTGAAAGATATGTCTCTTCTGGGAGACTACCTTTTGAAGAGACACATAAGTCGGGAGCGAAGTTTGTGGAGCATGGTAGACGCCGGTCTCCTAGTAAGCGACCTTCTCCAGACCTTCGCTCTCCTGTAAGTAGGCGCCAAGAGCCTAGTAGGCGTTCGCCTCATGGTAGGCGCAGCTCCGCCTCGGCAGCCGCTCTCCTTTGAACAGGCGCATGGATCCTGAGAAGCGCCTTGAGCATAGTAGGCTCTCCGTCTCCTAGCAGGCGCTCCCCCTTGGAAGCCCGGAATTCTAGGAGTAGGATTAAGGAGCAAAGAGCACGCACTCATCAGAGTAGGAAGGACTCATTCGAGAGGAGCTCTCCAGAAACTTTGGCTTCCCCTGATAGGCGCCAGTCTACTACTAGACACTCTCTGGACAGGCGCATTTCTTTAGAGAAGGCTAACTGCACTCGTAAAGAAGCGGAGGGGTTCTTCAGTGGATGAAGTTGAACCTTCAGAAGAGGATTTGGTGAAGGACTCGTCAGTTTCGTCCTACAAGATCCTTACAGATCTACTTCTTCAAGAGTTTGGAGACTCCCTTACTCCCGTCGCTCCTCCGTCTCCTCTCTCTTTATTCTCGACTTCGAAGAAGACGAAAGTTTCCTCTTGTGTGAGGATGAAGCCAACCATCTCAATGAAGAAGGCTTTGAGAGGTGTTGGTGATTGGCTGCTTTCTCTAAGGAAGAGAAAGGGAAAACTGTGTTTTCTTTCCCTCCTTCCAAGCTTACGGGCAGACTCGGATTTTGTACGAGTCTGGAGAACCCTTAGGTCTGGGTCTTCCTTCATCAGCGGATGCGGACTTCTCTTCTCTGGTGGATGCAGCACGACGCTCGCCTCTTTTGTCGGCTAAAACGACCTGGGCTATGAACGAGCTTGACCACCTGCTAAAGGGAAATGTTTAGAGTCTTGGAAGTCTTCAACTTCCTTGACTGGTCTTTGGGGGTGGTTTCTTGGCTAAGAGACTCAGAACCCGGATGCTATTTCGCCAGAAGATCTAAACAGTGTTCTAACGTGCATTGACAAAGCAGTTAGAGATGGATCGAGCGAAATAGCCTCCCTCTTTGGAGCAGGGATCCTTAAGAAGAGATCAGTCTTCTGCTCTTTCTGACGAAGTCTGTTTCGCATGCCCAAAGAGCCTCTCTCCTGTATTCGCAGCTCTCGCCTCTGCTTTTTCAAAGAAGATAATCCAGGACATCTCAGGATCTATCTCTGCGAAGGCGACTCAGGACATGCTCGCACAGTCGGCACGGAAGCCTAAGACCTCCTTCCAGACGAAGGACTAAGAAGGAGACTCCAGCTAGACAGGAGCCCTTTCGAGGGGCCCCCCTTCTGAGCCTCTACCTCGAGAGGTAATAGAACTTTCAAGAGAGGTAGATCCTTCTCACGCTCTGTCAGAGCTAAGAAGTAGGGAAGTAGTCCTCCAAACACCAGTAGGTGCCAGACTTCTAAGATTCTCGGAAGCCTGGACAAAGAGAGGAGCGGACAACTGGTCCCTCTCTATAATAAGGAAAGGATATCTGATTCCTTTACGACGACCACCGTTGACAACGACTCCGAGGGAGTTGGTGGCCAGGTACAAGGATCCCATCATGAGCCTTGCTTTAACACAAGCAGTGGAACAAATGTTCGAGAAAGAGGCTATAGAGCTAGTGAGCGACCCTTGCTCAGCGGGCTTTTACAACCGCCTTTTTCTAGTTCCAAAAGCCTCAGGAGGATGGAGACCGGTTCTGGATGTAAGCGCCCTGAATTTCTTCTTTGTAGAAAAGAGAAGTTCGCCATGGAGACGACATCCTCAGTGTTGGCGGCCCTTCGGCCAGGGGACTGGATGGTGTCCCTAGATCTTTCAGGAGCTTACTTCCATGTGCCTAATCCATCCTTCGTCAAGGAAATAAATACCTCAGGTTCATGATGGGAGGAAGGATATTCCAGTTCAGGGCCTTGTGCTTCGGCCTTTCAACAGCCCCTCAGGTCTTTACAGGCCTAATGAAAAATGTAGCAAGATGGCTACATTTGGAGGGAGTCAGAGTGTCTCTTTACTTGGACGACTGGCTGATCAGAGCCAAGTCTCGGGAAAGATGTTTGGAGGACCTACAAAAGACTCTTTTCATGGCAAGTTCTCTGGGACTTTTGGTGAACTTTCAAAAGTCTCAGTTGATCCCCAGTCAAGATCGTATCTATCTGGGGATTCGGATGGCTTCTCTGGATTTTCGGGCTTTTCCGTCTCCAGAACGGATAGCCCGAGGGTCAGAGAAAGTCAAAGCCTTCCTAGAGAAAGAAGTATGCACAGCGAGGGAGTGGATGAGTTTGTTGTGGGGACACTCTCCTTGTTGGAGCAATTCCTTTCTCTAGGAAGGTTGCACCTCAGACCTCTCCAGTTCTTTCTCCATCGAAACTGGAGGTGTCGTTCACAAAACCTAGAGTTCTCCTTCGAGATTTCAAAGGAAATCAAAAAGGACCTCTCTTGGTGGGCCAACCCTCTCAAGTTTGCAGAAGGGATGTCCCTTCACATTCCGAACCCCAACCAAGTGTTGTATTCCGACCGCCTCGGAAACAGGTTGGGGAGCGACGCTCGGCTCAAGAGAAGTGTCAGGCACCTGGAACAAGGAACAGGTGACCTGGCACATCAACAAGAAGGAGCTGATGGCGGTTTGGCTAGCTTTGAAAGCTTTCGAGCCCCACGTCCTAGCTTCAACAGTTCAGATCAACTCGGACAACACCACGGCCCTGGCTTACATCAGGAAGCAAGGGGGGACTCACTCTTTCTCCCTGTACGAGACAGCAAAAAGAAACTTCTGCTTTGGGCAGAGAAAAAAAAAAGGAAGAAAATTTGTCTCCTTACCAGGTTCGTACAGGGAGAAAAGAACGTCAGAGCAGACCTCCTAAGCAGAAAGATCAAGTTCTGCCGGCAGAGTGGACTCTGCACGAAGATGTTTGCCAGGACCTGTGGAAGCTTTGGGGCAAACCTCATATAGACCTCTTCGCCACAGCCAAGAATATGAGGATAGCCAACTACTGCTCTCCGATATCGGACCCGAGGGCAGTGTCGATAGACGCGTTCCTACTAGATTGGAAGGGTCTAGACACGTATGCTTTTCCTCCATTCAAGATACTGGAGAGAGACTAAAGAAATTTGCAGAATCGGAGGCAGCAAGGATGACGCTTGTAGCCCCGTTCTGGCCCGCACAAGTATGGTTTCCACAGAGGTACTGGAATGGTTAGTAGATCTTCCGAGAACATTACCACAGAGGATCGATCTGCTCAGACAACCCCACTTCGCTGCGTTATCACAAAACTCCCCGGCTCTAGATCTGACTGGCTTCAGACTGTCAAAAGTTTGGTCAGAACGAGAGGCTTTTCGGCAAGAGTTTGCAACGGCTATCGCAGCAGCAAGAAGGCCTTCTACACATAGAGTCTACCAATCGAAGTGGGACGTCTTTCGGCGATGTGTAGGAACCATCACTTTTCCTCTTCCAGTACCTCTGTGACACAAATAGCAGACTTCTTACTTTTCCTTAGGGAAGAAAGTGGATTGGCGGTATCAACCATTAAAGGCTATCGTAGCATGCTATCTGCAGTGTTTAGGCACAGAAACTTAAACATTTCAGAAGATAAGGACCTTCATGATCTAATAAGATCGTTTGAAACATCCAAGAAGGTTTCTCCAGGGGTTCCGAGTTGGAATCTGGATGTAGTGCTACGTTACCTGAGGTCCAATAAGTTCGAACCGCCTCCCAGTCTGCATCGGGTTTAGGAGACCTTCACGAAGAAGACAATTTTCCTCATGGCATTGGCTTCCGCAAAAAGGGGGTTAGTGAACTCCATGCACTAGAAGGAAATGTGGGATTCAGAGGAGATGCAGCTATCTGTTCATTCCTTCCTTAGTTTCTTAGCCAAGAACGAGAACCCCTCAAATCCTTGCCTAGGAGCTTTGAAGTACAAGGATTGTCTGCATTAGTAGGCGAGGAAGCAGAGAGGTCTCTTTGCCCAGTAAGAAGTTTGAAATTCTATCTACAGAGAAAGAAACAACTTAAGGGCAATGATGTCAACCTTTGGTGCTCTGTAAGAGATCCAAGGAGGACACTTTCGAAGAATGCGCTTTCTTTCTTTATCAGAAGCCTGGTGAAAGAAGCGCATGCGATATGTGAGGAAAGTCAATACAAAGTTCTTAAGGTCAAAGCTCATGAGGTAAGAGCTATTGCCACGTCATTGACTTTTAACAAAAACATATCCCTGAGTAATATTATGAAGGCAACATTCTGGCGTTGCAACTCAGTCTTTGCAAACCACTATCTGAGAGACGTCAAAATTACGTATGAAAAGTGCTTCGGGTTAGGCACCCGTACGTATCGGCGGATTTCGGTGCTGGGCAGGGAGCTGAGACATATCCTTAGTAGTATATATTTTTTCCCCTTGTTAGGTTGTAAGTGTTTGGTTGTTTGAAAGAACATGCGGGTAGGCATGTTTTTCATTTCGTAGTGCTAACAATGATTAGTTTGGTTAGGTGATCGGTGTATGTTTGAGCTCCTTGCAATGATAGTGGTTAGGTTCTGTCATATAAGTGGGCGAATCCCCGTTGACAGATCCTGCTCGGATTCTATCAAGTAAGCGGACAACCAAATCCCTTTGATAGACCCAAAGAGTCTGTCAGCTGTAGGTCACGCCCTCGCTGAAGCTCTTAAGGCAACGCAGACTCATAGACAGTAACTACGAAGTCTTCTGCCTAAACAGGTAAGAACCAAGGTTGTTTTTACATCCTACAACTAGTGTTGTTTTCCCCTTTTTTCCATATTTATATTGCTGTCTCTTTCCCTCCACCAAGGGTGTCAATCAGCTAAGTATATATCTGACAGGAAAGTTCATGTACAAAAATGTTATTGTTAGTATACAATAAGGTTTTGTACATACTTACCTGGCAGATATATACGATTGATGGCCCGCCCAGCCTCCCCTCAGGAGACCGGTGGAAGGAAAAATTCTGGCTGGAAAGGGAGATTGGTTCTTACATCCGCCCACCCGCGGCCGGGTAAGGTAGATCACCTGACCTACCTGTCGCGTGTGCCGCGAGTTTTGAATTCTGTCGTGACGTCAGAGACGTATAGCTAAGTATATATCTGCCAGGTAAGTATGTACAAAACCTTATTGTATACTAACAATAACATTTTTCACATGTCTGCTTGATCCATTAAATTATACCTTATTTCTAAATTTGTTTTAGGACTATTGTAAGTTACTTGACTTGAGAGGAAGCCATGAAAGAAGCAAGAGTATATCAGTGTATAATTTATTGATCAGACAATCTTACTTAGTTACATAATAGTTACATAATGATAGAAATTTGGAGATCAGCCCCTGGGATGATTTTGCCATAAAAATTTCCAAGTAGTAAGGAAACTAGTGATCTCCCATTTTTAACTGTGAATTTAGTCCCCTTATCTTTGGGGTTCAGTATAACCTTAAGTATTAAGTACTGAACATCTAGTTTACTGAATTGAAATTAAAATTTAACATAAATGTTCTAAGAACAAACCTTTCAGACCAGCCTAATGAGAGTCAGAATTTTTAATAATGTAAGTAATAATAGTCTTGTGGTGCAATTTGGTCAGCCAACAAATACAGTAGAGCCCCGGCTCACGACCGTATTAGAACTCAACATAATGGGATTTCGCCACTAAATTTCCAATAAACTTTGTATCGGTGTTCATACAAAAAACCAGATTCCGACCCCCAGATCATATGATGATTGTAAACAAAACTGTTTCGCCAGCCGCCACTAGTTTGCGTCATCCAGTGTTACCAAATGTAGCATAATTGTATGTTTCATACAATCAACTTACCTGTCAGATATATACATAGCTAAGACTCCGTCGTCCCCGACAGAAATTCAAATTTCGCGCCACTCGCTACAGTAGGTCAGGTGATCTACCGGTCCTGCCCTGGGTGGCAGGACTAGGAACCATCCCCGTTTTCTATCATATTTTCTCTGTCGCCGGTGGTATCAACATTGTTGTTATTACCTCCTGACTTGATTCATTTTTCAACACTTTGATCAGCGTTTTTCGACTTTTGGTGACGTATTTGGATCGTGTTTTGGCATTCGCTACTGTGGACTGTTTTGGAATAAACTCTTTTGGATTTTTCTCAGTATGTCTGATTCTAATGTGAGTGTGAGAATGTGTGTGAATGTAGGCTGCAGGGTGAGGATACCGAAAGCTTCGGTTGATCCTCACACTGTATGCCGTAAATGTAGGGGGGTGGGGGGGTGCAGTGTTCTGCTATTAACACTTGTAAGGAATGCGAGAGTTTGAATGCAGAAGAATGGAAGACTTTGACTTTCTTATTTGAAGAAGTTAGAGAGGGATAGAGTTAGAAGGCTGAAAGGTGTGAATTCAAGGCCTATTGAGCCTTTCAATAATAATTCTAACAACCTACTACTGTAGATTCTCCCTATAAATCTCATTCTCAGAGTGTCTTTTCGGATTCGGCATCGGAAATCGCCAATCTGAAAGCGACGATTCGAGACATGAAGTCCAAGATGGCGGACTCGAAAGGTAAGGCTAGTGATAGTGAAAATTTTAGTGAAGTGAAGCCCTGAATCAGTGTTTGTGGAGGGGGCGTTTGATCGTCCTCTGCGGCGCTCCCAGGCCCTAGACCTCTTCCAAGCTCACATGCCCAAGATGAAGAAGGAAAGTCGAAAAGCTTAACGGAGGTCGGAGGGAATCCCCAACGGTCAGACGTCCCTTCAGCTAGCTTTGCTTTGCTTCATGGCAGCCAGCTCAAGGGCGCTATAGAAAAAGCGTCCTTCGCGAGTGTTTCTCGTCATCTCCCTCTCCCTCACCTAAACGAGGGTGGAAGGAGTCGAACTTATCGAGACCGCTGAAGCGTCATATGAAGCAAGACATTGATTCTAGCACGGAGCGCTTCTCGGATGACGCCCCGTCGGCTATTAAGAAGGCGAAGGTTGGTCGTCAACGTCACCTGACGCTTACGAGGAAGTACCCCATCATGCTTCTTCCCCCTAGTGATGACGAAAGGCGTCAGGCACTAGACGTAGGAGAAGCGTCAAGGAAGATCATTATGGCGGTGCAGGAACAACTGTCATCTCTTGTGGGAGTTTTAGCGCCCCGTCGGAAAGGACGTGACGCTTCCTATTAAGGAAATGTCTCATCGTCCTCAATCTGCACCCTGCTCGGAAGTCGTCTTGTAGAAGTGAAGCGTCAAATCAAGAGGAGCTTAGACGTGACGCTCCGTCCAAGATTGTGACGCCGAGTAGGAAGCCCTTAGAAAGCGAAGCGTCTTCCAAACGCGAAGCGTCATCTAAACGTCAATAAGAGACGTCTACATGACGCTCGGAGAGCGGGAAGCGTCATACATGACGTCTTCTAAAGCGCGAGAGAAGCCGCAGGTTGTGACGCCTTCCAAGTCGATCAGAACGGGAAAAAGGAAAGACTTTCATTCCCTTAGCCCCTCTCCGATCAGGAGTTTGTCTCCCCCAGAAGAGGAAAGTTCTGAAAGGAGAACAGAAACTCAGGATTATCACGAGTTCGAACGAAACTCGGATGATGACGATCTTGGAAGAGAGGGCTTGTCCAACTATAAGGTGTTGACTACCCTGCTTCTGGAGGAATACGGAGACGAGTTGACTCCGGCTGCTCCTCCTTCTCCGCGCTCGCTCTTTTCGAGTGCGAAGGTGAAGAAGACTTCGTCTTTTCTGAAGATGAAGCCCACCATCTCGATGAAGCGGGCTTTACACGCCTTAGGCGCCTGGATGAAGTCGAAGAAAGACTTAACCAGGACAGTATTTTGCATGCCTCCAGCAAGGTTAGCTGGGAAAAGAGGCATATGGTACAAGACGGGGGAGGATATGGGTATCGCTCTCCCTTCTACTACAGAGGCAGACTTTTCGACGTTAGTTGACGCTTCAAGGCGTCCTAGTCTTAATTCTCGCCCGCATTACTTGGAGTATTTCGGAACTAGATCATCTCCTCAAGGGACTTTTCCATGTATTGGAAGTCTTCAGCTTCTTGGATTGGTCCCTTGGGGTGATGTCCAAGAAAGCTCACGATTCGCAGGGAATCGAACCTGAAGCCCTGTTATGCATTTTGTCGTGCATCGACAAAGCAGTACAAGATGGATCTTTGGAAGTCTCTGCATTATTTGGAGCAGGTCTTTTGAAGAAAAGGACAGTGTAGGGCGCCTTCTTAACAAAGGCAGTCTCGCATGCGCAGAGGGCAGCTCTACTATATGCACCTCTTTCGAACTATTTGTTCCCTTCTAAGTTAGTGAAGGACTGGCTCACTCTTTAACTGAGAAGGACGCAGGATCTTCTGACGCAGTCAGCTAGGAAAGAAGAAACCTGCTTTAGTATCGGACAAGAAAGGACCTAGCACTTCTACGCAGCCCTTTCGAGGTAGTCCGATCTCCAGACCTCCCGCAAGAAGGAAGGCTCCAGAGAAGAGAGGTAGGTCCGCCTTTCGTCCCTTTAAAAAGGGAAAATGAAACATTTCTCCTCCAAGCACCAGTAGGTGCCAGGCTCCTGCGACACTCCCAAGCCTAGACCTCTTCCAAGCTCACGAACACAGAGGAGAAGGAAAGTCGAAAGCCTTAAGGAGGTTGTGGGGGAATCCCAACAGTCAGGCGTTCCTTATTAAGCTAGCTCTGCTTCGTTGCAGGCGGCTCAAAATGGGCACTATAGAAAGCGTTCCTTCGCGAGTGTTTCTCGTCCTCTCCCTCTCCCTCACCTAAAACGAAGGGTGGAGGGAATCGAACTTGTCGAAACCGCTGAAGCGCCATATGACGCCTGACAGGGATTCTAGTCCGGAGAGTTTCTCAGATGACTCTCCGTTCTTCTAGCAAGAAAGCGAATGGGGCGTCAGCGTCACCTGAAGTGTACGCGGAAGTACCTTTCCTTTTTTTTCCCCAACCGAGTGATGACGAAAGACGTCATGCACTGGACGTGGGTAGAAGCGAAGCTCAAGAGAATCATTATAGCAGTTCAAGAGCAACTGTCATCTCGAACGCAACGTCGGAAGGATGTTGTCGCTTTCCAATTAAGAAGTCTCGTCCTCTCTTACCTGTTCAACGACAAGCGTCATACAGACGGGAAACGGCTAAACGTCTTACAGAAGCGTCTAGTGCGAGAGAGAGAACAGGTGCTTACGAGAGTTTCGTAACGCCAGAGAGAAGTAAGACGTCTTTTAGAAGCGAAGCGTCATTGGAAACGGAGCATAGACATGACGCTCCGTCCAATATTATGACGCCAAGGAGGACGCCTTGGAGAGCTGAGCATCTTCCAAGCGCGAAGCGTCATCGAGACGTCAGCAAAAGACGTCATCCATGACGCTTGGCAAACGGGAAGCGTCATGTAAGCATGAAGAGTCTTCTAAAATTCTAGAGAAGCCGAAGCTTATGACGCCTTCCAAGAATATTAGAGCGGGAAAGAGGAAGGATTATCATTCCCTTCGCCCCTCTCCTGTTAGGAGTTTGTTTCCGCAAGAAGAAGAATGTTCGGAAAGGAGAGCGGAGACCCTTTTAGATCCCGAGTTAGAGGAAAACTCGGATAACGAATATAGTGGAAGAGAAGGTTTGTCTAACTAGAAGGGATGACTAACCTTCTTCTTGAGGAGTACGGGGACGAGTTGACGCCCAACACCACCCCTCTTGCCTACATTCGGAAACAGGGAGGGACGCACTCCTCGTTCCTTTACGAGCTCGCGAGAGACCTATTACTTTGGACGTATCACAGTAACATCTCCTGATGACAAGGTTCTTACAGGGAGAAAGGAATGTGAGGGCGGACAGGCTCAGCAGGAGGAACCAGGTCCTTCATACAGAATGGACTTTACACTAGGAAGTGTGTCTCGATCTCTGGTCTCTGTGGGGAACTCCTCAGGTGGAGTTCTTCGCAACATTTATTTCAAAAAAGGCTACATAGTGTTTTGCTCGGTCGTGGAAGATCCCAGAGCACTTTATATGGTAGATGCCTTCCTGCTAAATTGGTCTCGAGAGACGTTTATGCTTCTCCCCCATTCAAAATCCGGGGGTTAGTAATGAAAAGTTTGTGGCGTCAAAGGAGACGAGGATGGATCGTTAATAGCCACCTTTTGGCCGGTGCCCAGGAAATGGTTCAAGGAGGTAGTAGAGTGAAGCGTAGACTTTCCAAGATCCCTACCCGGAAGGACGGATCTTCTCATACAACCATCATACCTCTCCGCTCTCGCTCTGACTGCCTTTCGACTATCGAAAGACTTGTCAGAGCGAGAGGCTTTCTCGCGAAGTAGCAAGCGCGATCGCGAGAGAACGCAGAACCTCCACTCACGAAAGTATACCAGTCTGAAGTGGAAGGTAATTAGAAGGAGGTGTAGATCCAAGAAGTTGTCCTCCTCCAATACCTCTATAGCGGAAATTTGCGGATTTCCGGCTATTCCTGAGAGGAAAATCTCATCTAGCCGTATCCACAATAGAGGGATATAGAAGTATGCTCTCGGCTGTATTCAGGAACAGAGGATTAGATCGGGTCAGATAATGAAGATCTCCACGATCTCATAAGGTCTTTTGAGACTTCAAGTATAAGGAACCAGTACCTCCGAACTGGAACCTAGACGTAGTTCTAAAAGTATCTCTCATCGGAAAGATTCGAACCTCCTCATCGGGCATCGTTTAGAGACATTACCCGAAAATGCCTATTCCTATTATCTTTAGCTACGGCAAAGAGAATTAGGGAATTGCATGCTCTGCAGGATGAAGTAGCATTCAAGGGAGACTCAGCGATTTGCTCGTTTCAGACCCTGTTTTAGCGGAAAACGAGAATCCTACGAATCCCATGGCCTAAGTCATTCGAAGTCAAAGGCATGTCAAGTCTCGTAGGCAGAGAAACAGAGAGGTCTCTCTGCCCTGTTAGAGCTCTGAAGTTCTACCTTCAGAGAAAGCATCGAAAATGGGAGGCTCTAGACAAGGTCTTTGGTGCGCGGTAAAAGACCCCACAAGACTGATGTCAAGAATGCGCTGGCATTTCGTTGTAAGAAACGTCATTACAGACACTCATAAGGCCTGTCCTGACGAACAGTTACAACTGTTGAGAATAGAAGCTCATGAAGTTAGAGCTATAGCGACGTCTCTCTTGTTTCATAAGAATATGTCGTTAAAAACATAATAGATACGACATTTTGGAGATGCAACTCAGTATTTGCATCGCATTACTTGAAAGACGTCGCGTGTGACATATGAGAAGTGTTTTTCTCTAGGTCCTTTCGTATCAGCGGATACGATTCTGGGTACGGGAGCAGACACCAATCCTAAATGTTTATACTTTTCTTCTTTTGGATATGGTCGAGTCTCTTCTAACAATAGAGGACTTAGGCTAGCACGGGCGGCCGTCTATGTTGTTCAGTAAAATTCTTGTCATATCCAATTAGTTGAGTATAATTTTTGAAAATTATGTATGTGTGCGTAGTGATTTTGAGTTACGATTGTTGTGACGAGTTCGGGGATAACTCTTAACAATCTGTAGTTCTAACGTTATGGTTAGGATCAGGTGGTCGGGATTGGTTGTGTGCTCCTTCATAAGGTGTATTGTCATATAAGTGGATCAGCACCCATTGACAAAGTCCTTTTAGGCTCTGCTGAGTAAGTGGGTAAGACCCCATCGGCAGACCCACAAGAACTCTTGGCCATAGATCATATATCTCGCTAAGTTCTTGAGGTGATGCAGACTACTGGGCAAACACCCACGAAGTCTACCACCTATCAGGTAGGAAACCAAGGTTTTATTTATACCTACAACATATGTGTTTACCTGTCTATTCCCTTATATTCCGAAGCTGTCTCTTACCTCCCCACCGAAGGGTGCCAATCAGCTATGTATATATCTGACAGGTAAGTTGATTGTATGAAAATGATATGTTATGTTAACAAATAAATAAAGTTTGTTCATTTACATACTTTACCTGGCAGGATCTATACAATTAAAGGCCCACCCAGCCTCCCCGCAGGAGACAGGTGGAAGAGAGAAAATATGATAGAAAACGGGGATGGTTCCTAGTCCTGCCACCCAGGGCAGGCCGGTAGATCACCTGACCTACCTGTAGCGAGTGGCGCGAAATTTGAATTTCTGTCGGGGAGCGACGGAGTCTTAGCTATGTATATATCTGCCAGGTAAGTATGTATGAAACTTTATTGTAACATAACAATATCATTTTTTACCATAATTTGACCCTAGAGTTGGAGCTGAGCATAAATTTTATCATACTTAGGGTTCCAATACAATTTTAGAATGTATTTTCACTAAAATTTTAAATAAAGTGCAGAAAATTCCTCAATTTCATACACAGCCATAGTTAATATATGTATCTTCATTGTGAAATTGCCTCAAAAGCAGCACTAACAAAGGAGTTGATTGCTAAGTTTGAACCCAACTGAGGAATGTTAAATTCTGTGAATATAAATACCCACAGTGGCATGACAAACGATCAGTTAAGTGTGGATGAGGTTTTTTCTTCATGAGTAAAGTTGATTTTTTTCCTTTTTTAAGTTTTATTTTTATAAGTTATCAAATTTTAATTGTCTAAAGTGATTTTCAAAGAATTTTCAAGTTGATCAGTAATAAGTATGTATGTTTTTCTTATCGAGTAGAAACTGGTTTGTTTGTTTTTCCTTTTTTAGTTTTAATTTTTTAGTCGATATCAAAATTTTATATTTGAAGTAATTTTCACAAATTTTTCAAGTATTTATTAATTGTGTATGTGACCTGCTAAAGGAAATAGTCTCAGTGGCATGATAATGATGCAGTAATAATTAAAATTTAGTGTTTTTCTTCATGAGTAGAGACTTATTTGTTTTCCTTTTTTAGTTTAATTTATTAGAGATATCAAAATGTTGAATAACTTCTGAAGTGATCTTCACACATTTTTCAAATCGTATACTAGTAATTGCATATGTGATCTGTTAAAGAAGAATGGTGCTTTATTTCGAGTTTGCTAACATGTAAAGATCATCAAATAAATAGTTATACTACTGCAATTAGTCATTTGTAACATTTCACCTAATATACAAATGTTTTAAATTTCCATTACATCGTTGTTTTAGTTCAAATATATTAGAAAAATGAGATAATGATAGATTAATAGCATAATTCTGCCATAAAATTGCACCGCAGTTGACATATATTCTTGCTATTTAGCGTACATCTAACTTGGACCAACTAGCATAATTTAGCAAAACTTGTTGGTAACACTGTTGACGCCACTCTCAGCATAGTTTAAAGTCTGCAGCTACTGTTAACCCTCTTACGCCGAAGCCCAAAAAATCAAAACCTCTCCTGTATGCCGGCGCCGGTTTGGAGTGAGCGCGGAAGCGGAAAAAATAATTTTTTCAAAAAATCACAGCGCGCTTAGTTTTAAAGATTAAGAGTTCATTTTTGGCTCATTTTTTTTTAATTGCCTGAAGTTTAGTATGCAATCATCAGAAATGAAAAATAATATTATCATATGTAAATAATGCGAGATACGGTAGCGAAAAAAAAAATTCATAGATAATTGTATTCAAATCACGCTGTGCAAAAAACGGTCAAAGCTAACGAGTTACTTTTTTTTCGTTGTATTGTACACTAAATTGCAATCATTTTGATATATAATACATAGTAAAACAATAAAAGCAACACCGGAAAAATATTATCACAAAATGATGTACGAATTCGTAACGCGCGGACGTAAAAAAATGTTATATACAAAAATTCACCGTAATTCTAAATATTGTTCTAGAGACTTCCAATTTGTTTCAAAATTAAGGCAAATGATTTAATATTACGATACTGTAAGAGTTTTAGATTAGAATTGCAGATTTCGACCATTTCGGACGAGTTAAATTTGACCGAATGTCGAAATTTTTATATATATATTTTTTTATATGCACATATTTCGGAGATGGAAAAAGCTACAACCTTCACTTATTTTTTATTGTATTTTTCATAAATTTGCGCACATTTTGATATATGAAACTCTATAAAACGGCTAATATGAAAAGGAGAAAATATTAGGATAATGCGATGTACGTATTTCGGAGACTTGCAGCCGCGAATCGGCGCGCGGAGTGAAGGTAAATATATTTTTCAAAAATTCACCATAAATCACAATATTGTTCTAGAGACTTCAAATTTGTTTCAAAATGAAGAGAAATGACGGAATATTACTAGGCCGTAAGAGTTTTAGTTTACAATTGCGTTTTTCAACTATTTCGGTAGAGTCAAATTTGACCCAACGTGATTTTTTTTCTATTTATTGTGATTTATATGCAAATATTTCAAAAAAAGAGAAAAGCTAAAACCTTCAATCATTTTTAGTTGTATTCTACATGAAATTGCGCACATTTTCATACATAAAACTTTATGTAACAGCCAATTTTAAATGGTGCAAACATTTCGACAATCGCACAAAAAAAATTCTGATTTTTTCGGAAGAGTTTCCGCGTGGACGTAAGGAAAATGTTTTTTTTTTTTTTTCATAAATTCACCATAAATCGAAATATTGTGCTAGAGACTTCCAAGTCGTTGCAAAATGAAGGTAAATGATTGAATATTACTAGAATATAAGAGTTTTAGCTTACAATTGCGTTTTTCTACCATTTCGGTAGAGTCAAAGTTGACCGAAAGTTGAAATTTTTGCACTTAACGTTATTTATATGAAAATATTTCGAAACTGATAAAAGCTACAACCATGGGTTGTTTTTTGTTGTATTTTGCATGAAATTTCGCACATATTCATATATAAACTTTATGTAACAGCAAATTTAAAAGGGTGCAAATATTAGGACAATCGCACGAAAAAATTTATCGGAAGAGTTATCGCACGAACGTAAGGAAAAAGTTTTTTTCATAAATTCACCATAAATCGAAATATTGTGCTAGAGACGTCCAATTTGTTGCAAAATGAAGGCAAATGATTGAATATTACTATAATATAAGAATTTTAGCTTACAATTGCGTTTCTCGACCATTTTGGTAGTCACAGTTGACCGAAGGTTGAAATTTTTGCACTTATCGTTATTTATATGAAAATATTTCAAAACCGATAAAAGCTACAATCATGAGTATTTTTTTGTTGTATTTTACATGAAATTGCGCATATTTTCATATATAATACTTCATGAAAAGGATAATTTAAAATGGTGTAAAAATTATGTCAAAGTGACGAAATAATTTTTGAGATGTGTCACTGATACTTTTTATTGCGATAAGAAAGAAATTCGTGCTTGCGCGCCTGCGTAGCGATTGTAAACAAAACGACGCCTTGATCCGTGAACTCCCAGCATCCCCCAAGGCGCGTGATTCAAAAGTTTTTGGCTGGTAGGCCTATAAGTATTTTTCCGCGAATTTTAAAAAAAACTTTTTTGAGCCGACGTATGATACGTCCAATCGGCATACGGGAAACATTTTGACTCGACGTTTAATACGTCCAATCGGCGTAAGAGGGTTAACAAACAGTCAAACACATGTCTCGCACACCTTGTGCGCATTTAGTTTGCTTTTTCGGCGGTATTTACTGTATACGCAGTTACCTTTTTATTCATGATGGGTTCCAAGACACCCACTTCACACAAGGCGAAAAGGAAAAGTGTTTGCATGGCATCTCACATTTTCCTTCTTCTAAATGTTTCCTCCATTCCCAACTCCAAAATAAACCTTAAGTTTTGTCTATCCTCTCCTCTATAAGACAATGCTCACACATGAGGCGTGCATTTCATCAGCAAATGCAATACGTATTTAAGTGTTAGGTTTGGAGTGAAGGCAATATTACGTACATAGGTTACATGTGCGGTTTGGTATCGAATGCAATCTTTGAGCTTTAAGCTTGCTGGTAAATAAGATGTTAGCCATAGCTTAAATCAGAGAAGCCCCTATCTGTAATACGTCAATGTTTACGTGTGAGATTTGGTAGTGAAAACATTATTACATGCGTAACGTGCGGTTCAGTAGCAATGCAATCTAAGCTTTTTAAGCTTGCCAGTAAAGAAGAGGTTAGCCTTAGCTTAGTTCGGAAGCCGCTATGGTATACAGTAATTATAAAAATCAAGTGGATTCATTTATTTCTACTGTAAAAATACGTCAATGTTTACGTGCAAGATTTGGTAGTGAAACCACTTTTACCTTCGTAACGTGTGCGGTTCGGTAGCAACACTATCTTTAAGCTTTATTAAGCTTGCTGGTAAAGAAGAGGTTAGCCTTAGCTGAAATCAGAGAAGCTGCTATGGTATATGTTGTAGTAATAGAAATTAAGAGATTCTTTTATGTCTACTGTAAAAATGAGTCTGTTTACGTGTGAGATTTAGTAGTGAAACCACTGTTACATACGTAACGTGTGCGGCTCGGTAGCAACACAATCTTCAAGCTTTATTAAGCTTGCTGGTAAAGAAGAGGTTAGCCTTAGTTTAAAATTCAGAGAAGCCGCTATGGTATACGTAGTAGTTACAGAAATTATGACTCTTCTTTTATGTCTACTGTAAAAATACATCCATGTTTACGTGAGATTTGGTAGTGAAACCACTTTTACCAACGTAACTTGTGTGGTTTGGTAGCAAACACAGTCTTTAAGCTTTGTTAAGCTTGCTGGTGAAGAAGAGGTTAGCCGTAGTTTAAATCAGAGAAGCCGCTATGGTGTACGTAGTAGTTACAGAAATTATGACTATTCATTTATGTCTACTATAAAAATATGTCAATGTTGAAGTACGAGATTTGGTAATGACACCAGTTTACATATGTAATGTGTGTGGGGTAATGAACGCAATCTGTATGCTTAGTTTGTAAGCGTCCTCGTAAAGAGGTTAGCCTGATATTAAACTCGAGATGCTGGTACATAACGTAATGGTATATTAATTATAGAAATTAAGAAGATTCTTTTACTTATACGTGCATATGTTTACCATGTACCATAATTATTTTTCTTAGTCCAATAAACTTGAAACCAACCCTCATATTAGACAAAAATTTGCCGTCGTAGAAGACGCCCCTGTTTTATAAGGATATTTTATGGAAACAAAACCGTTAGTAAACCCATTATATCATAACATTTAACTAAAAGATAGTTTTAAAGTGATTTTGTATACAGTATTACAGTTGACTGTAATACTGAACGTAAACGTTTATAGGTTTATATTGAGATATGGTTTGTTTACTACCATAGTCCCGCTATAAGCCACCAGGGCTACTCTATGGTACATCCTTTCATGCCACATCCTGCCGACTTAATGTAGGCAATTTTTTGTAAATTCTTGATAGCAAATATAAATTGGGTTTAATTTTAATAGTTTATTAATTCACTGTAATGCTTTTCAATGTTTTATTATGTTAGCAACACGTTTAGTGCTTACCCACTACACTGCAGTCTACTTGCATAGTTACTTAGGTAGCCTATGGCGCTGGTCAACAATCAGATGGACGTAGACCAGTTTTCTTTTATACAGTATATTATACATTTAAAGGTATACATATAAGTTTAATATGATATTTATTTAACACTGAACTTAGTTAGCTGTATTTTACATGCAATGTGTTGTATAAAAAGGCAAAGGTAGGGTAATAACTGGTGGTCAAGAACGGATTAATCCATTTTCAGATCTCGAAATAATCGAATTTCGACGCTCCTTTTGGAACGAATTAGCGTCGAGATCCAGGGCTCTACTGTAATACCTTTGTTCTTTATTTAAATTTGCATAATTTTATAATTAATTTGATATAAATGAAAGGGCATAACATAGCCCTGCAGTTGAGATTTGTAAATTATTAACACTGATTGGAGTTTTTTTAATTCACCATCTTCAGTTTTCATTTTTAAAATGCAAAAAAGTTATGAAAATTCTCTTTAGTAATGCTTAGCCAGTAATTAAATGGTTATGATATGTGTAAAAGTATGCCCAGCTGGCAAATATTTGGGTATAAAAATAAAATTTATATATTTTAGAATTTTAGTATTACTGCCGTGTTTTTTCAAAGTGGTAATTTAGTCGTTAGTATTTTTATTTATATATTACACTTATTTCTAGACTATATTTTATTTTGCAGTATTTCATCAGCCATCATCATCATCATAATTCTAATGGAAAAAACTCCTTAGCCACTCAGTTCTCTCAATTAACCAACAAAATTTGGTGTGGACGATACTCCTCTTTAAGGCCATCTGATTTCAAAGATGCTTTTGGCCAACAGTGGCGTGATTTCAGGGATTATAGGCAGGTATGTATAACGTGTGCTGTAAAATGTAAGACTTGATATGGCTATACTTATCTTTATTATTTATCTGAATTAATTTTAATGTTTATTTGTAATTTATTCTGTACAGCACCACCTCTGCTAAAGGAGGGGGAAGGGCATGAGGTTTTGCCTCCTCCTGATACTTAAATACTTAAATTCTGATAAATTAGAAAAATTGACATATAACCTACATGATACTGTACACTGGCGCCAACTCACATATCCACATAAAGTAATTATAGCCAATCTTAACTGGTATTATCTAATTATTTATTTACACATCATTCAATATCAGAGAGAGATCTGCAAAATGAATTGCATCAAAGAATACTACTATGTAATGTAATTACAATCAGCATTCAAAACAAAAGAAAAATATTGCTGACCCAGATGAACTGTCTAGTTCATGAGTTCACCAGATGTGTAGAATGTTTTAATTTTATTCGAAATTCTTCTTGGTGTCTTCAAAGCCAGTGTATCTGCACATTTGTGGGATGTTTTGGCTGTGAATTGCATATTTTTCTTGACATTGGGAACTCATTTTCTCTTCATTAGGATGCCCTCTACATGAAGTAAAAACAAAGGTTTTCTGTTCTGAGGAAATGAATGTTCTGTTAATGGAATATATTCAGCGGAAGATGATTAACCATTTTTGTTGGTTATAGGGGTAGGAATTGTGATTTGTTCATATACGAAACAAACCTTCGGTCCTAACATTAGGATAAATACTGAGCTCCAGCTGGAAACTGGTAAAGTTTAAGATAATTGTGTACGAAAGGGACTATTGGCATCTGTGCTTGGTCATGAGACATGTGGAGCCACCCACATATCCCTCATTAACTCGTGACCCCGTTAGTTATTTTCTTACTGCCTTTAAGTGAGGACGTGCTTTGCTCCGTCCTTTTAAAGCCGGTTTAGTTTGCCCCCTGTTGTTTGGAATTCCCGGGAATGTGAACATTAAGCCTTCTCATGCTGCTAGACTTTCTGGATATCACAAGAAGCAGATAAACGCCCTGTTATTTTCTTTGACGGTTTCGACGTCAAAGTACTCATTGTATAGTTAGTCGTAGGTGAACAAACTCTTAAGGCACGGTTAATTCGTTACCTGTGCTTTGGAATATCGCATATTCATATGGATTGCCTGTAATCCAATGCTTTGATGTATCTGGATGTGCTTTGGGAAGTAATTATGACTAATTGTGCTCCTTTTCCTGCGGGGAGAGGTGTGTGCATTGCCATCTTGTTTTCGCTCCAGATACGTGGGTAGAGGGGATGCAGGTGTGCGGTCGTCGTTAGGCTTATCAGGAGAACCAACCCAAGAAGGACAGTTGGTTTGATGTATAACGTCGTGTTGCCACCCAGGATCCCACATGATGGATGTCCCTTTTATCTTGAAATGCACTGAATGGCGGTCGGATGAGTCGCCATCTGTAAAGAAGATAGTGCAACAAGGCAGCCTTTAATGTCAGGTTGCTATGCCTATGAGAATAACATCAACAACCTTGCACTTCTGGTAGGGTGCTGGCTTCGCATTAAAGATACAGTAGTACCTCGAGATATGAAATTAATCCGTTCCGAGGCGCCCTTCGTATCATGAGGTTCTCGTATCTTGGACCACATTTTACATGTAAAATGGCTAATCCGTTCCAAGCCCTCCAAAAACACCCCTGTAAATTATTTTTCCAGGCCTAAAACACATGTTCTAGGGTTACTACGCCGATCCGACGGAAGAAATATGACTCCAAAAAGGCAAAATACTGTACATACTTGAGTAATATTCAACTGCATGTAAAGTTCAACCCCATTTTTACTGCATATATTAGGACTTTAGCATATGTCCCTTAGCAATAAGCCTAGCCTATGTTAGCGGTTGCTACTGTAGCCTAGTCTATGATTTTGACATCTAAACCTAAGAGCTAAAAGCTTAGAATATGCCAATAAAATGTATAAATAATCAGTATGTGCTCATTTCAAATAATTATTAATTAATCATTAACCTTAATACACAAACAAACAAAGAAGAAACCTTCCAATCGATTGTTTACATTCAGCTCTTACCCGTCTTACGAGTACCGAACGAACGCCAAGCAATCATTTTTCCTAGCACACAGTAAGCCATAAATTTTCATTAGTATCTCTCTTCAACTAATGAAACTACCAAACGGTATAATAACCATTCATTTCTATTCTTTATTCGATCTTTACCTAATGGAGATACCGAGTTACTGATAGTTATAATGAAACATACATATACGTAACGTAATGTTAAAACAGAAGAAGAATTCTAAAAAATACGTATTTGTTGGCAGTCTGATTTATTTTATATTTTATTATATGTAATTCACAATTTATTTTTATTAAATGTATTGCATGTACTCATTTCAAATAATTATTAAGTAACCATTAACTATAATAAACAAAAAAAAAAAAAAAAAAAAAAAGCTTCCAAACTTCTGTTACATCCAGCACTTACGAGTATCGAACGATCGCCAAGCAATTACTTTACACAGTAAGCCATAAATTTTCATTATCTCTCTTCAACTACTGAAACTACCAAACAGTATAATAACCATTCATTTCTATTCTTTATTCTATCTTTACCTAATTTTTTTTTTTTATTAAATGTATTGCATGAATTAAGTTTTTCAATTTACAGCATCCTTTTACCAATAGAATACTTAAAGCACAAGGGTTAGATGCTGACCAATAGGAGAGCAGGACCTTATGGGGTGACTAGCATCAGGAACCAATGGGAGAGCGGGAGGATGATGGCGAGTTTACTCAGTTGGCGGCGCAGGAGTTTTAAAATTGTTCTCAGTGGTCCGGGTGAATCTAGGGACTTTACAGCAACAACCTTTCATATCTTGAAAACTTTTCGTATGTAGAGCTGTAAAATTTTTCGTATTTGCTTTCGTATCTCGAATTTTTCGTAAGTTGAGTCTTTCGTATGTCGAGGTACCACTGTACTCAGTGACGTCATAAACTTGGCGACCGCCATGACGTCACTTCACAACTGCGGCCTACATGAAGACATGCTTCCATTTTCATTTCGAGGTACAAGAGTACTTTACAACTATACTTTTGGATTAGAGGTTTTTAATGCACATTGTTTTTTAGAGAAATTACAAGCGTTAGGAGATATATGTCACATAATGGAAAAGACACAAGTCTTTCCTCTGTATCTTTCCGCTTAGGCGTCATCAAGCTTAGGTGACTGGCTTTGATGCCAGTGCGTTCTCCTGCCAATCCTGAAAAAATAGGGACTTCGTAGCTGATCCTAGAGCCAAGAGGAGAAGTTTCCTCTCCATCTTCGAGCCAGGATTGTTACATCCGTATTATATGAAAGCACAAGAAGTAGTTGTAATTGTCGAACAAGTGAATGATGGAAAGTTAGTCTAGTGTGGCTGCTGTGAAGAGTTGGAAAAGGCTAGAATCAGGGACTTCGTGACTGATCCTCGCGCCAAGAGGAGAAGAATAATTTCTTCTTCTTCTTCGAGCCAGGACTGTCACATCCTTGTAAATTAGAAATGCCACAAAAGGTTGGGTCTCTTGATCTTGGCTGCAAGAGTACCATAAACAGCCTCACGCTTCCATCAAGCGTGTTGACGTCATAGCCAAAACCGCTTGCAAATGGCGGTAGTCATGATGTCACAGCCTTCTGATTCTTGATTTACTTTGCTGCCTCCAGAACCTAATACGCTTTCTGACTCATTGGTACACACAGTAATGAAGAATAAACAGGATCTAGAGGTGAAAATTGCTAAGCAAGACAAAGAAAAGGCGTGATTCGTCTTCTTCTTTGTCTTCTTTAGATGGTGTCATAGCTAAGGTCTATGGCATCACTGAGTGTACCAGTCAAGCGTTGGAGGATACAGGATTTCGTGACTGATCCTTGGGACAAGAGGAGAAGAGTAAATTCTTCTTCATCTTTGAACCAGGACTGTCACAGCCCAATCAGCAAGAAAATCAAGAAGTCAGTGCTGGTAAGCTCAAAGCAATCGGACGAAGCTGTTTACAAGAGTACGAACGAGCGAAAGCGTCGATGGTCGCTGGGCTAGCAGCCGACGTGGAGTTGCCAGTGGTGACTACAAAGAGTCTAAGAGAGAGTACAATGCCGTTGCTGAACTTGATACGTACACCTATGCTTTTACAAACTTTTTCAATGGACTCTAGATGTCAAGAGTAATGAAATATGGTAAAATTGCTCTCATATTTGTATACAGGATTGCAAACATACCTTCTCAAATCCTACTGACTATAATATGTTCAAGATCGAGCCATCCGCGGCCATTAAAGATCAAAGGTGCCGAGGCTGTATGGTTGGAAGACCATGATGCATGCAAGTAGATACCTTCTCAAATCCTACTGAATATTCGAGATTGAGCCATCGGTGGCCATTAAAGATCAAAGATGCCGTGGCCGTATGGTTGGAAGGCCATGACTTATGCAAATAGCTACCTTCTCAGATGCTACTGACTATTCAAGATCGAGCTGTCAGTGGCCATTAAAGATCAAAGATGCCGCGGCCGTATGGTCGGACGGCCATGACGCACTCGGACGTTTGTCAGAGGGTAGGAGTGAGTTAACGTCTCCTGTGGCTTAACAGTGCGTTAGAACCAGAGGGAAGAGAAAACCAAGAGTTTCTGGCTTCGTATGAGGAGGTGATTGATTTGATTAGTCAATTCAATAACCTTTCGGGAGCACGGAGACACTTGCCAGCATGCTTCCCCTGGGGATTGACATGGTGTTTCGTTTGAAAAAGGATACAAAAGTGTATGAATTACCTTGTTCTAGTCATGTAGAGTCCATTTTACAACACGTAAGATGCACAGATTGGTGGAAGGATATGGATACCTCTTAGTACAGTGTTACCTCGAGATACGAAATTAATTGGTTCCGAGGCGGCCTTCGTATCATGAGCTTTTCGTATCTTGGACCGCATTTTACATGTAAAATGGCTAATCCGTTCCAAGCCCTCCAAAAACACCAAGAAAATTTCATCATAATGCTAAATTGACCTATAAACAATGAAATACTACAACAATTTGGACCATTCATACCTAACTTAATACGTACTGCTAATTACCTGTAAATAAAGTGTATTAGTGTACATGGTATACAAGAAATACTGTACGTATGTAGTAAAATGTGGAAGCTTACCTTTCGAGTGAGGCTATCTCCAAAAGTGGCGACAGAGGAGGAGGACAAACAGCAGATATGTAAGTACACTTAACTTTACGGAACACACAAAAAAATGTAAGGAAAACATACATAAACTAACTTTATGAAACACATGAACAAAACTGTAACACTTAACTTTACAAAAAACTAAAACTAAAAGTTTTTTTTTATATATATATATACTTTATGTACTTTTTTTTCTTTTTTTTATACAAAATTTCAACTTCATCACCACTTTCAACTTTGTTTTTTAGTATCACTTGGTTCTTCCTTTTTGCTTACTCCTGCTAGTACTAAAGGCCTCTTTAAAAAATAACTATCCAAGGAAGATTCCTTCTGCCTACTTTTCACAATGTTCCTGAAACGACTCAGGCAAGCGTCATCGAACTGTGCAAGCATACGACCTGTGTAAGCCTTTTCGGGGGGTGTGTTTTTTTTTTTTTTTTTTTTTTTTTTTTTTTTTTTTTTTTTTTTCCCCCTACAAATGTTTGCACTTTATGAAAAGCAGCTAGAACATCCTTAATTTCTGCCGTTGTCATAGGGTCGTCCTCCTCCTCCTCGCCGCTGCTAGAAAACTCCTCTTGAACAACGATATGTTGCATGGCCTCCAACTCTTCAGGTCATCCGTCGTAAGCTCCTCTTGGTGCTCCTCGAGAAGGTGGTTGATGTTGTCCTCGTCGACGACCAGCCCCATGGACTTGCCGAGTGCAACGATCTCGTCAAGATCTGGTTGCAAAACAGTTTCAGGATCGTCAACTGTTTCTGAATCTGCAGCACCAGCTTCGCCCACGTCGAATCCCTCGAAGTCTCGGGCAGGTACGGCATCAGGCCAGAGTCTCCTCCACGGGGAATTCGAGGTTCGCCTCGAAACCTCCTGCCAAGCTTGGTCAATGAGTCGGATGCATATGACAACATTGAAATGCTCCTTCCAAAATTCATGCAAGGTGAGGTTTGTGGTATCGGTGATGTTGAAACATCTCTTGAAAAGATGTTTCATATACAGCTTCTTGAAGTTTGATATCACTTGCTGGTCCATGGGCTGGAGGAGAGGGGTGGTGTTAGGCGGAAGATAAAGAACCTTGATGAAAGAATACTCCGCTAGGATATCTTCCTCGAGGCCAGGAGGGTGAGCAAGGGCATTGTCCAACACCAGCAGGCATTTCAGAGGGAAGCGCTTCTCTTCCAAGAATTTCTTCACTGTCGGGCCGAAACACAGATTTACCCACTCGGAGAACAAAAGCCTCGTTACCCAGGCTTTCGCATTAGCCCTCCACATCACTGGAAGCTTCTCCTTAAGCACTTTGTGGGCCTTGAAGGCTCGAGGAGTCTCGGAATGATAGACCAGTAGGGGCTTCACCTTGCAATCCCCACTGGCGTTGGAACAAAGTGCGAGCGTAAGCCTGTCTTTCATAGGCTTATGCCCAGGTAGCTGCTTCTCTTCCTGCGTGATGTACGTCCGATGAGGCATTTTTTTCCAAAAAAGGCCAGTCTCATCACAGTTGAAGACTTGCTGAGAACTGTAGCCTTCCTTGGTCATCATCTCGTCGAAAGTCTTTTTAAAGGCTTCAGCCGCTTTCGTGTCCGAGCTGGCAGCCTCCCCATGCCGCACCACCGAATGGATGCCAGTCCATTTACGGAATTTCTCGAACCACCCATACGAAGCCTTGAAGTCTGGGGTTGGCGTTGGTGTCCCTTCTCCTCCGTCGTCTTCGGCCTGGGCAATCAACGCCGAAAATAGCGCTGGCCTTGTGGGAGATTGCCGTCTCCGTTATCGTATCGCCAGCGATTTCTTTGTCTTTTATCCAGACAAGAAGAAGCCTTTCCATCTCGTCGTGCACATCGGTTCTCTTGCTGGACAAAATAGTGGCGCCCTTGGAAGGTGTAGCTGCTTTGATGGCATCCTTCTGCTTAAGTATGGTGCCTATTGTCAACGGATTTCGGTCGTATTCCTTGGCAATCACACTCAATCGCATACCAGCTTCATACTTCTTGATAATCTCCATCTTCGTTTCCAAAGAGAGCATCCTCTTTCCGTGAATTTCAAGTTTCTTGGGACCCATGACTACATATATACTGTACGTAATTATGTTATGTAGTACGTTTATGTATGGAGTAAAGTTCTCACACAACACGATAAAGTATACTACAACGAAATCACTAACAAATTTGTTAATAAACGAAATCGTTAGAACGAATGAATACCGCGTGCGTACGATACAGATGATGCCGTGCAGTGGCCGAAGAAGCATGCCGCTACGTAGTAGATGCATGATGGGAGGGATGCTGACCAATAGGAGAGAAGGATCTCATGGCGGTGACTAGCATCAGGAACCAATGGGAGAGCAGGAGGATGGTGGTGAGTCTACTCAGTTGGCGGCGTGCGAGTTTCAAAATTGTTATCGGTGGTCCGGGCGAATCTCGGACTTTACAGCAACAACCTTTTGTATCTTGAGCAATTTTCGTATGTCGAGCCGTAAAATTTTTCATATTAGCTTTCGTATCTCGAGTTTTTCGTAAGTTGAGCCTTTCATATCGAGGTACCACTGTAATCGTATGCAGCCTGAATGGTGGGAGTTAGCATACTTTGGGTTGACTCCAGAAAACTTCAAATCTTTACAGGTAAGAAGAATTCCCATGTTTTATATACTTGTTGGTATAAGCTGGTTTCTTCCTATAAGAATATTGACCAAACGCTTTGACTCTAACACAAGTAGTTAAAGTTAATCGAAAGCTTGGTTCCTTCAAAAGTATTGTAAAACCATTTTTCTTAAAGAAATCGAATGGGAACTTAAGTTGAAAGGAAGAGGTGAATGTCTTTCTTTCGCCATTTAAGGTAGCCAAGCCTAAGTAGGGCACTTTTAACCTAAGATGCTATAGCCAGGATGATTGGGTCATACCTTTTAGCCTAACAAGTGGTTATATTCGTAGCCTATTCCAGCCAGTCCAAGTCTACTGCTACTCTCTTAGTTAATCTGAGTAGTAGTTCTTAGCTTAGTCTGTCCGAACTAACTGGTTTGGGTATGCATGTGCTGGCTTGGACCAGCTAATGGTTGCGGTTTGGCTTATGAACCTGCATTTACTATCTTAGATTGGTCTGAGTGGTACAATTCTTAGCTTAGCCGGGTCCGCTTAGCCTAACTCATAGGCTAGGTGGTTCCAACATACATGTCAACTTAGCCTAACAGTGGGTTGATGACTTTCATGATCTGGTTGCTTGAACATGCCCTTACTATCTTAGGTTGGGCAAATTAGTAAGGTTATAAGTATAGTTGAGCATAGATTAGTGCCTAGGCTACCCATTCGAAACACTTTTACCACTTCAGCCTAGAAGGTTGTGGATAGCCCAAACTTACTTGAACGGCTTTACCCTAACCCAAGTCACTTAGTTTCTAGATTAAGCTAGTCTATACTAGCCTAGCCTAGTTAAGTGTACATCTCAGATGGACTTGACCTACCCTAAGTGATGGAGGAGTTAGCCTAACCTAATTGGAGGTGTTAACATAGCCTAACCTAACCAAACCAGGGTCCTAGCCTAATTGGAAGGGTTAACATAGCCTAACCTAACCAGACCAGGGTCCTAGCCTAATTGGAAGGGTTAACATAGCCTAACCTAACCAAGCCAGGGTCAACCTGGTCTTGCCAACTTCAAATAAGTTAGTCGATTCTTAATTGACTATGCCCACTTAGACTAGTCCAAGTGGTTGTTGGCTAAGTTAACCTGGAATCTGCAAATGGGTCTCTTCCATACTGGTCTAGTTTCTATATTGAAGTCATGAACCTAACATAGAGGGTTCGAGCTTCAGTTGGCTAGAGCAAGGCATTAGAACCTATTCATATCTGGAAGGGGAGGGTGGGGAGTTTCCCATTCTTCAAGAGTGAGGTAGGGTGAAGTGATGTTGGGTACATATCTGGGCCAGGTCACTTGAGTATAGCACCATGATGGTTTCTGGCAATATAGGATTTCCCTTTGAAGGGTAGCATATTGAACATATTCCCGTATATTGTAACAGGTCACCGCATAAGGTGTTTCGTGGTTGGGATCTTAGTTTTTACAAAAACACTAGGCTGTTTAATAGCTCTTCTAGGGCTGAGGGCTGCCCTGAAGGATTGGATATTTTTTACTTGGCTAGGAACCAATTGGTCACCTAGCAACAGGACCTGCACCTTATTGTGGGATCCGAACCGCACCATATCGATAAATTATTTCCTATCACCAGAAGTAAGTTCTCTGATTCCGCATTGGCCGAGATGGGAGAAGGACCTCGGACCACCGGTTTGGCAGATGAGTGCACAAACAACTCGTCCAGAGTGGAACTCATATAATGGAAAAACCAAGTAATAGCTGTCTCAGGGGTTTCACCCTTCGAGGAGCCTGAGGATTCCATTTGCGATACTGGGAACAACAACCTGGAGGTTACGCAAACTAGGTTCTACCTGTTCCGCCATGTCCTGAACGGAAGGATGGGTTCCAGTAGTTAAGGAGGACCCAGAATGAGTGACTGATAAAGTTTATCGTAGCACAATCCTCGCTACCAGGTTCGTGTGGGGAAGAGGCACCACCGATAGGTAGAATTAATATCTCAAGGTCTGGAGGTTGACCAGTATCCCCTTTCGAACTAATAGTTCTCAGTTTTTGGGTGTAGAGTGTCACCACGGATGTAACACGACTCCAAAGGTCGTTAGCTCATATATACACAATGACTCTTTGGCCGTGACTGCCTATATAGTGGACGTTTCTGTCCATTAAAGGCATTCAGTCAGTAGACAATGATCTGGTGGAGAGGTTGTCAGAACAGAGGGAAGGATCTCTATAATTACATGTTTACATGCATGGTGATATACATTGGACTGGTGATTGGGCATATGAATATCGCTTCACACTGACTAATCTTCAGATGAATCAGGAGCAGTGAACTGGCTGGGGCACATAAGAACTCCAATCTGATAAGTGAAAACATACTCTATATCAGAGTAGCCTTGACGGACTACCACTAGTCACATACATCAGTCACGTTATGGGAAACTGACCGTGGAAGGGGGTCTTCCTTTGACCTTGGTAGAGTGGGAGTACTCAATAACCAGGGTTTTGACGTAGACTCAAAAGTAGTCTGGAACATCAGTTCCAATTGGCACTGGAATCAGAGATAATGAGTCAATGCAGCACAGGTCATGATGACAGATACATTTCTTAGTCATGCTCAGTACGGTGTGAGTATGTGTGAGGGACCTTCAGAAGGGCCGGTTTTGACTCGTCAAAGTACTCTGTGGTTATGGAAAGAACTACGTCACCTAGAACATTAAGGTGGTAGACGTAAAGGAACAGGCCAAACAGAGGCGATTGGTCAAGCCTACTCCTTGTTTGTCAAGTTGTACCAATGAGGTTATACAGAAGAGAAGGTCATCAGAGGAATGTGGGCCTTCTGGCATTTAAGAACATATCTGTTAAAATGATCGTGACGTTTGGTCTGTGACTGTATCGAAGCTCAAAATTGAGCAATTTTAAGGAGGTGTCTGTTCATTGAAATTTGAGAGTGGGTTCTTTGTTATGAAAATCACTTTCAATTTCCTGTATATATATACGTATAAGGTTGCCCAGAGGTCCTTGGACACAATTTCTTTGGGTCCTTTGGTGGCTGCTCAACAAATTGTGTAACTCATCCAGTACCCCTGGCGGGTCAGTTGGTATCTTGTCTAAGATGATGGTATGAATGTGAAATGGAGGAGTTAACTGGCCTCTTTCCTTTTCAAAGTTCTGTCTCCTTCTTTACTTAGGGCAGTAGGAAGGGAGTACCATCATAAGCTGGAACGGACAAGGTACAGGTGAGAGGGTTATTATCGTTAAGATACCTATCAGTAGCAGGACATTTCTCTCTCTAGCAAGGGGGAGAGGAATAATGATAAACCTACATGAGTGGATGAATGGGTTTGTTAGGGGAACAGATCTTCTTATCTTCCTTGGAAGCAATGAACTATGACATTGTGTAAAAACACAGAAGTCTGACTCTATGATATTCATATATGTCTTAGATTCTGAAATACTGGTCAGTTGTTTCGTAGAATACTGCTATTCAGAAAACTGATCAAAGGTGGCAAACTCCCAGTTGGTTAATAGTAATTACCTCCCACCAAGAGTAAGTCTATCCTAATGTTAAGACCGAAGGTTTGTTTCGTATATGAACAAATGACAAATTTTTAACTAATTTGTATTTTTCATAACTTACAAACCTGAGGTCTTAACATACAAAGGCCCACCTCTAACCACCCCTCTATCAACTACCTGGGTTGGAAGAATAACTAACGGGGTCATGAGTTAATGAGGGGTATGTGGGTGGCTCCACATGTCTCGTGACCAAGCACAGATGCCAGTAGTCCCTTGCGTACACAATTATTTTAAACTTTATCGGTTTCCAGCTGGCGCTGAGTATTTATTCTAATGTTAAGACCTCAGGTTTGTAAGTGAAAAATACAAATTAGTTAAAAATTTGTAATTTTTACATGTAGATTTTGAAGGTCATTAACTGACAAATCTTTCAAAACTTGATGAAGTTGATAGATTGTGAAGGCCATTGTCACTCCTTACTCATCAATACTTTTGTGCAAATGTTACTGGTGAGCATCGTTGCAAACCAGCGTGGATAGGCTCCCAGTGATTTGGTATCATCGATGAAGGCTTGGTTCACTTTGAAGATCGTTTGTGATTGGTTCCATAATCATTTTTATCAGGAGGTAATTTATTAGACACAGGACCTTGGCATTGCAAGACATCGGGATAAGGCTTTGCTTCTCGTGGACAGTGCACATCCTAACACAGCCCAATTGGTTGGTGAGGAAAATCATATTAGGGTCATGCATTTACCTCCTAATATGACTGCACTCATTCAGCCAATGGTCAAAGGTGTTATTGTTGCAACAAAACAGTTGTTCTTGTAGGAAGTTCACGGAGGAAATTTTTTGGTAATGTTTTGAGGACGAGGAGGAGAAGGAGCAAGGCTTGGATTTGATTGGGAACGAATGCTAGAGAATCTTGGTGAGTTGTCACTGCAGTCGCTATTTACAACTTCACTAATGCTTGGAAGGATGTCATTGTAGAGCCCCTCAGTCATGCCTGGAATTGTATGCAGAATGGAGAAGAGTCTGTAATAGACTTCCAGGTGTTCAATGTTGACAACTTCCATGACACATTCATGACTGGAGGTGACGATGTTCCTGAGAATGATGGTACGGTAGTGGCTGGATGACAATGGTGGTGACCCTAGCTACCAACTTCTCTCTGTCGATGAGATAGTGTGCTGCAGTTGCTGGTAAAGAAACAGCTGCAAATGCTAACTGCCCTCATACAAGAGTTTACTTATGGCCCTCAATACAATTACAGAATTGTTGGAGACCCCTAATATGGACCCCATTGACTTTCCCAGGGCTTTGGATATGGCTGCTCTATAGCATGAGTAATGAAGGGTTGCCATTGCCCAGCAGAATTGTCATTCGTGTCGTCAAAGTACCCTTAACAGCTTCTTGAGGAAAGTGAACAAAAAACAAAACATATCTGTAGCTTTGGTTGTGAAGGCATAAACACCAAGAGGTTTTATGCATGTGGCAATCAGCTGGCCACTGAACATTTGGGATTAATAGTTGCCATACAATGCCAGTATGAAGTTTTGAATGTGATGAATTTGTTATAATGATCAACTGATCACTGTGAACTCAATATTTCTGCTTGTGGCTTGATAGTTTCAAGCATTACAGATTTGTCATGGTTGTCGTTATAGAGTTAAAATACAAGCTTATGGGTTTTTCCATTCCAACACCTGCTAATTACTTATGAAAACTTACAAAGATAATGATAGGGCCTCATTCTTCAGTCCTTTTTTGACATGATTAAACTTTTTCTCTTTATGAAAGCCTGTAGCCTTTGGAACTGGTGCAATTGCTTGAAGTATTGTTATTATTATTTTTATTATTAACAACAAGAACAACAAATGTGCTTACCCTAAAGATCACATTCAGTTTTATGTTAGTGTTATGTTTGAATATGAAAAGGTGGTATTAAATGGTGATTAAAAAGTGGTCAAGGAATTGGCGGTAAAAGAAAGGAGAGAACTTTGAGTTATTTACCTTTTGTATTTTCAGCATGACTGCCAGGAATTCATAACACTGCTCTTGGAAGGGTTAAGGAAACAGATGTGCATAACAGATGATGGAGGGGGTAGTGTTGGAGTTGCCAAACAAAAAAATCAGGATAAACTGGTTAGCAGTGGCAGTAGCACTAGCAGTACTAGTAGTACTAGTAGCAGTAGTAGTACCAACAGTAGGAGCAGTAACAATAGCACCCATGCAAGTGGAAGCAGAGGAAGTCAAATGTATTCATCGCCTTCATCTCCCCAGTCTCCACACTGTCCCATGTCTCCACAGAGTCCGCATTGCCCTAGTTCACCACAAACTCTTCATTCACTCAAACAACCTCTTGAACTCCGCAGTGATTCCCATGAGGTAAGAATGTTAGCTGATGTACTTTTTATTTTGATATGTCTTATCAATTTTGAAAGTAGGGATCTTGCTCTCTTGCTGTTCAACTACTTCTACCTCTTTTCTTTATCTTATATTTGGTGAATAGCAGAAAGTGCAACATCACTTAGGCTTCAATCCTTACTTTCTTAATTCATTTTTATTTACTGGTGGTTTAATGTCTCCTCTAAAGTTTTGATGGTATATTATAGTTAAAGGGATTTTATTGTTTAGTGTGGGTGTTAACTTTCAACTACTAATTTATAAATGACTTGATGTTATTTGGTAAATAATAATCCCTTTTGTGTATTGATGAGGGTGTGCTAACCTTAAAATAGCAAGGTTTCATGAAAGGATTTGGATCTTACCTTTAGAATTGCAAGGTTTCATGGAATGGTTGGGGATCTCACCTTTAGAACAGCAAGGTTTCATGAAAGGGTGGGGATCTCATCTTTAATATAGCGTGGTTTCATGAAAAGGTGGGGATCTCATCTTTAGAAGAGCAAGGTTTCATGAAAGGGTGGGGATCTCATCTTTAATATAGTGTGGTTTCATGAAAAGGTGGGGATCTCATCTTTAGAAGAGCAAGGTTTTATGAAAGGGTGGGGATCTCATCTTTAGAAGAGCAAGGTTTCATGAAAGGGTGGAGGATCTCACCATTTTCAAGGTTTCATGAAGGGTGGGAATCTCACCTTTAGAATAGCAGGGTTGTTGTCTTGGGCAAATTTGTCTTATAGCAAACTATCGTGTAAATTAGTTCATATATATAATTTTGCACAAATCCCAGACACTTAATTTTTAATTAAGAAAAAAAATGTCTGTTGGCTGTGCAGTGCTAGCATAGTGAGGGCCTGAAAATATACTTAAAGTAGATCATGTGGATCACTTGATGGTTATAACAATAAATTTCTTTTTTTGGTTGCTGTAAATTTATGTTCCTATTGGCATAGAGATTGGTGTCTTTTAATTAGGAGTATGTACCATGACTCAAGATGGAATCAGTTGCTGGAATTTGTCATGGAAGTTGACTGTTGGTAGTTAGTTAAGTGGGAGGAACCCCTCTACTCACCTGCTGTTATCAAGAGCTATTTCTTTCGCTGCTGTTAAAACCTCTTTCTGTGCTCAGAATGGCCATCAAGTTGATACCTCATTCATTTTTTTATTTGTATACGTATATGGTGTTCATGTTTTTTTTTTCGAAGTGAATAAAAAAAACCATGAAAGGTTTGAAGGATAGCAGAGTTTTGCTTGCTTTAGTGAAACCTGTTTTGTTCCTCTTCATTTGTGCTTGGAGTGTGGAAAGTCAAAAGATGTTTGCTGGCTTCTTCAAAGGGAAATGCTCCACCATAGATACTACTGAATCTTACCATCTCCTTCCTCCGAGACTACACTAGCTATTTTTCTCACTACATTCTACTCATTCTCCTCTGGCACCTTAGTGAGGGGGGACTTATCTGAATCTATCAATTTATGATGACCTTTGCTACCCTGTCTTTAGAGCAGCATTTGGTTGTTTGGAATTTAAGTTCTTAGTGTGAGAGTTCATATACTTATTACTATGGCCACTGTGGCTCAGGGTCTTATCAGTCTTGCAACCATACGTAAAATGTATATGGTTACAGGAGCTGTTGTTGCTTAGCATGGCATTTTGGATGGAGATTACCTGCCATTTATTTGAGAGAGTATCCTCCAGCCTAGAACAAATCTCACAACCTAGGCATACAAACCACAACCTTTAGCCTTTAGTCATAATCTCACTTCTACTACCCTGTGCAGTCCCTGTTGCTGATGGACAAGTGCTTGATGATGACAGATGAGTTTGAGTTTTCGCAGTCACGCGGCCACCACCAGTGACTTGTTTCCAGCTTGTGCTGAAAAGTACATGTTCATAAAGTGCTCTGGTTTTCATACCTAGGAAAAAATGTTTTACGATGTTCATTTTACAGTTTAATTCTTACAAATATGTATTTGGTATGTTTGAAATTGGAAAGCATTAAAATGATAAGATTTTAGTTGAATATTTTATGTGGTCAACGTCCTTTGCAGTCATCAGAAGTTAAGTGGTTGATGCCTTGAAATTGGAAAGCATTAAAATGATAAGATTTTAGTTGAATATTTTATGTGGTCAACGTCCTTTGCAGTCATCAGAAGTTAAGTGGTTGATGCCTTGAATGAGCACAAATAACATGGTCCTATCTTACTCCTAATATTTTTCTTTGTTTATTTTTAAGTTGACAAGTCGTTTCAATGTGTCATTGTCATACTTTGGTTCATGATTGTACAGTATAGTACATGCAATGCAGAGTATATTGAAGGAGTTCATAAATCTCAAAGGTCTAATTTTTCCTTTTGTCATATTTCATTACTCAACATATTTCTCTGCAATCAAGCCACGAATTACAGCCTTCTCTTTGTATCATCTCTTTTCTGTTAGCCTTGAAAAAGAAACAGAAAAATACAGTATTTTAAGAATTTACGCCCTTATTTTAATAACTGATTTTTATTTTAAAAATAATTTACTAAAAATATGAAAATTAATATAATTAGATGGTGAAGGATAATGACCCTTGAATGGAGACTTTCTCTTATATACTATATGCCATAACCCAAAAACAAAAATATCCCCCATAAGGAGTTAGTGCCATTAGTGCACCTCAGTTGATGCACTTTAGGCATTACTGAAGGTTCTTTGCAGTATCCATTTGGTCCCTAGCTGCAATTCTTGTCATTCCTTTTGCTATACCTCCAATCATATTCTCTTTCTTCTGTGTTTCTTTCCACCCATATTGCAAAAGCAAGGGTTTCCACCTGTTACTCTTTTAAAACCTTTTTACTCTCAATTTCCCTTACAGCGCTGAATAATCTCATAGGTTCCAGTGTTTGCTTGGCCTTTGGCCTCAATCTTAAATTTCTTTCTATTCCAAAAACAAAAATATTAAACAAAATTCTTTAACTAACATTGGAACTAGCACACATATGCAAAGTTAAGGATTGTTCCCAGAAAAAATATTAATTGTTCATACACGGAACAAACCTGGGTTCCTAACATTAGGGTATGTCTTGTAGTCCAAGCTGGAAATGCCAAAGGGCAAAAAATTCAATAAAATTGCATATATATGCAAGGTACTGGTGGCATCTGTCCTCTGTCACAGCAACATACCCAAGCTGGGCTTCGTGATGTCTTAGTTTCTGCTTACTTACTGCCTTAAAGTGAGGATGTCTTGTTCTTTCTCTTTCTAAAGCTGGTCTTTTGTTTGCCTGGGTTTTCTTTCTGTGTGGTATGTGAGGGGTTTTTGTGCTAGTGAGGAAGAGTTGAGTTATCATGGATTCCCTTAACCCTTTAACGCCGAAGGGGTATAATAAAAATCGTCTTCTGTAAGTCGAGGGGGGGTCTGAGTGAGCGCCGAAGCGGAAAAAATATTTTTTTAAAAAAATCACAGCGCGCTTAGTTTTCAAGATTAAGAGTTCATTTTTGGCTCCTTTTTTTGTCATTGCCTGAAATTTAGTATGCAACCATCAGAAATGAAAAAAATATCATTATCATATATAAATAATGCGATATATGATAGCGCAAAAACAAAATTTCATATATACATAATTGTATTCAAATCGCGCTGTGAGCAAAACAGTTAAAGCTAACGAGTTAATTTTTTTTCGTTGTATTGTACACTAGATTGCAATCATTTTGGTATATAAGACATAAAACGATCAAAGCATTTTTTTTCGTTGTATTGTACACTAGATTGCAATCATTTTGGTATAAAAGACATTCTAAAACGATCAAAGCAACACAGAGAAAATATTATCACAAAATGATGCATGAATTCATAACGAGCGGACGTAAAAAAATGTTTTTTTCAAAAATTAACCATAAATCCAAATATTGTTCTAGAGACTTGCAATTTGTTTACAAATGAAGATAAATGATTGAATATTACTATACTGTAAGAGTTTTAGCTTACAATTGCAGTTTTCGACCATTTTGGACGAGTTAAAGTTGACTGAATGTCGAATGTTTTTTTATATATTTTTTTATAAGCAAATATTTCGAAAATGAGTAAAGCTACAATCTTCAATTATTTTTTGTTGTATTCTACATGAAATTGCACACATTTTTATATATAAAACTCTATGGAACGCCAAATATGAAACGGAGCAAATATTACGAGAATGCGACGTACGCATTTCGGAGATTTGCAGCGGAGAATCCGCGCGCTGAGGGAAGGAAATTTTTTTTTTTTAATTTTTACCATATTTAATTCACCATAAATCTAAATATTGTGCTAGAGACTTCAAATTTGTTTCAAAATGAAGATAAATGACTGAATATTACTAGACTATGAGTTTTAGATTACAATTGCGTTTTTCTACCATTTCAGTAGAGTCAAAGTTGACCGAACGGTGTTTTTTTTTTCTATTTATTGTGATTTATATGCAAATATTTCAAAAATGAGAAAAGCTACAACCTTTAAATATTTTTTGTTGTATTCTACACGAAATTGTGCATATTTCATATATAAAACTTTATGTAACAGCTAATTTAAAATGGTGCAAACATTACGACAATCGGACAAAAAAAATTCTGATTTTTTTCGGAAGAGTACCGCGCCAACGTAAGGAAATTTTTTTTTTTTTTTTTTTTTTTTTTCCCATAAATTCACCATAAATCAAAATATTGTGCTAGAGACTTCCAATTTGTTGCAAAATGAAGATAAATGAATGAATATTACTAGAATATAAGAGTTTTAGCTTACAATTGTGTTTTTCGACCATTTCGGTAGTCAAAGTTGACCGACTGTTGAAATTTGGCACATAGTTATTTATATGAAAATATTTCAAAACTGATAAAGTTACAACCATGGGTTGTTTTTAGTTGTATTGTGCATGAAATTGCGCACATTTCCACATATAAAACTTTATGAGCTAATTTAAAATGGTGCAAACATTACGAGAATTGCACAAAAAAATTTATCGGAAGAGTTACCGCGCAGACGGAAGGAAAAAGTTTTATTCATAAATTCACCATTTTTCGACCATTTGGTAGAGTCAAAGTTGACCGAAGGTTGAAATTATTGCACTTATCGTTATTTATATGAAAATATTTCAAGACTGATGAAAGCTACAATCATGAGTATCTTTTTGTTGTATTTTACATGAAATTGCGCACATTTTCATATATAATACTCCATGTAACGGCTAATTTAAATGGTGCAAAAATTATGTCAGTGACGAAATAATTGCAGAGATGTGTCACTGTTACTTTTTAGTGCGATAAGAAAGAAATTCACGCTTGCGCGCCTGCATCATGAGTGTAAACAAAACAATGCCTTGATCCGTGAGCTCCCAGCATCCCCCAAGGCGCCTGATTCAAAAGTTTTCAGCTGGTAGGCCCATAAGTAATTTTCCGCGAATTTAAAAAAAACTTTTTATCGACGTACCATACGTCCAATCGGCACCCGACAGACAATTTATGTCGACGTTTAATGTGTCCAATCGGCGTTAAAGGGTTAACTCTTCTGCTATCTCTGCCTCTAGATCCAGGAAACCATAGAAGCTGGGGCCCAGTGTAGGTGGTTTCCCTCGTTCATGCTTTGTAGCCTCCATATATACGGATCCTCATTCAACTTGCAGTACTATTACACTTGTAATTGCTTTGAACAAGAGGCTGGCAACTAGGAACTGCCCTTTCAAAAAAATTAACTACTATTTGAGATTAATTCACTGATCAATTGCCTGAATATGAAAAACTATGTAAATTATGAAAAAGAACAGCATAGAGATGAAATAAATTTGAGCGAAAATGATAATTTAATAGTAAATTTTGGTCATGGTGTGGGAAGACATGCTGTTTGACAGGCAGACATTAAAAGATGACGGAGATGATTAGTTGATAACTTAAGTTCCCGGTGATACATGCAAAGTGGTCCACTACTCTTTGTCTGTTAGAAGAAAGGCTGCGGTGTGTTTTAGCATTTGAAGACCAAATTTTAGACCATGTATTTTATAAGGGATATGTTTGCCATAAATTTATGTGAATGAAGATAACTGCCTTTTTTTATGAAACAATGTTGTCATCATTGAAACTAGAATGGTATGAAAGTTGAGTTTACTCCCAAAACTCATGCAGTACATAAAATACATTGGAATACAGTATTATTTGTACAAATTAGTTTTAAAGTTAGGAAAAAAAAATGGTCACACTTGCAAATTATACAGCATTGTCCTTAGTAGAGCTAAATGTAAAAAGAGTTAAAGTTACAGATGATACACATAGGCTTAAGAAAGTAGAGGAAACTTAATACAGTATCACGTGGCAAATGCTTGAAATATTGCTTTTTAAATTATTAAAATGAATTCTTACACAATTTTATTAAGATAGTGAACGCCATTACAATTCACAAAAGAACTGTGGATCTGCTTTTTGTAGTACACCAGCAGCTTTGACTTGTCTCCCAGGCTCAAAAGTTTGGTCTGAGTAGAATATATTATCATAGGACATTCCTTTGGGTTTTCTCATGATATTGTCAGTATAATTGAAGACCTACGTAAGGCCTGTCTGCTACAGGGTTCTCGTCCTTCGAGCAGGCTGAGGATTTCATTTGGGATACTGGGAACAACCTGGAGGTTATGCAAACCCTCCATTCTACCTGTTCCACCATATCCTGAACAGAGAAAGGGGTTCCAGATATTGAGAGGGAATCAAGATAAGTGACTGATAAGGTTTATCTTAGCACAATGTTCTCTACCAGGTTCGTGTGGGGAAGAGGTACCACCGATAGGTAGAATTAATATCTCAGGTCTGGAGTTTGCCCAGTATCCCTTTTCAAACTAACAGTTTTAAGATTTTGGGTGCAGAGCATCAGCTCGGATGTAACACGACTTCTGAGTTCTTAGTCTTACATATGCAGAATGACTCTTCGGCCGTGACTGCCTTTATAGAGGAGGTTTCTGTCCATTAAAGGCATTCTGTCAGTAGACAAAGATCTTGTGGAGCTGTTGTCAGAACAGAGGGAAGTCTCTCTGTTACCTGTATGGTGATGCACATTTGACTGGTGATTGGGTCATCCGGTATGTGAATATCACTTCACACTGAGTAAACTTCAGATGACTCAAGAGCATTGAACTGGCTGGTGCACATAAGAAGCTCAGATCTCCTACTTGAAAACATACTCTGTATCAGAGTAGACTCACTGGGTTACCACCGAGCCCATACGTCAGTCACGTTACAGGAAACTGACAGGGGAAACTGTCTTCCTCTGACTTGGTAGAGTGGGAGTACTCAATAGCCAGGTTTTTGACGTAGATTCAAAAGTAGTTGGGAATAACAGTATCCAATTTGCCCCAGAATCCAGGATATTGAGCCAATATAGCACAGGTCATGATGACATGTTTTTAGTCACGCTCAGTATGACTTGAGTTGGCGCTAGAGAGCTTCAGGAGGGCCGGCTTTGACTTATCAAAGTACTCTGTGGTTATCGAAAGAACTACGTCACCAAGAACATAAATGTGGTAGACATTAAGGGAACACAAGCCAAACAGAGGAAGAGTGGTCAGAAATTTTGATGTATTTTTATTTTTGGAGGCGATCAGTCAAGCCTACTCCTGGTTGTCAAGTTGTACCAATTTGGGTCATACAGAAGGGAAGGTCATCGGAGGAATGTGCCTTTCTGGCAATTCAGAACATATCTGTTAAAATGATCATGACGGTTGGTTCGTGACTTGTATCCAATCATTTTCCATGTTCTACATAAAGAATGTTACCCGCTGTTCATTGGACGTTTAATGGGAAGGTTCTGTTAGAACCTTGTACTTCTTCGACATGTTGTTTGACGAAGACTTTTCGTTGAGACAGGTCGAGTCAGGAAAGAAGTGCCAGAAGGGCCTTATTCAACAGAAACAAGAGTCTAATGATGGAGGGAAGGCAAGAACCCATGATGTTTAGAAAAATTAACTCATATTGAGCAATTTAAGGTGTCTGTTCATTGAAATTTGAGAGTTGGTTCATTATTACAACAAACCACTTTCAATTTCCTGTACATAAAGGAGGTTGCCCAGAGGTCCTTGGACACAATTTCCTTGGGTCCTTTGGTGGCTGCTCAACAAATTGTGTAACTCATCCAGCACCCCTGGTGGGTCAGTTGGTATCTTGACTAAGATATGAATGGGAAATGGAGGAGATAACTGGCCTCTTTCCTTTTCAAATTTCTTTCTCCTTCTTTACTTCGGGCAGTAGGAAGAGAGTACGTACCATCATAAGCTGGAACAGACAAGATACTGGTGAGTGAAGTAGCCATACTGTTTGTTATTATCAGTGTATGATACCTATCAGTAGCAAGACATTCCTCTCTTTAGCAAGGGGGAGAGGAATGATAACAAACCTACATAAGTGGATAGATTGGTTTGTTAGAAAAACAGATGTTCTTATCTTCCTCAGAGGCAATGAACTATGTCATTGTGTAGAAACCCAGTAGTCTGACTCTATGATCATATATGTCTTAGATTCTGAAATACTGGTCATTGTGTAGAAACCCAGTAGTCTGACTCTATGATATTCATATATGTCTTAGATTCTGAAATACTGGTCAGTTGTTTTGTAGAATACTGCTATTCAGAAAACTGATCAAAGGTGGCAAATCCCAGTTGGTTGAAAGAAAAGTCTATCCTATTGTTAAGACCAAAGGATTGTTTCGTATATGAACAAATGGCAAATTTTTAATCAATTTGTATTTTTCATAACTAACAAACCTGAGGTCTTAACATACAAAGGCCCACCTCTAACCACCCCTCTATCAACTAACCTGGGTTGTAAGAATAACTTAAAGGGGTCGCGAGTTAAAAAGGGGTATTGGGTGGCTCCACATGACTCGTGACCAAGCACAGATGCCAATAGTCCCTTGCGTACACAATTTTTTAAAAACCTTTACCGGTTTCCAGCTGGCGCTAAGTATTTATCCTATTGTTAAGACCTCAGGTTTGTTAGTTATAAAAAATACAATTTTATTGAAAATTTGTCATTTTTTGTGGCTCTTGTATTTTTGTGTGATAGATTAGTTTTTGTGGGTCTTGTATCATGAGTGTGACAAGAGCTGTAAATTTCTTTTAAGTCAGTCATAGACTATCAGACACTGGTCATAGAGGGATTGATTTATCAGTGCTTTATCCTTGACATGAGAAGCTTCCTTGCTAGTAAGGGATTGCCATTTAATGGGTGCCATAAGCCTCTTATTACAAAGTAGGTGGCCACTGCTACCTTATGATTGAAGGGATTTGCTTAAAATTTTGACTACTTATTAAATTACTATTACTGAAAATACCTGTGTAAGAAATTAAAAAATTTGACCTCTTAAGTGTTAAAATTTTGCAGACAAAAATATCGTCATTTTTCTTAAATAGAAAAAAAAGTTGCACTCAAAAATACATATCCTTATGGTAAATAAAAGATATATAGTTATGCTACATGCTTTGAAAGATTGATTTTTTCTATGTATGGTTCTTTACTTTGTAAAAAAGTAAGTTTTGAGGAAATGGCTAAAAAAAGAATTATTGCATATTTTGTAATAATTATGAAATTGTGATAGTCAGAAAGCTGGGTTTTGCAGTATAAGTATTTCTTCATATAAGAAAAATCCCCAGAAATTTACAAAACAATTGCATGAAAAGGAATGTTGTTCATACACTAACAAACCTTTGGTCTTAACAATAGGATAATTTCTAGCGCCCAGCTGGCTCCGGTTAAAAAGCAGATGAATGCAAGGAATCTTGTGATATCTGGCAACGCAACGCATGCGTAGATCGGGGGAAAGGTGGTCAAGGACCACGCCACTGTGTCAGTCTTTTCTTTAACCGCCTGGGCGAGAGTCATGATTGACCTCTCTTGGCCTTTACCCGATGACTTTGGTAGCCCTCTGTGGCCTCAGGCGGAATGGTTCCCATATCTGCTGTCGTCAAAGGTTCCGAGGGAAATTCCCCCTTGGCGACATCTCCTGTGTCAGCCGCATGCAGAAAGGTTCCACCAGTTGGTAGAATCCCTGTCTCTTCACGGTTGGAGGCTATCAAGTATATCCTCCGAGCGAGAGGTTTTTCTCAGAGAACAGCACTGCAAATGTCCAGCTATTTCAGAAAGTCGACCGCAGTTTACCAAGGCAAATGGGTGATCTACTGTGATTGGTGTCATAAACGGTTTTTCTTCACTCATAACCTCTATTCAGTGAATAGCAGACTTTTTAACCTTCCTCAGAGAGAAAAAACGTTTGTCTATATTCAGTGAATAGCAGACTTTTTAACCTTCCTCAGAGAGAAAAAACGTTTGTCTGTTTCTGCCATTAGAGACTACAGGGGGGCCCTCTGAGTTTAGTGTTACGCCTTAGACTTGACATCTCCTCTTCCTGGGAACTTTCCTTGCTAGTTAAGGGGTTTGAGCAGTCGAGTTCTCCTAGAGAGCTCAAGCCTCCGACGTGGGATGTTCCAATTGCACATCCTCAGGGAGACTATTCCACAGTCCAATGAGCGAGGAATACAGGACCTCTGAAACTGAGAAGTTCGACAGCAAGGCATATTTACTGCTAATGTGCATGCTCTCATCAGGTTAAAGAGAATTAGGGATCATTTGTATGGATCTTGGAGAAATTCAAGTTGTTCATATGTGGAAAAAAAACCCTTGGTCTTAAGATTATGGTAAATCTTCTAGCGCCAGCTGGAAACCAGTAAAGTTAACATAATTGTGTAGTGACTAGTTGTACTTTATTATTGAAAGCTAACTGTGTTGTGTCAATTTTTACTTCAGAATACATTCTTTTATAGGAAAATCTTGGCTTAGACAGTGGTGGTGCATCTCCCAAGAGCAGTATATCCAGTAGTTCTGTGGATGCACATTGTGTTAACTATAGACTGCAACCGATACCAGAAGAAGTTCGCTCTCTTTTGCCAGCACATGTTAATGCATCTTGTGATGATATCTCACTGGCTGGAACTACCAGGTAATGAAATGAAAAACTTATGCACGTTATAGGTAGGGGTAAGTTACGACAGGCTCAGTAACGAGAATTTCATGAGTAATTGATCATTCACTTAGAAAGGAAGAATGTGTGAATTTTCCTACTGTGATGGATAGCCACAACATAAGAGGTAGTTCCTTTAGATGTGTATGTGTCTGTCAGAACCATAAATCAAGAACCGGATGCTGTCATAAGAGTGATTATTGGATTCATAGAGAATTTAAAGATGAGTTGTCACACACATTCTCATTTCATGGGTAACATCGAGTTTGTGGATATGTGGCAGTGTCGTTCTATGGTGTCCATAAAGTAAAGGTTACTGTAGGTAAGAGATTTGGTGAGCAATGTATATCCCCCACTGGAATTTCACTATTTTATATTATTGCAACTGTTACGCAACTTTTCTTGTTAACCCTTAAATGCCGAGCCCCTATTTACAAAAGTGTCTGTTGTATGCTGGCGTTGTTCGGGAGTTAGCGCCGAAGCGGAAAAAAAGTTTTTTTAAAAAATCACAGCACGCTTAGTTTTTAAGATTAAAGAGTTCATTTTTGGCTCCTTTTTTTGTCATTGCCTGCAGTTTAGTAGGCAACCATCAGAAATGAAAAAAAATATCATATCATATATATAAATATTGGAATATAAGACAGCGTGAAACAAAAATTTCATATGTAATTGTATACAAATCGCGCTGTGAGCAAAACGGTTAAAGGTAATGAGTAATTTTTTTCGTTGTATTGTACACTTAATTGCAATGATTTTGGTACATAACAAATTGTGAAACTATCAAAGCAACACAGAAAATATAATCACAAAATGATGCATGAATTCGTAACACGCGGACATAAAAACAAGTTTTTTTCTAAAATTCACCATAAATCAAAATATTGTGCTAGAGACTTTGTTTGTTGCAAAATGAAGGTAATTGATTGAATATTACTAGACTGAAGTGTTTTAGCTTATGATTGCAGTTTTCGACCATTTCAGTCGAGTTAAAGTTGACTGAAGGTCTAATTTTTTCTATTTATCGTGATTTATATGAAAATATTTCAAAACTGATAAAAGCTACAACCATGAGTTATTTTTTGTTGTATTCTACATGATATTGTGCACATTTTCGTGTATAACACTTTATGTAAGGCCTAATATAAAATGGTGCAAAAATTATGACAAGGTGACTAAAGAAATTCTGAGATTTTCAACAGTGTTACCGCGCACGGAGGGAAGGAAAAAGTTTTTTTCAAAAATTGACCATAAATTGAAATATTGTGCTAGAGATTTGCTGTTTGTTGCAAAATGAAGGTAAATGATTGAATCTTATTTGAAAATATTTCAAAACTGATAAAAGCTACAACCATGAGTAATTTTTTGTTGTATTTAACATGAAATTGCGCACATTTTCATGTATAACACTTTATGTAAGGCCTAATAGAAAATGGTGCAAAAATTATGATAAGGTGACTAAAGAAATTCTGAGATTTTCAGCAGTTACTGCGCACGGAGGGAAGGAAAAAGTTTTTTTTTTTAAATTCACCATAAATCGAAATATTGTGCTAGAGACTTGCTGTTTGTTGCAAAATGAAGGTAAATGATCGAATATCCTGTTTGTTGCAAAGTGAAGGTAAATGATTGATTATCGTACGATAACACTCACAAATATGCTAACACTCGCAAAAGTTCTGGAAAACACGAATGCGTCAAGAAATCACTCTCCGACAATGCGTTGCTGATGCTTTGTAGTGCAAGAAGAAGGAAATTCGCGTACGCGCGGCTTGGTAACGCTTGTGAACAAAACAACAGCGTGATCTATGAACTCCCAGCATCCCTCAAGGGACATGATTTAAAATCTTTTGCAAACTAGACCTATAACTATTTTTCCGTGAATATTTAAAAAAACTTTTTGTAGTCGACGTACCGTACATCCACTTGGCACCCGACAGACAATTTTAGTCGACGTACAATATGTCCAGTCTGCGTTTAAGGGTTAAGCATAATAATTATAGTGCAGAAATTTCTTAAAAATAAACTGATGTAAATCTTCAGCTGTTTTTACTTAACAGATTTTTATCAGTAAAGTAAAAACTAAATTCGTCGGCATTTCATTTTAAGGCTAACCAGAAGGAATTGCACATAACCTCTATAAAGAAATATAATAGAATATTTCATTATAGAATGTTTCATCTATAATTTAATTTGCTTTGTTTGCTTTATAGCTGTCATGATGCTGAAAGTGTTGCCTCTGATGTGTCGGATCCAGCTGATGTAGGTGGCAGTGGTGGTATCAGACGATACAATCACTTAGGTGATAGTTCTGACTGTGATAGTACTACACAAAATACAATCGCTACTCATAATCTCCATACCCTTCACTGTGATAATAGCACTTTAAGCCTTGAGAAGAATCAGTTGAATGAACAAGTTCAAGATAAGGACCAGAACACCATTAGTCGTCAAGAGAAGGGCTTGTGTTCCACATCCTCTCCTAATTCCTCTGGTGCTCATATAGCCTTGGTAAAATTAGAAGATATTATGAAAGAGTCAAAGACATCTAATGTGAATGTGTTAGTGAAAGATAACCCTACAAACAATGAACTCCTCTTTGACTCTGAGAAATATGCAAAGTATGATAAAACACGATTAAAAAATAGTGTTGATAATTTAAGTAAGTCAGGTGTGAAAAGAATCAAAGAAGTTAATCTCCTCCATGAAAGGAGAGGATGTCAGTCCGTGGTTGGTGTAGCAGAGTCTGAGGAGGACGATTCTGAAGATAGAGAAGATATGACAATAAACAAGAAAATTAGACTTGATGAAAAAAATATTCAATTAGAGTTAGAAAGGCATCAAGTTTTATCAGAGCGAAGTGGTGATAGTTCCATGTCAGCATCAAGTGCTGATGTGCCAAGTCATTCAACAGTTTCAGTATCATCACTAGAACAACACCAGGCGGATAAAACTTGGCGATCATTTGTGGGTGATCAGAAGAGTGCAGTTGTTGAAACATTTTATGGGCAGTTCAAGAGTTCGGTAAGAGTAACTGACTTATATTTATGGGCTGAAAGATTTTGGTAATAGTAACTTGATTTACAGAAAATGATATGTATTAGCATACTGTATATTATTATATTTTAATTGGATTATACAACCAACATCATCATTATACAGATAGCATGATGTAATTGTTTTTTTTTTTTACTTCGCAGCTTGTTTGTTGTACATGTGGACATACTTCTGTGAAGTATGATCCTTTTGGAACCCTCTCGGTGCCTCTACCTTATGCCAACCAGATCCAAATATGTAAGAAACTTCAGTTTTTTTAATGCTTGAAGTTAGGAGAAGAATATGATAGTGTGAGGGAGGATTGCTTGATATTTAGTACACATTATATTAAAAGTTGTGCAGACCAGATAAATGATTAGCTGCTTGATTCCAGCTAGTTCTGCTTTTGATTGCATCATTTATTTTAACTTTAGTGCATGTTTTTGTTGCTATGTTCCTGGTTAATTGCTTTTTTAGTCACTAATTTTCAATAATCATATGGTTTCTGCTAATGAGTGTATGGAGGACAAGGAAAATATGTCCAAATTTGACTGAATTATAAAATTTTCTCAACATTGCAAGACTGAATTATACTTGCGACTTTTATGCAATAACTTAAAGCATCTTGAAGTGCAGTTTATGAAACTTATTTTGAGTCCAATTTATACTTTTTAGAGCAAAAATGATCTTTAGTCACAGGTTGAACAAGGTTCTAGTGGCCTTATGAGACAATACATAGGTTTTAGGAACCTTCTGATATTCAGTCTCCCTCTTAATCAAAGTATCCTTTATTTACACATTACTGAAATTATTTCATATGCTTTCTTTTATGCTGAGAGGTCTTTCTGTTGGCCCTGGATGCTCTTGTCAATAAAGTCCTGATGTATATTTTGCTCTCCTTGGCAAAAGGCCATGATATTTGGTTCTCATTTTTCAGCTAAGTCACCTATCATTTACTCTTCTGCATCTAATCCTACATCTTCAGTATTCTGTGCTCATAAAGTTCTTACAATTCTTTCATCTTGAAGGCTTGACAAGGTATCTGGATTGGATTACTGTATATTCTTGCCCAGTTTTGAGAGAGCTTGTCAACAAAGTGGCTCCTGTGGTTAGGTGTCTTTTGCTTGAATTAATCTTATACTTGTCTATCATCATGATAACCGACTATTGTCTTGACATTCCCAAAGAAGAGTGACTGCCCCAGTCCTTCCAATTACCTGCTTAATGCCTGGAATTCAATTTATATTTTTCTCCCCATATCATCAATAATGGTTTTGTAAGGAAAGATTTACCAGTGATTTTTCCAGTCTCATTGATGTTTGTTCATCTTCGTTGGACTTTGAAGAATCATTTATTGTTGCATTTAACACCAATGCATTTAGTCTTTTAGAATCAGGGGGATCCCAAATCTTTCCATAGCAAATCATATTTAGACCATATGTTGACTGTAAATTTATGTTTCAATGTGTAATTTGGGTTTTCGTGTCACTATTAAGCTAAATACGTGCATTTTATTGTAGTACCTGAAATAATCTGGAAGTAACAAGTTGAATTTTGCAAAAAAACATTTTTGTGGATAACATTGCAGCCATTCTGATGCATGGACAGCATCAGAATTTCATAGGTTTAATATATTCTGGCATAAGGTTTGGTAAACCAAACTTCTGGCATAAGGCTTCAGTTATTATTTTTGCTCCTATCATTTTGTGTCCTTGCTTTCCGAAGGCAAAGCAACAACATTCTTCATCCCTGGTTGGGTTTAGGAGTTTTTCACCTACCCTTGTTTTTTTTTTTTCTCTCTTCTGTTAATAACCTCCTGTTTAAGACTTCTAGTCTTGGTTTGCTGATTATTCTGTTCTCCATATTTCTTGTTCCTGCACTTCCCAGCCCTTGCTTGTTGAATACAGTACACTCATTCTTAGATTGCTCCATCCCCATGAATTAACTATGGTCTTGTAAGTTTAATTGGATAGGGAACCTGTAACTTAGTCAAATTCAGTGCCTTCAAAACCTTTATTTTTTTTGTCTCCCATAATCAAGTTCATTTATTTTTTATGAAGATTTAATTTAACCTTAACTCTCAGATATTAATGTCCAGGGTGCTTCTAACTTTTCTTGTTGAGTTCATTTTCAAATTTCTACATCTTTTTACAAGATTGGAATGTAATTTAGAAGATGCAAGTTCTTTTCATCTAGGTTTTTAAGATTTCAAACTTTTGTATTCCAGTTTGGAGAGTTACTTTCAATATCATGTGTTTCTTTTCTGTGTCTAACATTGAATGGGTTGAATTTAAGGCAGTTTACTTGAATAGTGAAATAACATATTGTGATCACACTAAATGGCAACTAAAGAATTTTCTTATTTTGTCCTGTTCTGCTATGGAAAGTTGGATCTGTTATATCAAGATTTGTATCAAATTTTCAAATCAAACCTATAATAAATACTTGTACTATCTTGTCACACATTCTTAAGAAACATTTGTGAATGTTCCAAAGCATTTTGAACTGTGACAGGCCTGTTTGTTATATAACATTGAATAAATTCTCATGATAAGTGGATTAATTCTTAATAGTATATAATTTTTTTGTTTTATGCAAGAATACACTTTTATATCGCAATAATTATGGTAACAAATGGCGTTTACAACGATGTAATTGTTTGCTGGTGCTGATGAACCACTTACTGGTACTGATGAACCACTTACCGGTGCTGAAAATCGCCTACCGACACTGATAAATCGCTTACTTTTGCTGAAAATTGCTTTCCAACACTGATAAACCACCTATTGACACCGATCAACTGCTTACTCTTGCCGAAAATTGCTTATGAGCGGCAAAAATTGTTTCAACGACAATGTTAGCCAAGTGTTGTAAAACCGAAATGCTGTTAACCAATGCTGCCAGTAACCGTGGATTGCCTGCATACAATGTTGTAATCATTGAGAATTTGTTTTATGCTTGTAAACTGTCAAAATAGATTGCATGGGAGCATATAAATAGATAAATTTATAATGCCTTTTCTCATTGCCGATATTAGTGAGGACATCTTGTAAAAGAAATCATGATTAATTTGCAAGGCTTCGGTGTAAAACTTCAGTTTATGCTTTCAAGTCTACAAACTGTAACAAGTGTAACATGGCTTATGGAAATATGTTGTTAATCTAGCCATAAAGATTGTAACTAGGCCTACTGGTTACCTTCAAACTTATCTTTGCATTAATTGTATCAAAGTCAATTTCATCATGATCACTTAGAATTGAAAATCAAGCATTTCTAATATAATTCAAATTATTTTGTTTACTGATTCCATGCTTTCATTCCTTACAGTTAAGCAGGGAATATAACACATAGTTGTTTGCAGTGTTATTAAAGGGTGATAAAAAGACAAGCAGATTTACTTTTTGCAGACAATAAAATATTTTTTCCTTACCAAAATTAATAAAGTGTGGTATCTGAACATTGTAACCACATAGTAGGTCGTAATTGTTAGATCCAGATATTTTTTCTCTTGGAGTGTGTTGGGGGAACAAGTTAGGAGGGATTGGGAACACAAAGTGGTGTAATTGATATAGAGGTAGCTTTTTTTTTTTTTTACTTTAAAGGAAAATGATAGCAGGTGGCAACATTAATTACCAAATGAAGCCTGTGCTGCTAATGCTGGCTAGATTTTCAATGATGGTATGAAGTACATATATTAAAAAAGACTTTGCTGTGTAGTGCACTAGCTTTTAACTATCGATGAAGTATTTTTGAAGCTTTAAAAGCAAAGTTGTTCATATACGGAACAAACCTTCGGTCTTAACATTAGGATTTACTAGCGCCAAGCTGGAAACCGGTAGAATTAAAATTACACTTGTGAGATCCAGGGACTATTGGCATCTATACCAGGTCACGGGGCATGTAAACCCAGAATGCCCACGGCGACCTGTGACCCACCAGTTATTTTCCTACGGCCTTTAAGATAAGACTTGTTTACTGTCTATCTGATTTAAAGCCGGTTTTCAGTTTGCCTGTTTTTTATCCATTTCATTTTTCATTTCTTATGACTTTTTCTTTCTCCGAGTGTGCTCAGTGTGAGTTTGATCGGTAAGAGTGTATAAGTGGTATGATGGAGATTTTTGCCTCAACATCGGGATCGTCTGCCGTTTCGAAGAGGAGACAAAGGAAATGCCCAGGAATCAGCGGCTCTCCATGTTCTAGATTTCTAACTTCGGTGTCGTCGGATCCTCATCCAACCTGTAGTAGGTGCAGGGAAAACGTATGTACGGTTACTAATCCATGTTCTGTTTGTCGCGGTTGGTCGGTGGAACAGTGGAAAAAGTTCTATGAGAAAGGCCAATAAAAAAGGAAGGTGGTGACGCCATCTTTGGATGACCAAACCTTACCGGCTTCTTTTGTATCGGCAATAAACCAGGCTGCTCCATATGTTTCTCCACCTGCTTTTGATTTGTCCCATACCCCTTCGGTTTCTCCTAGCGATTCAGTATCGGAAACGTCAGGAGGGGTCTCGGGTAATTTTATGAATAATATGCACGCTCCTTTGTTCGATGACGTCACAGACTGCTTCTCAGCCTATTTCGCTGCACCCAGACTCAAATACGCCTTCTGACTCGGCAATACAAACTGTAATGCAGAAATTACAGGATATAGAGAAGAGAATGGATAAGAGAGACAAAAAGAAAAGGTGTGATTCGCCTTCTTCGTCTTCTTCCTCTAGTTCGGCATCATCGCTAAGTCTGATGACGTCACGGCGAGCGCCAGTCAAGTGTTGGAGGATTCGGGAGTTCGCGACTGATCCTCGGGCTAAGAGGAGAAGAGTGAATTCTTTGTCATCTTCAGACCAGGAATGTCGTATCCAGCAGGAAGGTCGGGAAGTCAGTGGCTAGTAAGCACAAAGTTAGCAGACGAAGCCGTTCGCAAGAATCCGAACAAGCGAGAGAGGCGACGGCTGACGGACTAGCGGCCGATGCGGAGTTGCCAGTTCGGATTACAAAGACTACGATACCGCTGGTAAAATCGATGTTGGCGGCGAAAGGTGCAGCAGAGGATAGAATGCAGATCCCAGTTTCGCCCGTAAGGCCATTCAAAATAAGTACAAAGGATGATAGGGCTCCTATTAAAAGTACGAAGAATAGGGAGTTGGCAACCTCGTCGGATACGTTCGTGGAAGGCAGTGTCCGTCTGGATGAAAGGTCGAGGCCGAGTTCTCCTACGCTCGAAAACGATACCAATACTAATAGAGACTAAGTTATATCTGTTTCAAGGGAGCCTTCATCTTGGAGATCTAGACGAGATTCTCTCTCTAGATCCGTGAGCAGAGAAAGAGTGAGGCGTTATCGTTTCCCTGCTGACTATTCGGGATCGAGCCAACGGCGGCCAGCAAAGATCAAAGAGACCGCGGCCGTAGGGGCAGGTGGCCGTGGAATTCCGGGCCGTCTGTCAGAAGATAGGGGCGAGACAGCATCCCTTGTGACAGAGAATGGTACATTAGAGCCGGAGGAAGGAGAAAACCAAGAGTTTCTGGCCTCGTATGCAGAGGTGATTGATTTGATTCGTCAATTCAATAACCTTTCGGAGAAGACAGAAACACCGGCCAGTATGCTTCCTCCTGGAATTGACATGGCATTTGGATTAAAAGGGGATACCAAGGTGTCTTATGAATTGCCTTGTTCGAGTCATGCGGATTCTGTCTTACAACACGTAAACGCAAAGATTGCAGGAAGGGATAATTCCTTAAGATCTAATAGATCATTTAAATTTATTCCCCCTCCAATGATGAAGCAAAGGAAATATTATACGACACCGAAGGTCCCTTTGCTGTCTAGACAAGTGAACCCTAATGTTGTAAGATTAAGGCCTTGATTAACCTTGGATCAGGTTAAAATGGAGTGCCCTTCGATGACGTACCAAGAGGCTGCTACGTTAGAAGCAACAGCTTCTTCTGTCTTTCAGACTGCTTCTTGGTTAGATCTTTGGTTAACAGCAGTGGCGAAGATTGCATCCTCGGAAGTGACAAGAAAAGTAGTGGATGAATCATTGTTCATTAGATTACTACAGTCAGGTTCCAAGGCGATTGCGTACCTGACAAACTTAAGTGCCAATGTTTGAGCAAATATCCTGCTAATGAGGAGAGATGCAGCGTTGGCTAGACTAAGCCGCACTGTGGATTTGGATTCCCTGTTAGCAATGAGAAATGGGGATATCTTGGAGTCGCAACTGCTGTTGCTAGAGGTTATACTGGAAGAGGCAATAGATAGAAGAAGGATGGACTAACGATAGGTTGGTGCAGCAGGCAGTTAGGAAAACGTCTAACAGTCAAGCTACTCTTTTGGAGAGGAGACAACAGCAAATATCTCGGAAGAAGACAGTGAGACATAACATCCCTAATAGAGCCACAAGACCCTCTTCCCCAAAGAGGCTAACTCATCGGCCCTTTCACAATAGAAACAACAGAGGGAGGGGGAGTAGGGGAAGAGGGAGAGGCTCAAGAAGATAGGATGGGCGCCTCTCATCACTCGGCCACACCAGTGGCGGGTTGCCTGGCAAATCACTGGAAGGTGTGGCAGGAACTAGGGGCAGAGCAGTGGGTGGTGGTTATTCTCAGGATCGGGTATTTGATCCCGTTCGAGGTAACCCCACCCCTGACAGATCAGCCATTACCCCACTTCGCTTATGCTCACGAATCTCAGAAGGCCATTACTCTGCAAGATGAAGTGAAGAAGATGATGGGAAAAGGAGCTGTGGAACAAGTATGCAGTCCGTTGAAAGGCTTCTACAGCAGGATTTTCCTGGTACCCAAAGCCAACGGGGAGTGGAGGACAGTAATAGACCTGTCAACATTGAATCTGTTTATAAGGAAAACCAGTTTCAAAATGGAAACTCCAAAAACGGTTCTACAAGCAGTCAGGATCAGGGACTTTATGCTGACAGTCGATCTGAAGGACGCATACTTTCAGATACCAGTCCATCAGTCTTCAAGGAAATTTCTCCGCTTCAGTCTTGCAGGGAAAGCTTTCGAATTCAAGGTCCTGTGCTTCGGATTGACAACGTCTCCTCAAGTTTTTACAAGAGTGTTCACTCTCGTGTCGACGTGGGCGCATGCTCAGGGGATCAGGCTAATAAGATATCTGGACGATTGGCTGGTGATACTCAGGGACAGGGCGACCCTCCTGCAGCTTTGTCACAGCCTAGGTATTGTGATAAATCAGGAGAAGTCGCAGTTGGATCCAAGTCAACGTTTTGAGTATCTGGGAATGGTTATAGACACAACAGAAGCCAAAGTATTCCCGACAGACCAGAGAATAGAGAAATGCAAACAAGTGGTGAATGCCTTTCTGGGAAAACAAACACAGCCAGAAGACAGTGGCAGGTGGTACTGGGAATCCTAACCTCCCTGGAGAAGCTAGTACCTCAAAGAAGGCTACACCTTCGGTCCCTACAATGGAGGATGAAGGAGTTTTGGTCACCAATAGTAGATCACCCGTATGAGCAAATTCCCTTGTCGGCAGAAGTGAGGAAAGATTTGCTGTGGTGGGTGAACGACGACAATCTGACAGTGGGTGTCCCCCTTCAACAATCCTCTCCGGACCTCTTGCTGTTCTCGGATGCGTCACTAGAAGGCTGGGGAGGCCATATGGAGGAGTTGATGGTGTCAGCAAAATGGAGTTGCAAGGACAGAGAACTCCATATAAACGTGCTGGAGTTAAAAGCAGCGTTTCTAGCTCTACAGGAATTCAGGGAGAGAGTAAAGGGACACTCAGTGGTATTGATGTCAGACAACACCACAGTAGTAGCTTATATAAACAAACAAGGAGGCCTAGTTTCTTGGCAGTTACATGTGATGACAGTTCAACTTCATCAGTGGCCTGTAGAGAACCTGGTAGACATCAGGGCCAGGTATATTCCGGGAAAAAGAAACATAGTGGCCGACAAGTTGAGCCGCAGGGATCAGATTCTGGGAACGGAGTGGTCCTTGCACCAACAGGTAGTGGACAGGATGCTCATGTTGTGGGAAGGACTAATCATAGACCTATTCGCAACCAGGTACAACAAAATGTTGGAAGTGTATTGTTCGGTAGTCCCAGACGCAGAGGCAGTAGCAGAAGATGCGCTACAACACCCTTGGGACAATCTGGACGTCAACGCATTTCCTCCATTTTGTCTAATCCGTCAGGTTCTGAACAGGGTAATGCGGTCTCAGAACCTCAAGATGACCCTGGTAGCTCCGTTATGGCCGAAGGCAGAGTGGTTTCCAGACCTACTGGAACTCCTAATAGATGTGCCGAGAGAGTTACCCCCAATGAGCAACCTACTGTGTCAGCCGTACATGGAGAGGTACCACCAGTCGGTGAAGTCCCTATCGCTTCACGGGTGGAGACTGTCAAGTATCTCCTGCGAGCGAGAGGGTTTTCGCAGAAAGCAGAAACTCAGATGGCAGGAAATATCATAAAATCATCTGTGACAGTATACCAAGGAAAGTGGTCAGCATACTGTGATTGGTGTCATAGAGGGAACTTGTCTCCACTCGGTACCACTATTCAGCAGTTAGCAGACTTTCTGATATATCTAAGAACAGAAAAGCATATGTCTGTATCTGCAGTGAAGGGGTACAGGGCTGCTGTAGCCTTAGTCTTACGAATGAAAGGGGTGGAGATTTCGTCTTCATGGGAGTTGGCCATGCTGATGAGTAGCTTTGAACAGTCATGTCCACCAAAGGAACTAAAAGCCCCAGATTGTGATCTGACCAGGGTACTGAGTAGTCTGACAAAACCCCCCTTCGAATCACTAAGGCAGTCCACGGATAGGAGCCTGACCCTGAAGACAGTCTTCTTACTGGCCCTGGCTTCAACCAAAAGGGTGGGGGAGCTACATGGCCTGTCATATCTCATAAAGCACTCGAGAGGTTGGAGGTCAATGGTATTTGAGTTTGTTCCAGAATTCGTGGCCAAGACCCAAAACCCAACAATAGTGGACGGCAGATTCGACTCCTTTGCCATACCTTCCTTGGCAGACTTTGTAGACAATGACAAAGATGAGATGCTTCTGTGCCCCGTCAGGGCACTAAGGGAGTACTTAAGAAGAACAAGGCACCTCAGGCCGGGGTGCCGGAGGTTGTTCGTAAGTACAGGACGGAACAAGAAGGAAGTGTTCAGGAATACAATATCGTTTTGGCTAAGGGAGACGATCAGAAATGCTTATATGACAGAAGACAGGGGGTCAGATAGCCAGGTGGGAGCTAGAGCTCATGACATCAGGGGCTTGAGTGCTTCTCTGGCATTTAAGAAGAACATGTCTGTGGAGAGAATTCTGAAAGCTGGTGTGTGGAAACGCCAAACAACTTTCACATCATTTTATTTGAAAGACGTTGCCCATAGATCCTTGGACACTTTTTCCTTGGGTCCAGTGGTGGCGGCCCAACAAGTGATATAGCTCATCCAGTACCCCTAGTGGGTCAGTTTGCGTCTAGTCTAAGATGAAGGTATGAAAGTAGAATGAATGGGATGACTGGTCTTTTTTCTTTACTACTTTCTTCCTACTCCTTTAACTACAGGCTATATGAAGGAGGGTACCGTCATATGCTGGAACGGACTAGATGCAGGTGAGGTGGTCAGCCATACTGTGAAGCTATCTTAGGTTATGATATACTTTTCAGTAGCAACACACCCCTCTAGATAATAGGGAAGAGAGGGGTGAGGGTGGATCCAGTTACAAGGGACAAGAGTAAACCATAGAATGGTATCTACACCCAGTGAGGGAAACCAATAGATTTGCTTATATCTTTGGTTCTAGGTTCATTGTCCATTCTCTTAGAATTTCCCTAATATATTCGGAAATGGATAAGGTGGCAAACTCCCAGTCAGTTGTAGAGACTTACCTCCCTCCAATAAGTAAGTCTATCCTAATGTTAAGACCGAAGGTTTGTTCCGTATATGAACAAATACCAAATTTGTAACTAATTTGTATTTTTCATAACTAAGAAACCTGAGGTCTTAACAGGTAAAGGCCCACCTCGAACCACCCCTCTAACAGTCTAAACTGGGTTAGAAATATAGCTGGTGGGTCACAGGTCGTCGTGGGCATTCTGGGTGTACATGCCCCATGACCTGGTATAGATGCCAATAGTCCCTGGATCTCACAAGTGTAATTTTAATTCTACCTTTTTCCAGCTTGGCGCTAGTAAATCCTAATGTTAAGACCTCAGGTTTGTTAGTTATGAAAATACAAATTAGTTACAAATTTGGTATTTCTTTCCCTCTAGAGTAAGTATTGTTAGTAAGCTTTTGCCTGTATTGGAAATCCTGAAACAGTAGAAGCAAATTTGTCATAATTGCAAACCATTGTTTTGAAAGGATCACTCTCCTCTTTCCATACAAGTATCAATTAGTTACAGAGTTAATACTCTTCAGGTACAGACCTATATTTAGAGCTGGCATCAGCTATTCAGTTTTTACTAGGGGTTGAATAGGTAGACAGCATACCAATTGTTTTTGTAGGCTTGTCCATGAAACTTCAGAAGAGTTTTCAAGGTTACAGTTTAACTCAAATACACCAAGAATGCTCTGGGTATTTAACTGGCTCTAATCCATATATTTTGGTAGATATACACAAACATACATTGTATATTACTGTGCCAGGTGATAGACATTTTCTTGTCAATGGATGGTTTTGTTTTAACTACTAGTCTATAATTGGAAAAATTTTTTTGTTAATGAATACGTATATGAAAATATACAGGTAGACGTGTAAAATGAGAAAAGAAAAGGAAAATTACATATACAAATAAATTTTGTATTTTATGATGTTATTTACTGTACTGCTCTCTCTCTCTCTCTCTCTCTCTCTCTCTCTCTCTCTCTCTCTCTCTCTCTCTACTGTTTAAATATATCATGTTTGCAATGGATAGTGTTGAAAATAATTTATTTTTTAGGTGTGGTTTATGTCCCAAGTGATGGCACTGTTCCAGTACGTTACCTAATCACTCTTTGTAAAGTGTCTGATGTTGGTGATCTCAAAGCAGAACTTTGCAAGTTGATAGGTCTAAATGCAGTGGATCATTTGGTTACAGCAGAGGTTTTTGATAATCATATAGCCCGTATAGTGGTAAGATAAAAGTTCTGTAATACTCAAGTTGAATGCAATACTGATGTGCACATTTCTCATTGAAGTTTATCGTTGTTGAATATATGGAGAACATTTCATAGTTGTTGGCAGTTATAAATGAGTTCTTATGTAAAATATATGGTCCAGTTGTAGGTTATGGTGAAATGAAATGAATAACTCATCAAATTATGCTGAAATTTGTCTCCTAAGAATTGTTTTAAAAAGTATCTTTTTGCTAACAAAGAAAATCTAATAATGTTTTATTCAGAATTTCAAGCTTAAAAATGTATTGCTTTACAGGAGGATACGTATATGACAAAATTCCTGAATTATAATCTTCGAAGTATATATGCATTTCATTTAGCAGCTCCACCACCTAGCATTGAAGAAGAAGGTCCTGCAAATTGTGAAGAAGCTGCAGAAAAGGTATGTCTGTTTTTACTAGTTTAGAAAACATCCCCCTTTTGTCTCGTCATTGAATGTATTGGGTATTATGGTCTGTATGAAAATAGTGAGATAAAGGAAAGGAGAAAAAAAGTGAAGAGGTGACCATTATGACCAAGCGTAAACTATTTTGGATATCTTGGGTGTTTCATATGAAGTATTAGAAGATGAATGAGAATATCTTGCACATTTGACTGTTGACTGTCAAGTCTCTCAGGAAAGTAGTGAGGGTCTAGGGAATCATTATATTGATTTGTTCATATATATTGAATATGCAGTGATGTGAGTATTATCGATGATGTATTCATGATACAGTGGTTGTTTATTATTCATGATAGATATACAGGCGGCCCTCGGTTAGCGGCAGGTGTTCCGTTCCTGGCCGCCAACGCCAAGTGATTTTCGACGCTAAGCAATTTTAAAGCCTACGGCCACCGCACACCTCCTTTCGAAGCTCTAGACCAGTCAAAGGCGCCGTAATCCCACAACGGCACAATAAGTAAAATTGTATTTATGCAGTATAGTACTATAGAATTTACTGTACAGTACATGTGGGTGTCTAGAGTATGTAAAGATATAATAAAGTTTATACAGTGTACAGGTAGCTGTAGTGTTCAGGTTACGATCATTAGTCTTACGATAGTCCGATTTTATGAGAGATCAAATTACAATGGCCTAACTTTATCCATCTTCTAGTTACATAAGTTCAATAACAGCAAAAGAGAATGATGAAAGTATGGTTTTAACGTTATACTTGTACAACCGAACTGGATAACATCCGTTTGGCTTGTATTTCAATCATCGTACTACAGTACAACATTACCGTAGTTGTTATAAATGGCGTTATGTATAGAATAGAACTGAGATATCTTAATGTAATAACTTTATTCGCTATACGTGTATATCAGAGATCAATATAGATTAAAGATCAATCGGGAAATGTACTGTTAAATTTAAACCTAGGTATAACTGAAGCTGAGAAAACTGTTCAAGCTGCTAATGACTATTATCGTACATCGGCAACAAGGATAAAACTGCAGTAAACGTATGCCATCAAACACAATTGTAGATAAAACTGGGATAAAATAATTTTAATCAAAACTACTGTGCTTGAAAGAACACTTTTTACTGTTGGTTTCACGCCGATATAAGATAAATAACGTAAAGTTCGTATTACGATGATATAAAGGATTATTGCGAACTAAATCACATAATTTTTTACGAAATAAACATGCCGCCAACGTAATCTGTTAACGAAAAAAAAGTAGTTCACATTCACAACGAGACATATTCAATAAATATTTCCACCAAAAAACATGCTGTATAAGGAAAAATAACTTTGTCTCATGTAAGTCAAGCATCTAGATATTCGTTTATGCTAACTAGAAGCAAGAGCATTCGCTCAGAATTGCGTTATGGTGAAACAAACTCGTATTCATCAGCTGATTTCAAACCACAACACTGGCCTCTCCACGGAATACTGGCTTAAATTTGCCGTAGTATTTTAAAATACAATAATATGAGAATACATACAATATTCTTGGATACAGTGAAATAATGTATAACTTTTTAAAGGATTTATGGAAAAGATGCATAATTAATAAAATAACACAATGCATTTTTCGGAACTGGTGGACAAGAACGAACATAAAAAAACATCCCCTGATAACATGGAGCGTAGTTACAAAGGCTGCCTTAATTTGTATCTTATTTCTGTGCAAAAATGAAAATACCTTTACGTAATATATTTTCATACACATTTTAAGCATAAAAGCATAAACATTTAAATAATCGACACATCGTTCGCTAAATTTGCACTCTTTTTAACTCTATAGTTTCGGAAGAGCGGCAGACGGTAGCATACAAGAACGAACTTGAAAAAACATCGTAGTCAATAACTTGTAGGGCAGTTTCAAAAGCTGCCTTTTTATCATATTTCTGCACAGAAATAAAAATACCCTATTCGTAATACATTTTCATACACATTTTAAACATAAAAGCATAAACATTTATAAAATAGACACATCGATCGCTAATTTGCACTTTTTTAAAATCAATATTTTCGGAAGAGCAGCAGGCGGCGGCTCACAAGAAAGAACATGAAAAAACATCGTATTTGATAACGTGAAGAGCAGTTTCAAAAGCTGCCTTTGTATCATATTTCTGTACAGAAATAAAAATACCTATCACGTAATACATTTTCATACACATTTTAAACAAAAGCATGAACATTTATAAATCGACACATCCATAGCTAAATTTGCACTTATTTAACTATATTTTCGGCATAGAACAGCGTCAGAGGCATATATTTTACCCTAATACCTATGTAATAACTCTCCATAAAATTTGTTAATATGATTTGCATAACCTTTATGGTCTGAACAGCATTTCTACAAATGTATGAACTCGTTAGACAACGGCGCTAGCGGCGCTGTTAACTGAAAATTGTGCCGTAAAGATACCTTTAAAATGCCTTTTTTTTTTTAATGAATATTTTTGACGACCGCCGTAAAACCGATTCGCCGTTGAGTGATTGCGCCGTTAACCGCGGGCCGCCTATACTGTAGTTATAGGATGCCAATATAATAAAACCTTTTGACTCATTGCTAATTTTATTTTTTAAATTACAGGCATTGGGTGAAACCTTAGAGACTGCAGATGTTGCGCATAGCAGTACCAGTTTTACTAATGTTTTTGGAGGTAGCAGCAGTAGCAGCAGCAGCAGTGGTAGTTGCAGTGGCAGCGGAGGAGGAAATGTTGGAGCTGGCAGTGGTGGGGGCCAATGGCGACCGTGTAATATATGCTTAGAAGAGATGTGTCAAACAGAATTGAGAACGCATCATTCATGTGAAGATTGTCTTCTATGTGATGGTTGTATTGAGGCTAGTATTATTATTATTATTATTATTATTATTATTATTATTATTATTATTATTATTATTATTTGTTATTTTGGAAGAAGACCCTCTTTGAGGCAAACTTCATGGAAAAGAATGGCAATGGCATACAGAGCCATTCTTTTCAACAATATTAATGCGGATAGGTGTTGTCTTATGACAGGTTCAACTTACTACATGACAATCTGTGTATACGATGTTAGAAAAATAGAAAGAAAGTGAAGAAAATACAAAATTCCACAAAACATCATGCATCAGGCTGTGCTTATGATTAGCAGTCCCAGCGATGTGTGCAAAACCAACCACACACTCAAACATGTATATCCAACATGGCATGTGATAATTTAAGAAAGTATAGCTAGGTTGAAAGGATTGTCTATCAGTTTGTTATTCTTTCTAAAATGTTTATGCCAAAGTTCTCCGACACACTGACGTTTGATTTGAACACTAGCTGCAGTCTGTAGCAGTGTACGTTCAAACAAGTTTGATAGTTTGCAACCTGCCTAACATGCAGGGGCATGCATACATCTGCATTCATTTCTCTCTCTCTCTCTCTCTCTCTCTCTCTCTCTCTCTCTCTCTCTCTCTCTCTCTCTCTCTCTCTCTCTCTCTCTCTCTCTCCCAATTGTTAGTCCACCGTGAGAACATATTCAAAAATATGAAAAGCGGAAATGAAACAGATGTGGTTTATCCAGACTTTGCAAAAGCTTTTGACAAGGTAGACCATAATATATTAGTGAAGAAAATTAGAAAACACAATATTGTGGATAAAGTAGGAAGATGGTTAAAAGAATTTTTACACAACAGGGAACAGATAGTTATTGCAAACGATGAGAAATCGGATGAAGCCAAGGTAATATCCGGTGTGCCACAAGGTACGGTGTTAGCTGCAATACTGTTTGTTATTATGATTGAAGACATAGACAGTAATGTTAAGGATTCGATAGCGAGTAGTTTCGCTGATGACATAAGAATAAGTAGAGAAATTACTTGTGATGAAGATAGGAACGCTCTACAAAGAGACCTTAACAAAGTATATGATTGGGCAGAGGTAAATAGGATGGTATTTAACTCTGATAAATTTGAATCAATAAATTATGGAGACAGAGAAGGAAAGCTATATGCATATAGGGGACCTAATAATGAGACAATCACAAATAAGGAAGCAGTTAAAGACCTTGGTGTGATGATGAATAGGAACATTTTATGCAATGATCAAATAGCAATTCTGTTGGCAAAATGTAAAGCAAAAATGGGAATGTTGTTATGGCACTTCAAAACAAGAAAAGCTGAACACATGATTATGCTTTATAAAACATATGTTCATAGTCCACTTGAATATTGCAATATGATGTGGTACCCACACTATCAAAAGGATATTGCACAAATAGAGAGTATACAAAGGTCCTTTACAGCTAGAATAGAAGAAGTTAAGGACCTTGACTACTGGGAAAGACTACAATCCTTAAAATTATATAGTCTAGAAAGGAGAAGAGAACGCTACATGATAATTCAGGCATGGAAACAGATAGAAGGAATAGCAGAAAACATCATGGAACTAAAAATATCAGAAAGAGCAAGCAGAGGTAGATTAATAGTGCCCAAAACTATACCAGGAAAAATAAGGAAAGCACACAGGACATTAATCCACTACGCACCAGCATCGATAATGCAGCGTCTATTCAATGCGTTGCCAGCTCATCTGAGGAATATATCAGGAGTGAGCGTAGATGTGTTTAAGAATAAGCTCGACAAATATCTAAACTGCATCCCAGACCATCCAAGATTGGAAGATGCAAAATATACCGGAAGATGTACTAGCAACTCTCTGGTAAAGACATTAGAGGAATGCCTCGCAATTTTTGGAGGGACCTGGGGCAACCCGAACAAATTGTAAGGTCTGTAAGGTAAGGTCTCTCTCTCTCTCTCTCTCTCTCTCTCTCTCTCTCTCTCTCTCTCTCTCTCTCTCTCTCTCTCTCTCTCTCTCTCTCTGAACACTGTTTTGTGCTAGTATCAGTCCCAAGAACAATAGATGTCATTTGCACTTCATTTACTGATTAAAAAGTTTTCATTAAATTGTAGTATGTGAACCAGAAGTGCACTGTCATCATGAACAATGCAGCCGGCTAATAAGGCAAGAAACACTGTCAACTTTGAATTAAAACTGAATGTGTTAAATCAGTATGAAGGAGGATAAATGTGTTTAATCACCATGAAGGAGGACAAAAAGTAAGAGCAGCAGCATGTAACATAGAACTTCCACATCCAATAGTGTCAACAATTCTTAAAGGATAGAAAATACAAATGTAAAGCTGTTAAAAGGTTTTGCTTCAATGAACTTTACTGTAATTACAAAGTAAAGGCAAGGGCTAATCCATGAAATGTAATGGGTATTTGGTGTGGATAGAAAACCAGATTGAAAAACGAACACCATTAAGTCTTATTATCATCTAGGCAAAGGCTAGAAGTCTGTTTCAGGTTCATGAGTTTGAAGGTGATGATTATCTACAAGAATTCATTACAAGTATGGTATGGTTCAAAAGATTCATAATAAGATTGTTTGCAATAATCTTCAGGTAACAGAAGAGAAAGTGAGTGCAGATAAAGAACCAGCAAGAATGAATGTCAATAATTTTGATGAATTCATAAATGAAAAATGATGGAAGATTATAACATTTACCCTGAGTTGAAAACCATTCTTAAAGTAAGCTTGATAAAACCCTGGAGTAATTTAATTTTGAAAACTTGAATATCACCAAAAGCATGTTCTCTACACTTGATATGTAAACATTACAAAAATGTTTTGTAACATCATGATGAAATGGAAATTGGTAGTGGTAAAGTGCTTTCTAGTGTTTTACTGAATTACTGTTGTGTAATATTCACCAGAGTCAACTGAAATAAGGTTAAACTAATTTCATTTTAGGTGCAATTACATCGGGCTTTCTGTCGAAGCACATGAAACGTGGATGTAAATGTAGGGCAAGGTAAAAAAACACGGAGATGAATAGTGAAATAAATTGGTGAAATAAAGTATATCAACAGTGATAAAATATTCTTCTGTGTACTGTAAATTTATAAGTATGATACTCTGTTAAAATTTAATAAAATAACAAAAAGCTAAATGGTTGGTCTATGCGCAGGGCGTCATAATTGACAAAATTCCACATGTAGTTGTAAACATAATAAGTTACATACTCATGGTTTCTGTGATATTGCAGGGCAAAATAAGAAATAGATGATCACATTAAAACAATATGAGTAACACCTTTTTAATGAATTTCTTGAAAACAAATTATTAAGAGCCTAGTCTACAGGATAATATAACTCAATGCTTGGTAATATAATTAATGGTAAGGAAACACAACAATGTTAAAAGGCAGATTTACTTAATTCTAAGTAAATAAATGAATATACTGTAATGCATTATTGTAAAGACTGATGAGAAACTTACTGTATAAAAATATATGCAAAGCCATGGTAACCCATGTATACCTGTATACTGAGTTGCAAAGCAATTTATGTTAAATTTCTGCTTCTGAAGTGCGTGCAAGATCTGTTATGATGTACACCCAAAGGATTTGTTTCTTGACACTTTTGCAAGGTAGTCTTACAGTGGCTTTTCTCTGATGCAGAATTATGTTGTCTCAAAAGTTTTAAATGCAGATGGTTTTGTAGGAAGTCTAATAGGGAATAACTTTCTTTATATCAAGAATCCCAGTAGGTGTGTACTATAACAACTATGCAATCGTCAGACTGCTATAAAAGTATCAAAATATCTACACAATTTTTGTTTTGTAATCTTACTTCTATTGGTAGTTTAAGTGTTCAAGAAACCTGCTACAGTGGACCCCCAGTATTTGCAGGGGATGTGTACCAGATCCCCCCCCTCCCAAATAGCTAAAATCTGTGAATACTTAAAACCCCTCTAAACATTTAGAACTGTCTATTAAGAAATACATTATTTGGTGAATATTTCTTAGTGAAAAATAACAAGAATAGGCAAGTTTTCTGCCAATAGTGGGTAGAAATGTTCCATAGAGAAACCCGCGAAAAGATGAGTCTGTGAATGTTAACACGATTTTGGGGGGCGGTTTCACTGTGTAATTTAATTGGAAATATGCTTTTTTGGTAACTTTTCTTATTATCTTTGACAGATGTCTTGTAAACATCATGGAGGAGAGAGTTTACCTTGCCCTGTTTGTCAAACTGCGCTTTCACCTGCAGATCTTATACCTGTTGAAAAAAGAAAAACTGAAAAACCAAAAGCTAGGTAATATTTTACTCTTATTTATGAGGAAAAAAATAAATACCTTCACATCCTCTTTCAAAAGGTAATGTTCTGTTTAAAAGGGTCCAGATTTTTCATGGATCTTGTGATAACTATTTTTGTCATTTCCTCTGTTTTAGTGTTTAAACATTTTTTTTTATTTATAGGATGTTACGAGTTCCACTTGTTTTCCGCGTGGATCAAGAAAGTGATAACAATAACAAAAGATGTATGCAGTTGGTAGGTCATCCAGGCTTACTTGCTCTGCCATCAAGGTTGACTCCCTCAACATTAATGCGAACCTTAGCTTCTAGGATACCAGCAGGAACAAGTTATTCTCTTCTTTTAGTGGATGGAAGGGTAAGTTCAATGTTTTAATTGCTGCAGCATGTGGTACATAGGTAACTTATCCTTAGGCTTAGGCCTGACACAGCCATATTCAACTGACTGTTTTACCCTTTTCTGGTATTAAAACAATGCTTTATGGTGGATGAGGGGGGAATTATTCATGCTAACATGCATGTCATTCCATGAGAAAACACAATCCATCACTATTCCAGAGTTTACTATTTCTTTTAGTATTATTTTCTTGATATACAACTGTTGAGTGCTTGCAAAAACTGAAATTCTAACCCACTACCTGGCCCAAGTTTAGTATATATAGTGCCATGATTTTCTGCCATTTTTTATTCAGTGGTGTTTGGGTTAATAAGTATTGTATTTCTTCTTTGCCCAATTTAGTTTTGTCCTTTGACAGGTTTTTCATATTTTTTCTTTCATATTTTTCACTTATCCTGATATTTCCTCAACATGACATTTTTTTTAATTATAGTGTTGCTCATGAAATATAAACTAATTTAAAATATTATTTTAAATTCCTTTTGTAAATTTCGTTTCAGGGTTACAATTGTTCTCGATGCTTATTTTCCTCCCATTGCCGAGGTTGTGAAGCTGTTACAGGACCAGAAGTCATATTACAAGCTGGTGATACTTTGTGCGTTCGATTTACAAGTCTAACATCAGAACAACAGTATCAACTAGCTGCCACCAATGATGATCCCTCTCTTAATAACATGCGTCAGAATGATCCTCTTACTTTATACGATTGTCTTAAGGCTTTTACTCAAAGGTAAGTGGAATCATTGTAATCCTTATTTATGGATTAGTAAGGAAGGTGGCAACAAGGTGTGATAGTGAGATTATAGAAGTAAATGTTTGCTCTATACCTACTGCATGTCGAGTGTGGGTTGGTTGCTATGGAAGCCAAAAACCTTGAGCAGGGGAATCCTCGAATGCCCGGGCACATATGCTGACGAGCCTTCGAAGATCCAGGGGAATCCATAACTAAAGCCACGGAAACACACACACACACACACACACACACACACACACACACACACACACACACACACACACACACACACACACACACAGAAATGAAGGGCAAAAAAAGGGCACCGGCTTGGGGGGATAAAGCGAAGGCGTCCATTTCTCCAAGGCAGTCGGGAAAAGACTGACGAGTCATGGCTTTCATGTGTGGCTGGACGATCAGGGTTGCCAGAAGTCACAGAGTCCTTGCTTTTCAATCTTAGATTGATCCGACTGGCTACCCGCTTGCGCAGGAAAGAAACCTATTGTTAAGACCTCAGGTTTGTTAACTATGAAAAATACAAATTGGTTTAAAATTAGTCATTTTTGGGAGGTCTTTTCTGATATGACATTTTTTTAAGTGTAATGTATTAAGCCAACTTTTAAATGCAGTAACTTTAATTTAAAAATTAGCATAGTACTTAGGGAGCATGGTCAGGGTCATATTTAATGTTCAAACTCTATTTAATGTTCAAATGCAGCTTAGGTTTCATGTACTTCATCATAAGCACTGTCAGACCTTGGTGTATATCAACAAGCTCTTATATTTGACAAGTTGAGCAAGACTTGATGGGAGTTCAGGCAGAAAAGCACAAGGCAGAGGACTGTGTAGAAAATTAATTTAATATCTAACATTGAACCCCATATAGGGAAAAGCTGACATAACAGTTATGGATGATGATGATGATGATGATGATGATGATGATTGGAATAGTGTTTGGATTTCATCCAAGATAGAAAAAAATGTGATATTTCAGGTCAGGTGAAGGATTCTTATACCTGCCAAGACAGACTAAATGGTTGTTCTGGCTATGATATACTACTGTTAGTAACCATTAAATAATTATATGTTGAGAAGTGGTATCCTACTTTTGGTTTGAACTTATATTTTAATTTTTCTGTGAAACAGTTGTGTGTAATGAACATTTCAAGTAAATTTTGATTAATAGATTTTATTATCTAGAAGGCAGTCTGATGAGGCATTATGTTTTCAGTGAAACTCTAGGAGAGACAGATCTGTGGTTTTGTCCAAAGTGTGAGCGTAAGCAACGTGCAACCAAAACTATATCTGTGTGGCGTTATCCTCCCTACCTCATAATTCACCTTGAAAGGTTGGTATAATGTAGGCATACTATTATGTATTTGAATTTTTTTAAGACAAACTGTGATATATAGTCTTCATCTTGTATTTTGCCATGTTTGCATATTTTTTATTCTATCTTTTTAGGTTTTTGTTTCATGGAACAACAAGTACCAAGTTGGATGACAAGGTGATATATCCCTTAGATGGCCTCAATGTCTCAGATTATGTTGTTGGTGACACAAGCACTAGTCACTTGTACAACCTTTATGCCTGTGTGTGCCACATGGGAGGTGAGGAATCATCTTTTGTTTCATTTTTATTTATTATATTTTAGGATTTAATTTGTTTGTTCATATACAAACAAACCTTCGGTCTTAACATTAGTATTTACTATCGCCAAGCTGGAAACCGGTAGAATTAAAATTAAACTTGTGCAATCCAGGGACTATTAGCATCTATACCAGGTCATGGGGCATGTATTACCCAGAATGCCCTTGGCGTCCTGTGACCCACCAGTTCTCTTTCTACTGCCTTTAAGATAGGATGTGTTTACTGTCTTATCTGTTTTAAGGATGTTTACTGTCTTATCTGTTTTAAAGCCAGTTTTAGTTTGCCCGTTTTTATCCATTTCATTCTATTGGTTTCCCTCACTGGGTGCTGGTACCATGCCATGGTTTATAAACAATGGGAAAATAGAGAACCTTCCATTCTCATAAACCACTCTTGTCCCTTGTATCTGGATCCACCATCACCCCCTCTCCCTCTCTTCCCTATTACCGAGAGGGGTGTTTTGCTACTGAAAAGTATTACTATACTCTAAAATAACTTTACAGCATGGCTGACCACCTCACCTGCATCTAGTCCATTCCAGCTTATGATGGTAGTCTCTTTCATACTGCCCGTAGGTAAAGGAGTAGAAAGAAAGTAGTAAAGAAAAAAGACCAGTCATCCCATTCATTCTACTTTCATACCTTCATCTTAGATTAGACATAAACTGACCCGCCAGGGTCAGTTTATGTCTAATCTTGCTGGGTCAATGGTATTCGAGTTTTTTCCAGAATTCGTGGCCAAAACTTAAAACCCATCGATAGTGGATGGTAGATTCGACTCCTTTTCCATACCTTCTCTGGCAGATTTTGTAGACAATGACAAAGAAGAGATGCTTCTGTGTCACATCAGGGAAATAAGAGAGTACTTAAGAAGGACAAGGCACCTCAGGCCTGGGTGCTGGAGGTTGTTCGTAAATACGGGACGGAACAAAAAGAAAGTGTCCAGGAATACAATATTGTTTTGGCTAAGAGAAACGTCAGGAATGCCTACATGACAGAAGACCAGGTCAGATAGCCAGGAGAGGGCTAGAGCTCATGACATCAGAGGCTTGAGTGTTGCTTTGGCATTGAAGAAGAATATGTCTGTGGAGAGAATTCTGAAAGCTGGTGTTTGGAAACGCCACACAACTTTCACTTCCTTTTATTTAAAGGACATTGCCCATAGATCCTTGGACACTTTTTTTTTTTTTTTTTCCTTGGGTCCAGTGCTGGCGACCCAGCAAGTGGCATAGCTCATCCAGTACCCCTGGCGGGTCAGTTTGTATCTAGTCTAAGATGAAGGGATGAAAGTAGAATGAATGGGATGACTGGTCTTTTTTCTTTACTACTTTCTTTCTACTCCTTTACCTACGGGCAGTATGAAGCATAGTACCATCATAAGCTGGAGCGGACTAGATGCAGGTGAGGTGGTCAGCCATACTGTAAAGTTATTTTAGAGTATAGTATACTTTTCAGTAGCAACGCACCCGTCTCGGTAATAGGGAAGAGAGTGGTGATGGTAGATCCAGATACAAGGGACAAGAGTGGTTTATGAGAATGGAAGGTTCTCTATTTGCCCATAGTTTATAAACCATGGCATGGTACCACCACCCAGTGAGGGAAACCAATAGATTCTCTTATATCTTTAGTTAAAGGGTTTATAGTCCATTCTCTTGGAATGCTCCTGATATTTGGATGTGGATGTAGGCGGCAAACTCCCAGTCAGTTATAGAGACTTACCTCCTCCAATAAGTAAGTCTATCCTAATGTTAAGACCGAAGGTTTGTTTCGTATATGAACAAGTGACAAATTTGTAACTAATTTATATTTTTCATAACTAACAAACCTGAGGTCTTAACAGTTACAGGCCCACCTCGAACCACCCCTCTAGTAGTCTAAACTGGGTTAGAAGTATAACTGGTGGGTCACAGGACGCCAAGGGCATTCTGGGTAATACATACCCCATGACCTGGTATAGATGCCAATAGTCCCAGGATCGCACAAGTTTAATTTTAATTCTACTGTTTTCCAGCTTGGCGCTAGTAAATCCTAATGTTGAGACCTCAGGTTTGTTATTTATGGAAAATACAAATTAGTTACAAATTCGTCATGTTCCTAGGCAAGGTATAAATCCTCCTTTTGCTATTATAGAAAGAAAAAAATAAGCCGAGTAATCTATTCTAAACTGATATGTATGTAGCATATTTGTAGCTTTAAGTAGTTAAGATACGGATATCCCTTTACCCATTCACAAACTTAAAAGACCCTGATAGAAGTCCTGTTGTTTCTGCCTCAGTCAAATGACTTTCTCCAGAAGGTGGCACATTATTCATTTGTGTGACTTCTTGGCAAGTCAATTGTGCTGCTGTGGTATCCAGAATTGACAGTGATTTTTACAATAGTGTGCTATTCATCGGAGTGATGCTGGGGCGTCAGCCCCGTTGTTGACGTCACGGGGCCCATCTTTGTTTATTCCTCCGCCAGTGGCGTCTCTTTCCCCCTCACACAGAGGGGAAGCCGTGACATCGTCACCGCTTGTGATGTCACTCTCCTCGATGACGTATCTCCCAGTTGCCTCCTCCAATCTGCCTCACTTAGCCGTGATGTCATCACTGCTGCCCAGTTCGCAACATCTCCCTTCCTTGTCTTCAGAGCCTTCTCTGGCACATCAGTCCGAGGTCATATGCCAGGCAGTGCTTCAGAGGCTGGACTCTGTATTGGATGTGAAGTTGGCGGCCTTATCGGTTGAGAGGGCTGGTAGGAAACCCGTTGCTTCGTCCCCACCTTCCGAGAAGAGTGCGCATAAGAAGCTAGTGCTGTCTTCCTCTCCCTCCTCCCCCTCTACGCCTTGTTGGCGTATTAAGCATTGGAAGGCTAAGGACATTGCCCTTCCTTCGCCGCTGAGGGAGGAACAGCACGGACGTGTTCCCGAGAGTGCTGTGGTTTCGGGCAGTGTTAGTGATTTGTGTTCTGCAGGGGTTGCTTCGCCGCCGAATCTCATACGTGCAACTCCTCCCCCCCCCTTACGTCCTTGCACATTGCGAGCGTGTTGCAACCTCCCCTGTTCGTGCACAGGATGGTAGTGCTCCTTCTTCTCCAAGACCTATTTGTCACCTCAACCCCTTCTTTACCGGGTGGGTGAGCAGAATGTAAACATTGCGTTCGCTGCCGAACTGAATCTCTCGGTAGTGACCAGTTTGGAGGGGTGCCGATCGTAAAAATATTTGCCAAAAATACACTAATCAAGACAGGCTAATGAAATTATCAGGTATTTTCATACAATCAACTTACCTGTCAGATATATACATAGCTAAGACTCCGTCGTCCCAGCTATGTATATATCTGCCAGGTAAGTATGTATGAAACTTTATTGTATTATAACAATATCATTATTAGCACTATAATAACACATATTCTCTGTTAGTTTTATCATCCTACAGGGAAAATAAATGATTTTATGAAAAAAAATGTGAAACTCAGTGTCCCTTGTACAAGGGACACTGGTGGTCGGTGAGAAAACTACAGTCTTGAATAGAAATTCGGTCTTACAGAATGTTGGTATATCCACCTGGAACATGCACATAAAGTATTATCAAAATAGAACAGTAAATAAGCACGTAATAACAAAAAAAAGAGCAAAAACTAAAGCGAAAGCCCCGCCAATAAATATGGAAATCGCAAATTTTATAGTATATCTTTCAAAAATTGGTCGATGTCATTTTCTACGTTTTCTAAGGTTAGTTTCATCGCAGAAAACAACTTTAGGGGCATCAGGGGTATCTAAACTAATTTTTCAAGTTTCTTGTCCTCAGAAAAAATAGTTTTTTTGCTTTTTCTCTGGTTTGGTTTTCTATATATAAAGTTACTATAAGGCTTTATTTTTACCTTCATTTATCTGGTGTTCATATCTTTTATTTGTAAAATGTAATAAGTGAATAAATAAATATATACAGTAAATGATGATGCAACTGGTTTTATACTTGGGTAGAAGTTATTACATGTTTACGCTTGTCTGGTTTTGTGATTTTTTGTTGAGACGCAGTTCATCTGTCACCTACACACTACTATAAGCAGTAATAATATTTTTTGGGGTTCATCATACGTCTGGCATCGTGTCATACTGTTTATTTTGCTCCAAACTCTTCAAACCGAAATTACAGAATGATTGGAAGTCCCTATCTGAAAAGAGGAGTTTTGGTGGTACTATGCGTACCACCTTTATGCACCCGGGGCGGTGTAGTAGACTTGAATGGTGGTACCCACCTACCTCCAAACAAACTTTCAGTAATGAAGAGGTTAAAGATCTGAAGGCGCCTGTCAAGAGATCGAAGGTAGTGAGCTCGGAGGTGGTGCAGCCGGAGTGTTTGCCTGCCTCTCTAACTGGTGCTTCCAAGATTTCCACTATAAGGGATTCTCCGTCAATCTCGAGTGCTCGAGTTTCCCCCCATCTCACGTACGTACGGCCGCCACGCCCGTGTCTGTTCATGGACGTCTGGAGTAAGTGAGGTAAGTGATGTGCCTAGCGTTACAGTGGGTCCGTCTCGGAGGCTGACGCCTGGACCCAGGCCAGATAGGTTAGTAGGGGTTTCAGAATGTTTGGTTACTAACCCTTCTGTGAATTTTGGTGAAGAAGGCGCATTAGAAGGGCCTACACATCCTTCTCGTCGTCGGTCGCCGGTGCCAGAGCAGGAGGAGGAGGGGACACGCAGGAGTTTCTGTCTTCCTTTTCGGAAGTTGTTGATCTCATTTGTGGGTTCAACAATTTGGAAAGTAGGACTCAGGCTCGGTCGTCTTACACACCTTGCTTGGAAGCCTTGGTGGGAGCTACTTAGGACCCCAAATCATCTCTTCAGCTGCCGTTGTTCGGGCGTGTTCAGTTGGTCTTGCAGAAGGTTAACACCTCCGTTTCTGACCGGGACGGTTCACTTCGCTCTAGAGGCTCTACCAAACTACTACCCCCACTTCTCACAAGACATAAGAAGTACTATGCTATGAGCTCTGCGTTTTTGTTGTCACGCCACCTTAACCCAGATTTCATTCGCCTGAAGCCGGGTTTGACTTTGGAACAGGTGAGGTCAGTCTCCGCAAGACGCCTTAGCTTTGGAATCTACGGCGGCCTCCATGTTGCAGACGGTTTCTTGGCTGGACCTCTGGTCTGTGGTGATTGCCAAGATGGCTTCTGACAGGTACCCTGAAGGGTTAGTGAGTGCCGCCTCGCTTGCCAGTCTTTTGCAGTCTGGGGGCAAGGTGTTTTCTTATTTGGCTCACCTCAGTGCCAATTTATGGGCTAATCTTCTGGTTAGGAGGGACGCGGCTTTGTCTAGAATGGAGAGGTCGCTCGACACCGAGTCTTTGCTGGCCTTGAGAAACGGTGATCTGTTGGAGTCGCAATTCTTGTTTCCACGGACAGAACTCGAAAATGCGATAGACCGACGCCAGGCTGACACCAAGGACTGACTGGTGCACCAAGCCATGTCTAAATCAGAGTCCCACCCTCGGAGATGTCCAGCCCCTCCTCCTCCCCTTGTCCAGCAACAGTCGAGGAGATTGTCGCCTGGTAGGCCATCGAGGACCTTGAGTTTGGCAGGGCCTTCCTGTTCGACACAGCCCAAGTCTCAGGATCAATGCCCCTTTCGCTTTCGTTCCTTTAAACCAAGAAGAGGCCCCAGGGCAGAGGTCAAGGGAGCCGTCGGTAGGTTGGGCGCCTCTCCCTCTCCTGCACCACGGGTGGGGGGTTGCCTGGCTGGCCATTAGGCCAAGTGGCAGAGTTACGGGGCGGAGAAGTGGGTGGTAGATGTCCTTCGGGTGGGATACCTGTTGCCATTCGACTTCTCTCCTCCTCTGTCGGACAAGCCGCAGTTCAGGAAGACGTATCCCCCAGATTCTCGGGAGGAAGTGCAGAAAATGCTGGACAAAGATGCAAAAGCGGAAGTAGTGCATCCGTCCCCAGGGTTTTACAGTCACATCTTCTTGGTGCCCAAGGTGTCTGGAGGATGGAGGCCTGTGATCGACTTATCCACCTCGAATCGCTTCATCAGGAAGACATGGTTCAAGATGGAGACCCCACGCTCGGTGTTGGCAGCCGTGAGGGAAGGCGACTTCATGCTTTCGATAGACTTGAAGGACGCATACTTCCAAATCCCTGTTCATTCCACGTCCAGGAAGTTCCTTCGCTTCTCTCTTGCAGACAAGATCTTCGAGTACAAAGTCTTGTGCTTCGGGTTGACCACAGCCCCTCAAGTGTTCACAAGGGTCTTCTCTCTCATGTCAAGTTGGGCCCATGCTCAGGAGATCCGTTTGCTGAGGTACCTTGATGATTGGTTGGTCTTGGCAGTTTCCAGGGAAAAGCTGCTGCAAGACAGGGATTGTCTTTTTCGGTTCTGTCTGGACCTGGGCATATTAGTCAACCAGGAAAAGTCGAACCTCGTACCCACTCAAAGGATTCTCTACCTGGGCATGGTCATCGATACAACAGTGGCAAGAGTTTTCCCGTCAGATCAGAGATTGGAAAAGTTGCGGGCTGTGGCGCGCAACTTCCTATCAAAGTCACATCAGTCTGCTCATCAGTGGCAGGTTCTTCTGGGAATGCTATCTTCCCTGGAGAAGCTGGTCCCTTATGGGCGTCTTCATCTTCGGTGTCTGCAATGGAGACTGGGGAAATTTTGGTCTCCAGCGGGGGACTCTCCCCTGTTTATGGTCCCACTATCTTTGGAAGTGAGAGAGGACCTTTGTTGGTGGTTGGACGACCAGAATCTATTGAAGGGCGTCCCTCTGTGTTCTCTCCCTCCGGACTTCCTTCTGTTCTCGGACGCCTCCCTCGCAGGTTGGGGCGCGCACTTAAGCGGCCTCATCGCTTCAGGCGTTTGGGGTTTAGAGGACAAGTAGCAGCATATCAACGTCTTGGAGTTGAAGGCAGCTTTCCTGGGTCTGAAGGAGTTTCGGGGGATGGTAGAGGGTCACTGTCGTTCTCATGTCGGACAACACCACGGTGGTAGCCTACATGAACAAACAGGGAGGCCTGATTTCTCAGCAACTTCATGCCTTGACCGTCGAGATTCATCAGTGGGCAATCAGCAATTTGGTAGAGCTCTCAGCCATGTATATCCCAGGGAAACGGAACGTGGTCACAGACGAATTCAGTCGCCGGGATCAGATCCTAGGCACAGAGTGGTCCCTTCAAGTGGTGGCAGACATGCTTTTCCAAATTTGGGGGAGACCCATGCTGGACCTTTTCGCGACACGCTACAACAGGAAGCTGGAGGTGTTCTGTTCAGTGGTTCCAGATCCCTTAACATTGGCAGAAGACGCTTTCCAACATCCCTGGGACAACCTGGAGGTGTATGCCTTCCCTCCGTTTTGTATGATCTGTCAGGTTCTGAACAGGCTGTTGGGTTCACAGGGTCTCTGAATGACTTTGGTAGCCCCTCTGTGGCCTCAGGCAGAATGGTTTCCAGATCTGCTGTCGTTTGTCGTTGTTGTCGGAGATTCTGAGGGAGATTTCCCCTTGGCGGCATCTCCTGTGTCAGCCCCATGCAGAAAGGTTCACCAGTCGGTAGAATCCCTGTCTCTTCACAGTTGGAGGCTATCAACTATCTCCTCCGAGAGAGAGGCTTTTCTCAGAAATCAGCTGGGCACATGTCCAGCAGTCTTAGGAAGTCAACCTCCACAGTTTACCAAGGCAAATGGGTGATCTACTGTGATTGGTATCGTAAACGGGTTTTTTCTCCACTCCCGACCTCTATTCAGCGAATAGCAGGCTTTTTAACCTTCCTCAGAGACGAGAAACGTTTGTCCATGTCTGCTATTAGAGGCTACAGGGCGGTACTGAGTTTGCATGATGACAGGTTCGCTTCGTTTTCCATTCCATCACTGGCTGACTTTATGGGTGGTGATGCTCATGAGCTTTTGTTGTGCCCTGTCCGGGCCCTGCGTTGCTATCTTAAAAGGACTCGGCGCATTAGACCAGGCTGCCGCAGACTTTTTGTCAGTACAGGTCGTACAAAGAAAGAGGTGTCTAAGAATACTATCTCTTTTTGGATACGGGAAGCCATCAGACAGGCATACTTGACTTGATAATTCCATCACCACGTCTGTGCAGGCTAGAGCACATGATGTTAAAGGGTTTTGGTCCCCCTCTGGCTTTCAAAAAGAACTTGGCTGTACATAGAGTGCTGAGCACTGGTACTTGGTTACGCCAGTTCACGTTCACCTCCTTCTATCTTAAGGGGGCCAGCTGGAACCCTTATATATGGGGGTATAGGGCGAAAAATGCAAAGTCATGAAAAATTTCATGGAGCTTCATATGGCAATTGAGAATGTTTACGAAATATTTCGTCAAAATTCCTCTTACTTTCGTAGTTACAGGGTAATTAGTAAACATAACTCAATAAGCCTAAAACATTCATCCGTACGAGAAAATGCAATATTTCTTCTGTTATCGTAAATTTTGATAATTATTGTCATAGAAATTGTGAGAAATGGCATCTGTAGAGATTCCGTGGGTTGCAGAGGGGAGTATCAAGTTCAACCATGATCAGTGTGAGCACAGACTTCAAGTAGTCTACATGTTCGAGTTTCACTTCTGACATTCGTCTGCTTTTACATATGTTTATCTATGTTTCGGCAAGAATTTCATCATGCTAATGAGGAAAAGACAAGGAAAACATCTCGCTAACATAAAGATGAAGCAAATTCGCTCTAATATGATTACAGAATATCATAATATATGCGATATTAGCGTAGTTAGTGAAGAGAGAGAGGGAGGGTTGCATAGTAAGTAAACACCCCGTCTTGCCTGAAGCACACGTCACAATGTCCCCCAGGCTACGATCTTTGAGCAAAGGGATCTTAATTTATAATAAATAACATAGTTTTTGGTTTATTAATACCCTAAAAGGAATATGAAATTCATAGTAATCATGATTTATTAACATTGTCTTTGTAAAAAGAGAGTACTTCGAATTTCACCTCTTGACATTCTCTTGCATTTACGTTTGTTTAGTTTTGTTTCAGCAAGAATTTCATCTTGCCAAAACGGAAAATACTAGGAAAACATCTAGGTAACATACAGAAGAAGAAAATTCGCTGTAATAAGCCGAGTTAGTGAAGGAGAGAGAGAGAGTTGCGTAGGAAGGAGTGCCCGGTCTTGCCTGACGCAGTACCCCAAGCTACGATATATGAGCAAAGGGATCATCATTTATGATTAAATTATGATAAATAAAATAGTTTTGGTTTATTAATAAAAAAAAAAGAAATATACATTCATAATAATCATTATTTATTAACATTGTCGTTATAAAAATTCGAAGAAAAACTTTGAACGCCCGTATCTCAAAACTATAGTTATTGACCTTCAAAATCTATCTTCTCACTTAGTTTTAAAGCTATAACATTGGAATTTGGTATATAACTCAGAAAGACATTATAGAACAATCAAATGAAGCCCTTTTTTCCAATTTTTTTTTTTTTCTTCTTCCTAATTTATAGGGTTTATTTTTTTACCATAATGAAAAATTCATATCAAGCAAAAAAAAAGACTTTTAGAAAAAAAACTCCTCATTTGATTGGAGGTCTACATCAGGTCTATATATGGTAGTAATCCCAGGTCTTAATATTAAATATCAAGGGAGGAGATAGAATTTGAAAAATGGTTATTTTCGGGATAAATCACTCTGGCGTCACAAAATCGAAGGTCAGAGGCAAAAATCATATGCTGTTTGGAGATGTCCCAAGTCACCTTATTAAGTGGTATGAATATCAAAGTCCTATCCTTAAAGAATGGCATTTGCTGGCCGGCCCCCCTTAAGGATGTTGCCCACAGATCTATGGACATTTTTTCCCTGGGTCCTGTGGTGGCTGCCCAACAGGTTGTGTAACTCATAGTTGCCCTTAACGGGGCACCTTTGTATCTTACCTAAGAGGATTGTGTGGATGAGAGAATGAGTGAGTTGGCTGGCCTTCTTCTTTCTCTTGTACCTTTCCTTCGGGCAGTTTAAGGAATTGACACGTCATTTGCTGGACTGGTCTGATACAGGTGAGTAAGGTAGTCATACTGGTAGCGTGGTTGTGCAATATACAATATCTTACCCACTATTTAGTAGCATAGGCTCCGCTCCTTGGCAAGGAGGAGTCGGGAGTACTACAAACCCTAGTGCATTGGTTTGTTATTGGACAGTCGAAGTTTCTCTTTGGTTCCCTATACAATGGTTATCCCATGTATCATTGTATGTCACTCGGGTTCTGAGTGGTTAGATATTAGTGTATCTAGCTTCTCAACGGGCTTCAATCCCTCTCCAAGAACTACTTTTGAGAGCTGGACTGGCGGGTAGGCCCCCAGCCAGTCTAAGATGTCTCATACCTCCCTCCGAGTATGAGTATCCTATTGTTAAGACAGAGGGTTTGTTCGCGTATGAACAAATGACAAATTTTCTAAGACAATTTGTATTTTTCATAGCTACAAACCTGAGGTCTTGATGTTATACTGCCCACCTCTAGCCGCCCCTCTTTTTGTTAAGTCATCCTGAGTTAGGAAAGACTGGCGTAGATGATCGGCGTTTGACCACTCTTCACCCGATCTACGTATGCGTTGCCAGATATCACAAGATTCCTTGCTTTCATCTGCTTTTCAACCGGATCCAGTTAGGCGCTAGAATTATCCTATTGTTAAGACCTCAGGTTTGTAGCTATGAAAAATACAAATTGTCTTAGAAAATTTGTCATTTTTTATTCATATGTTCATCTAATTTTCTTCTTTACGTGATTTCAGGCATTTAATTTATTTTTGTTCATGTACAAAACAAACCTTCGGTGTTAACATTAGGATAATCTTCTAGCGCCAGCTGGAAATCTGGTAAAGTTAATAAAAACTTGTGTGACCCAGGGATTATTGGCATCTGTACCTGCTCACAGGTATTGGTATTTAAGTGCCCACAGCATATTGGTAGTTCCTACAATGCCTTGGGCATCCCGTGAGCTCATCAGTTACTTTTTTACTGCCTTAAAGAGAGGACATGATTACTCTCAATCTTTAAAGCCGGTTTAGTTTGCCTGTTTTTCCATCTTTTCTTTTCTATCTTTTCTCTGAGTGTGCTTAGTGTGTGCGATCTGTTAGGTTTGTATAAGTAGTGTGAGATCATGGAGAATTTTGCCTGACCAGCAAAGCTTTCTTTGGAATCACGCAAGAAACAAAGGAAATGCGCTGGAGTGACTGGGTTTCCTTGTTCGAGATTTTTAACTTCGATGTCTGTGGATCCTCACCCAACATGCAATAGGTGCAGAGAAAATGTATGTACAATTACTGATCCATGTTTAATTTGTCATTGTTGGTCAGTGGAACAATGGAAAAGGCTTTATGAGAAGGATCAGTACAAAAAGGAGACGCTGCCATCTTTGGATGACCAGGCACCTTCAGCTTCTTTAATTCCGAATATGGATCATTCGGTTCCATATGTTTCTTCACCTGGATTTAATGCTACCTATGCCCCTTTTGTTTCTTCTAATGATTTGTTGTTGGAAGCATCAGGAGGGGTTTGGGCGGTTTTGTACCTAATTACGCTCCTTCCTTCCTTCCGGGCAGAGGGGGAGCATCGCCATCTTTGTTGTACGTTTCAGCCCCTGATACGTAGAGTTTGGAGGGAATGTGGGTGGCGTTAGGCTCATCAGGGGTACCAACCTTAGATGGGTTGTTGTCTTATTTGTCATATTGCTTCTTAAGTGCCTATTGCCTTTCTGTCAGTGATTAAATGTGTTGCTTTATCACACAGCATGTAATATTTGTTTCAATTTCCGTTGTTGCCTGGTTTTAGAATGAAATAGGTAGAATGACTTTTTGATTGCCTTATGCAGTTTTGTTGGTTTCTCAGTATTTTGTTGTTTCTTCAGTCCAGTTACAGTTAACTTTGGGTCCCTGTTTGTGTCTCAGCTGTGAATTGATGCTCTTTTTGTTATTGATTGCTTAAGATTGAGTGATTTAAACATTTTAATAATAGTTTATACTTAAGTGCTAGATTTTCATGCATCAGGATACTATTATGGGTCAAGTTTTTAAGCCCTGCAGTTCATTATATCCCCCTCATTTTGGGACCACCTTGACATGGTGAGGGGCCTCTCGAACCTCAGGAATTTCTTTCTAGGTTCGAACCTAAGAGTCCCATATAACATTATATTTGTTCATATATGACACAAACCTTCGGTCTTAACATTAGGATAAATACTTAGCGCCAGCTGGAAACTGGTAAAGTTGAAAAATTGTGTATCTGTGCGTGGTCACAAGTCGTGTGGAGTCACCCACATACCCCTCTAACGTGTGACCCTGTTAACTATTTTCTTACCGCCTTTTGGGTTAATATTTGTGGATTTTTCCACTTTTGTCAAAATTTTCCATATCTAATAAAGAAGAAAGCATATCATAGCTGGGATTGAAGTTAAATCTGAAGGTAAATAGTGACAACTTTGGTAGATCCATCATCTACCCAACAATGTTCGGGCCTGGTTTTCCAGGCGGAACTATTCTGTGGAGCAGGACCACGGATTCCAGGGGGGCTTGCTTCTAGGAATAGAACTTTAGGCATTCTTTCCGGTTTGCCCATGACGTGATTAGGATGGGGATAATTGTATTATCGTAATATTTGTAGTCTTACCAAGCGGATGCTGCTTACATTTGGGCCATACTAATCATGTTATGCCATCCCAATTTTGGGGTAGGGTAGGGATGCAGACGTTTGGGAGTCATTTCTCACTTGTGCCATTGGTGTAAGATTTAACTTCACGAAAAGCCAATGATATCTTTTCAAAATTTATTATTATTTTTATAATTTTTATGATAAATACGCCTAAAGATTTTAGTACCCCTGAGCCTCTTGATGGACAAAATTCGGCACAGTCGATGACCAGTGAAAGTTTATCCCCTAATGCAGCAAAGAAACATCCAGTTCCAAATAAATCATATGATTCAAAACACCCATCAGGACCCATAGAAGTTTTACAAAAAAGTAAAAACCAATCAGAAGATTCAAACATTATAACAATGGAAGCATACATTACAGAGAAAAGAAACAAATCTGATACACAGTTAACCCACATCAAGCAAGGTTACTGGTCGAGATTTCTAGTACTTAAAGCTGAAAATAAAATATCAACAGCAGTACTAAAAATCAAAATATTGAACATATGTCCAACACAAGAAATGGAATGCCAATATATCAAAGAAAATGAATGGTTACGGCATTGTCTGGAAAGATGGAAAACACAGCCAGCAGATTTGTGGGAAAAGTAAAATCGGCAGTCGATTTACAGAATTTAACACCAATTCCTCCCAATAATGGAATAAAAAATTATTCAATGGAATATAAATGGCTTCTTAACCTGACTACGTCTGGTTGAATTACAAAGAATTCTATGAGATCACAACCCAATCCTATGTATATGTCGATAACACAGGATCAAACCTCACAAACATTCAACTGTACAAAATTGCTTGTTATTCACCAACTGATGGTGGAAAACTAGGCACAGCAATACATGTTCATAATACATAGTATCACCTATCAACAATCATATCAGATAACAGCTATCAAATTATATATGCCAGATAAAAATATGACCAAATTTGTAACTTACCATATATTTCTGTGTATGAGACGACCTTTAAATCCTAAAATTCCTCCCTAAAAATTGGGGGTGATCTTATACTGCAATACAGAAGATCAAACCTTGAATTCTAAGATGCGCATCTATAGGCTAGCCTCAGCCTCGGTGCTATGGCCTAATTACCAACATGCATAAAGATTCACTTTATGAAATAAAATGATAGTAAAGGTAGAACCATTTTACCATATATATTATTGGCATATCTTCATAGCAAATAACTTATTTGAGGAATAATTTGAAATCAATGAAAGAAACTTTATCTAAGTGATCTCAGCTGAGAAAATCTAAACATCGAGTTGTGCTTGCGCCCCAGCAATCTTTATCTTTCGGTAACCTTTAAGAAATATTAATGGTAGTGTAATTACAGTAGTAATAACATTTATGATAACATAATATTCATTTTTCATTGAAGGTTTCTATATATACATATCACAAGATAGATCACATGTACCACCATCTTAGGGATTCCAGTCTGGTTCTGGCGAGTCGACTTTGGCTTTGTCGTCGGCATCATACAAATCATCTGCGGTACCGTTCATGGGATTTTAAAAATTATTCTATGACACTATATTTTCACATTCCCAATGTGCTGTTATGACAAATGCAGCAAACATCAAGTGAGGCAGCATGCAAAGCTGTTTGTAATTTAAAATTGTAACTGCTTTGAACAATTAACCTTATGAATGATGATTGTGTATGATAATTATCGTTCATTATTGTATTGTGATTATTATTAGCTGTTGTTTGAGAATGGTGACAAAACGTAAACAAAAGAATGGTTTCCCTTTTAGGCGACTGTCTGTATGAAAAACATGATGTAGAATTGGCTTTGTTAAACCCAGCTTTGATATTTTACAAAAGGAATGTATGTCTGAATTAAGTTCCATTCAGCAACTAAAGACAGTGATGATATTGGTAAAATACAATCTGCTGATTATTTTAAGGCTGTAAACAAAACCAAAATGGAAATGGCGCATCATTGCTCTGTTCATATATTGTAATATGATAATGCATGCAATATGATTACAGTACAACAAGTTTTATTTAAATTATTAACCTCAATACAACTATTTATTTGACTTTTGCAAGTGGATCTCTCTCTCTCTCTCTCTCTCTCTCTCTCTCTCTCTCTCTCTCTCTCTCTCTCTCTCTCTCTCTCTCTCTCTCTCTCTCTCTCTCTCTCTCTCATATCGACTGTAATACTAAAGTACTCCTCCATCCTCCACTAAAAAATTCCTGTTTCTAGAATTGTGGATGAAGTGATTATTGTAAACATGTATTAGCATGAACAACTGAATTGAGAAACAGCCGATTGCTGATGTCGTTTACCGTAACTATCGAGTGTTTGTTAAGAACTCCATTAAAATTGTCAAGCCCTGCTGATTCTCAATAGTGGCTTCCATAAGTAAAAATAAATTACATTTTTGTTCATCCCTCATGCAGTGGAGATCTCAAGAAAAAATACTAGTAAATTAAAGCTGCTGGTTATAGCCTAGTCTGATGTTTGGAACTGTAGAAATCGCACCTAATGCTTATTTTAGGGCTGTTGCCTTGTATAATAAGGCGCCCTATGAGGTAATGTTAGACTTGCGATAATCTTACGCTAAGTCGGTTGGTATTGCACTTCCATCTTCAATGGAGTGTCTTGGGGTTTGTAGATCACTTACGAAGTCGGGATTATCTTCTTGTTTATGACGACGATGTGTTAAACTCATGATGATTTGGTGAGGAGGTTCTTGTAGAAAACATGAAGTATAAAAATATATATATTCTTCTGAAGTTTTACATGGTGAAGATCAGGTATGATTGTACAAGTCTTCTAATAACGATAGCTTGATCGCTTCTGCCAATGATGATGGCTAATTCTATTCTCTCTACATGATAAAGCTTAGGTAAAGAGGTACAGGTCTTCTAATGACGATAGCTAACTCTATTCTGCTCCGCCTACCATCTCGGTTACAAGTTATGCAGGAAGCAGATAGTAGCTCGAACATATGAACAAACAATCAGATGACATAGTTACATACGAACACACAATCAAAATGAGACACGCTACAGATCACGTAGGCCGCTTGAGCTATAGGTCACGGTGTTTGTCTCAAGCAGGAAGCTTGGACTAAAGTTTATAAACAATTGAATGACTACAGGTGACGGCATGTTATCTTAGCCTACATACTTATTGTATACGTCATCTTTAGCGTCTCTAGTCTGATCACATTCCTGCAAGCAATCTGCTTGACCTCTTTAGTTTTAGTCTTTTATATATATGGACTAACATTCCATATTTTATTATGTAAACACTTACATTAGCTCAATCAGCTACCAAAACCAACTACTGAATATTACTCAAACTTGACTTGCATTTGACTTATAGGAGTGTGATACAGACACTATGTGAATATATATATATAAGTAAATAAAAATTCATTGTGTACATGAATTGATTCAAGTAATAAAATATAAAACAATGATATTGGTAAATAATAGTGATCACGTGATATATAATGATACAGTTTTTTCACTTCATCTCATTAAGATACATATGCTACAGAAAATACTAATGTACTCTGACAATTGCATAGAATGAAGATTAACATGATAAAAATCATATTTTAACTGATTAAAAATTTCATATATGAATTGATAAAATTATTAATGTTTATGCTGATTGATTCGTTGATTTTTATGCTAAATGTTATATATCTGATTCATTAATCCATATACTAACTCATATATAACTGCAGATATTGGTAAGATAAAAGGTAACAGATTGATTATAAGCTACCTGATTTGTTTATACATATGTATATGGATTCATTATAAATTATGATTAATATATGTGCACTTTAAATAGATTCCTATTGCGTACACGCAAAGATATATGTAGATTCTGTTATTTATGATCATTTATATAATAGATTCCTATTGCGTACATGCAAAGATATATTTCGACTGTTATTTATGATCATTTATATATATGATACATGATACTTTATATATATAGGATACATAACCGAGGTTATACTACCACACATTTAACTAGCGTTCGAACAACTTTTCGTCCATTACACAGTTCCAGACAACCACCTATAGCCAAATGAAACGGCCAATTTCACAGGGTTAAAACAAGGGTAAAATTTGCCTGGGCGGGTCCAACGTTCTATTTGCGCTCATACTTATTCTCTGCATTCCTCTTTAAGCTACACGATTACGTTCGCGATGAATAAATCATCCCCAGCACGAGTCCTTCGACAGCAAAGTAGAGTTGAATATCCTTCGGGTCGTAATTGTCGGAAGTATGTCCCTTTTGTAGTCGATTTCCGACAGCTGCCGGAGCGTTCCGCATTAAAACGAGATTAACGACGAGATACGGTGTCGGTCGAAGAAGTCCATGAAATTCCTCTCACATTGTAGGCGGTTGTTACTTGACTGTAGTCGTCCGCTGCGACGAACGATTTTTTGAAGTTGCGATGTGAAACTCTCGTACTGCAAGATACTGTAACCAGGTTCCATTAATCAGCCTGCAAGTGAAATTATACTTGTCACAAGGGCAAAGTAAATTCAGACGACACCAAATACAGGTGGGGAGGGGAGAGAGCCATTTAGACCAGACTTAACCCACATGAATTCGCTGATATTTTGGAATTCAAAAGAGTCAGCTGTACAAACTTTTTTATCCATGGCATTAATAATGAGTGAACCTATCCAGGTCTATGATGACTGTAAAAATATCCATAATTATAAAAATAAACAGATATCAATACGAATCCCAAAGAAAATTCGATATTACTGGTAGTAAATTACTAGACAAAGAAGTGGAAAACGGAGCTATTTGTAAGATTGCCAGGCAACATAAGAGTCAAAGAGAAGATTAATCATGATTCTGTATTTCTCTATGCTAACTGAAATTAAGTTGTGATAAAATCTGATCCTATGTGCCCTAAAAAAAGTTTCATATTCAATTTTCTCGCGCGCATCCTCTGAGGTTAATTTTTAAAAACTTTATTAATAGGTAGGAGATGCAACGAAAAAACCCACTATGTAACTAATTTCTAAATAAACTTTGGGTTTTTCAAGAAAATGTGACATTTTCCCATGAATGTTTTACTTGAATTGTAATAGGCTAATGTTGCAAGTAAATATTTCATATACATATCTTGATACTTCTAAATGTCTATGAGGTTCAGAAAAAATTAATTCATTTTGTTGTTATAGAAATTCTATTTGCTTATTTTGTTATTAATTTTAAAATGATTGCAACTCGTTAACTAAAGTTGCATTGCGCATACGGATAGACACGTCTGCCTTGCCCATGAGAAGTTCGGGCTAGGCATTCCTTTCTCCAGTCAATCTGCTTTGCAAGCAGAGACGACACACAGATGAAGCCTGTGTAAGCAGATTATTGAGGTTAAAAGGAACAAATGCTGATACGGCAATGATGACGTCGTCACTTGGCAGGAGATTGCTCTCAGCCAGCTAAGAGTTACGTTACTTGCTGTAATAAATACGACTTTGTGATAAATTTTTTGTTTTTTAATACTCGACCCACATGAGAAGAATGTCTGAAATAAAAAATAGTACCAAAATTGAACAATGTAATTATGTTAAATTAAATATTCCTTATTCAAACTAATGAAAAAGGTTTCCATACATATTCTATATATATTATTAGCCCTGTATAAGATTCATATAGGCTTATTCCATAGATAACATTTTCACTTCTAGACTTCCTGACTTTAAAATATCTTTTATTTCATATTTTATTTATTATTTTTTTTTTTTTCATTGACTACGAATATAAATCGCCGGGACAGACAATATGTCAGTAGGTTTTGATATGTGTTTGAACTTTTAGCTTATTTGTCATTAGTAAAGCGTTAAGTTTGAGTTCAAATCTTTACGCATATATATTTGGATATTTAATTAACCTATGGTTACGTTTTGCTTATTGATTTTATCGTGATTCCTTTTTTATTATAATTTGTAACCCTTCTGACTTCTTACGGAGTGTATTATATTGACTCCACTTGTATCCATATTATTTTATTTTTTATATTTATTTCTTTATTTATCTATTTCTTTTATATATATTTTGATAAATTAATGGTTTGCTTGAATATGTGGAAAAGTGTTTAGCGGCGTACCGTATAAGGCTACTTGCGGTATCAAGATATGAATGATAAAGGTATTTAAAACCGCGAGAACCGCTATAATCCAGTTCGGATCCAATATCACGAGTTGTAACTCGTAAGACATTGACACTTCCTATTTAATTATCCGTTATTCTACCAAACCGATTGACTCTGGGTGATAAAATATATTATTGGTTTTCTTAATGGAAAGGAATTCACACGAGTTAAGGAGATTATTGATTTACACCACCCGAGTCAGATTATCATGTGTTGAATTCCATGTTTACTGATTTAGCACTCATAAATATTCCTAACGCACTCAATTGCGGTGTTTGTTTTTAGTGCTATTAATTCTATATAACGTGTCAAGGAACTATTAACACTAAGAAGTGTTCATTCCCTCTGTCAGACTCGTAATTCTGTTAATAATTCTACGTATATTCTTTCAAGGATTGATTTGGCACAGGATAGGCCCTTAACTGACAGGTGTCTTAGTGTGTCCCTTGTTTTCATGACACGTGTTACAATCAGTTATGTGCTTTTTATATCTGTAAGCATTGTAGGCCAGTAAAAACAGTGATTTGGCTTTCTGTGACATAGTAGGGAACCCTGGATGACGGAATGCAACCAGTTTATGACGATTGGTATGAAAGAGATTCATTACTACTACCCTGGTTCGTTAGTCATCTGCTGTGTTCTTCGGGTTTTCCTCGTCACAGACCTACATATAATATTACATTTGATTACATTATTCTGATACACATACTTTAAATATATTTTTGCTTTAGGGTTTCTGCTCGAAGTGTTTATTGTTTGGTGTTTATTGCTGCTGACTCTGTTTCCGTTCGAAGTGTTTATTGTTTTGGGTTATGTCTGTTGACTTGCTTTGTTCAGTTTGCAACAGTTCTGCGCTCCGACCCAGATATTCAATGCTCGCGATCTCTTGGGTTAAGGAATTTTCTTGTTTAGATACGGTTTTAACAATAGGCACGGATGTTTTTTATATATAATATATATATCTATATATATATATATATATATATATATATATATATATATATATATATATATATATTTTTTTTTTTTTTTTTTTTTTTTTTAGTTCAATTAATGGTTCCTTGTTGTATGGTGCGGGATTGCGGGATAATGCGTCAGCTATGATAATTGCTTTCCCAGGTAGATATCTTATCTTGGCTCCAAAGACCTGAATGATCATTTGTCACCGAGTTCCTTTTGGATTGTGATTAAAGCCTTTGAAAAAACTCTGTAAAGGACTCATGTTCAGTAAGGACTTTATCAGGATAGCCATAGATTATGAACTTGAAACGTACTAGTGAGTTAAAGATACCTAGCCCTTCCTTGCCTATTACTGCATTTTTACTTTCAGAGGGCTTTAGTTTACGTGAATAAAAAGCTATAGGAAAGAACTGTTTATCATATTACTGAAGTAGTACCCCTCTTACCCCTTGGTCTGAGGCGTCTGTTACAATAAAAAAAAAATTCCTTATTTAAATCAGGGATTTTTAAGTTAGGTGAGCTGCATTATTCCGCTTTTAAGATAACGAACGCCTGTTGATGCTTTTAGACCATAATAAATCTACGCTCTTCTTCGTAAGATCTGTTAAAGGAGCTGCTATGATTGAAGAGTTACATATTTGCATACGATTGTAATACCCACTACAGCGCAAAAGTGCTGTATCCCCCTTTTACGTTAATAGGTACCGGAAGTTATGAATAGCCGACACCTTACCATGGACTACTTTAAGACCTTGACTAGACACATAAAACCTAGATAAACATGTTCGGTTTTTTAAAAACTCACATTTAGATATTTTACTCTGAGATTATTTGTCTTTGTCTCTGTAGCACTAGCTCTAGTTTATGTGAATGTACTTCTAAGGTATTAGAAAAGATTACAAGATCATCCATATAGGCATGTAGGTTATCCCCTAAAAGTCTCCAAACACTATATTGTAATTGGGGTGCAACGTAAGCCGGAGGCATACGTAAAAATTGATAATGTCCCCTGAGTGTGCTGAAAACGGTGTATGAGGTACAATCACTTAGGTAATGGTATCTGGTAAAAGCATTTAAGTAAGTCCAAGTTGGTGAAAAAAAATTTATTCTAACCTAACAGAGATAAGATGTCGTCGGTACATCGCACTGGAAACTATCGGGAGTCGTTTCCTTGTTTAAGCGACAGAAATCTACGCAGATACGCCAAGTCCGATCTTTTATGGCATGACATTTGAGGGAAAAATTATATGGGCTTATTTGATTTCCTAATGACTCCTATTACTAACATTTTTCAACTTCGTCATTGATCTCTATTTTGAAATTTCATTGAGAATCTATACGAAGGTACGTAAATAGCTTTATGTTTGTCCTTAGACCGTGTTTTGTGTTAAATTACATCCGTTTTTTTCCAGAGATCACTCGCCAGTGGAGAAACTTCCTGGTATTCAGGTAAAAGATGATAAAAAATTTCTGCTGAATCACCTCTGCTTGAATGACTTTACGGATATTACTTTAGATAGATTATCAGAGAGATTCATCTACGACTGGTTGGGCGGGATTAAAAATTAGCAACAATAAAAAATGCAATATTTATAACTTCCGTATCCACGATATGTATACGTTTGTGGATCACTAGATTTAACTTGTTGCTGCTAGTCAACCGTGTCTAGGGCTTTGTTCGCGGAAATTGTTATATTTCAGAGTATCGGGAAGGATTAAAATTTCATTTCCCAGCAAAGTCTTTTTACACGCACTAAGACATTCGAGGGTGCATGCTTCTCGAGATTTTGCGTGCAAAGTGTGACTGCGGTTGTGGGAGAATTCTGTTGGGTCATTTGAACAATGTTACGATTTATGAGACAAATGTATATATAGTTCCTTTATATAAGTTATTATTTGATTAACTGTCTCATTTTTGTTCAAACGGATTTTAATATGTTTAAAGGTTTATAGGATTTTCCTTTGATAAACACGCCTTATTTTGCAGGATATAAGATAATATTTTGTATACCCCTAGATGGATCTTACAATTACACTAGATACAGATCAATGTTTTTTATAGCTATAGAGGTATCTGTAAGCGCTCGCTTATCCGGACTTCTCATTAGGGAAGTTCGAACAACAGACGGTGAGTCCGTAAATACAGGATATTACGTGTACTAATGAAATAAATCAAGATATTCTAATTTTTACGGCGCGTACAGTCGGGCTTAATCCACCACTACTTATAATAACTTATGTATTAAAAAAACGAGAACCTGCTCTGATTACTTGATACAGTCGAGTGATTCATAGGAAAAATCCTTTTTAATTCAAAAAGATATTGGCATGTAAGGTCCAACATCGCTTTTCCCCACTCTGCTAGAGTCGCTTATTGTGTGGAATTTGCTATGCTTTGAACACTTCGGCAGTTTTGACTGACCTTGACCGCTGACTAGGTAACCCAGTAACCGAGTTTGCTTTGTTTGATTCTGAAAGGGCTACTGTTTACCTATTTCTTTTTGTAATAATTTGGATCCTTCTCTTTATTACCATCGGCAACGTTTTGTGTGTTTTTAGCATTATGTTGCTGGTTACGTATAAAGCAATGAATGACGAACTATTAGGAACTGAGCGATTACTATTAAGACAAGTTATCTCTACTGCATTCAATATTAACTGTTTGTACTTCATTCTTTGCTAAAATTTGAAATAGTGAGGGATCCTGGTCAGCGCATTTAGCCTAATGAAAGTTTTTTATAGACATGTTATTCCTTGCAATCCAGCCATATTTTTAAAGTTAAGTTGAGTCACTGACGTTCGATATTTTATATAACTAAAAAAACTCAAGGCTAAAACTGCGATCGGGACTTGCAAAGGAGCATTTATTGTCATGACCCGAAATAGTGTTACCTCTAATTTATCTAGATTTGTGCGGGTGTTCCACTTGTTTTTGTGTGTTTTCTTATCACTACGGTGCCTAACGACCCTATCCATGCATCTGTATAAATACAGACGTCCACTGCGTAAACGCATATTCACTGTTTAATATAATTTGTTACGTAAGGGATTAATAATCACCCAAAATGATAAAAATTAACACAATATATGATTATGATATTTCAGTAGAACTTCTGGAAACAGACACTCAAAGGTAAAAAACTCGCAGTAGCGAAATCTCAATGATGTAGATAATTTCTGTAAAAAAGTAAGATTAAGAATGTCTCGTAACTTCAGCCACAGGAATAACGAAATTCGACCTGTAAAGGAAACACTCAAAGTTACTCCAAATGAATAAAAAATTGTACTTAGCTTGCTTTTGTGGGAAGTCACGGTGTTCTGATAACGACACACGGCCTTGGTCCTCCTTCTCTATTTAGCGGATGACCTGGTTTGGCTTCAGTTTCCCCCGTGCGCGTTGTTTCGATGATTCGAGCCCTTGAAAGATCCGATGCTGCAGACGCGTTCGGTTTGTTTCTTGAAGTGCCGGAAACGCTCACTAACGATGTTTTCTTGAATGATTCTAATGAGAGACGAAGCTTGCGTTGCCGTAGGAAAAAGGACACGTCGGGTTTGTTTCTTGAAGTTATTCACTAAACGATGAGACTAAGTTGCTTGAAGAATCTCTTGCTTTCGTCGTCGTTAAAGAGTTCTTGTTGTTTTCTGAAGTCGCTCACTAAACGATGATAATAAGTTGCTTGAAGAATCTGCTGCTTCCGTCGTCGTTGACTTCATGATTTATTATTCTGGTTTATCTTCGGAGAAGTTGTAGAGTCCTTCTGGTACGCTTGCCACCACTTTTAGGGCTGTTGCCTTGTATAATAAGGCGCCCTATGAGGTAATGTTAGACTTGCGATAATCTTACGCTAAGTCGGTTGGTATTGCACTTCCATCTTCAATGGAGTGTCTTGGGGTTTGTAGATCACTTACGAAGTCAGGATTATCTTCTTGTTTATGACGACGATGTGTTAAACTCATGATGATTCGGTGAGGAGGTTCTTGTAGAAAACACGAAGTATAAAAATATATATATTCTTCTGAAGTGTTACATGGTGAAGATCAGGTATGATTGTACAAGTCTTCTAATAACGATAGCTTGATCGCTTCTGCCAATGATGATGGCTAATTCTATTCTCTCTACATGATAAAGCTTAGGTAAAGAGGTACAGGTCTTCTAATGACGATAGCTAACTCTATTCTGCTCCGCCTACCATCTCTGTTACAAGTTATGCAGGAAGCAGATAGTAGCTCAAACATATGAACAAACAATCAGATGACATAGTTACATACGAACACACAATCAAAATGAGACACGCTACAGATCACGTAGGCCGCTTGAGCTATAGGTCACGGTGTTTGTCTCAAGCAGGAAGCTTGGACTAAAGTTTATAAACAATTGAATGACTACAGGTGACGGCATGTTATCTTAGCCTACATACTTATTGTATACGTCATCTTTAGCGTCTCTAGTCTGATCACATTCCTGCAAGCAATCTGGTTGACCTCTTTAGTTTTAGTCTTTTATATATATGGACTAACATTCCATATTTTTATTATGTAAACACTTACACTTATACAATAAAGTAGTATGTGCATGTTTTCAACCAAACTTTGTTAATTTATGGTAAAAGGTATCTCTGAATTATATCTCTTCTAACAAATCATGGTAATGTAGATATCGTTAATACTCAAATCAGCCGAGATTTTGTGAAAGTATACAATATCAAATACAAATTATGTATATGACGATGTTTATATTCTGTAATATAGTAACGATATGATAATAGTAATAATGTAATTGGATAGAACAAGCAAAACAACCTTTATTTAAATCATGATGATTATAAATGTAGTTGTACTGTTTAATTTTTGCAAATCATTTTTCTCCAAAAATCATTTCGGTTTTGTTATTTGGAAGTCGTCCTATACTACAGATATGAGATATATTCATGAAAATTTGCCATGCTTTTTGACCGCGTCTTATCTAAAGGCTGTCTTATACGTGGAAATATTACGCACATTTTAAAACCATGCTGTTCTTGTTCTCATGATTAAACCAGCAGTTGCCAATTGGTTTGTGTTTACCCCCCAAACTCAGGATAAAACTTACACAAAACCATGGAAATAAGTGAATCTAGCGTATCTATTTGCAATCTATATACAAATATGAGAGCAATTTTATCATTATTGCATTACAATGACATCTATAATTCATGGAGATAGTTTGTAAAGGCATCGGCGTATGTATCAAGTTAGTCTAAATTGGCAACACTGCCCCAAGCTCCTACAAACGATTCCTACGCCCGTCACTGTTTACTCAGTTGCCTCCTACGACTGTCGTGATCCTTCCGGCCGTCGTATTCCCCATGACCATCATATTATTTATGATCGTCATATTCCTATGACCGTCACATTCCACATGGTCTTCATAGTTCTCATGGCCATCATAGCTCTCATGGTTGTCATGCTTCCAAAGCCCTTCATAGCTCTCATGGGCATCATGGTTCTACGCCCGTCATAGCATTACGGCCGACATGGTTATCACAACCTAGGCTATCACTGGACTGTTGACAACCTAAAGGGCAACTGTCTAGAGTTGACTGAGCCAAACTACTGCTTAAGCTTTCTTATTCAAAATTTAACTGGAGCACACAATGGCATTGCCGCTTATCCTTCGAGAAAATTCACATTTCTCCATAAGTATGTGCTCCCGAAATGAAAGCGTAATTATAATGATGCCACCAAAGACGAGAGGTTGGCAGCAGTAGGCTGTGACGTCATGACTATTGCTATATTTATAGCGGTTTTGGCTATGATGTCATCACGTTTGATGGAAGCGTGAGGCTGTTGATGGTATCCTTGCAGCCAAGATCAAGAGACCCAAACTGCTGTGGCATTTCTACTTTTTACAAGGATGGGACAGTCCTGGCTCGAAGATGAAGAAGAAATTATTCTTCTCCTGGCACGTGGATCACGAAGTCCCTGATTGATTCTATCATTCTCCAACTCTTCACAGCCACACTAGACTAAGCTTCCATCAGTCACTTGTTCGACAGTTACAACTACTTCTTGTGCTTTCTTATAGTAGGGATGTAACAGTCCTGGCTCGAAGATGGAGAAGAAATTTCTCCTCTTGGCTCGAGGATCAGCCACGGAGTCCCTATTCTTCCAGGATTGGCAGGAGAAAACACTGGCGTCAACGTCACCTAAGCTTGTTGACGCCTAAGCGGCAGGAGACAGAGGAATAACTTGCGTCTTTTCCACTATATGTCTGTTATATCTCCTAACACTTGCAATTTCTGTAAAAATCAATGTGCATTCAAAAAATTGCCAAATCCAAAAGCGTAGTTGTAAAGTACTCTTGCACCTCAAAGAAGCGAAAATGGAAGCATGTCTCCGTGTAGGCTGCAGCTGTGAAGTGATGTCATGGCGGGCGCCATGTTTATGAAGTCACTGAGCATTTTGAATGCGAAGCCAGCACTCGACAAGAAGTGCAAGGCTGTTGTTATTCTTGTAGGCATAGCAACCTGACTCAAAAGGCTGCAGTGTTGCACTATCTGCTTCTCTACAGATGTTGACGCATTTGACCGCCATTCTGTGCATATCAGGATAAAAGGGACATCCATCATGTGGGACCCTGGATGGCAGCGCGACATCATATAGCAAACCAACTGTCCTTCTTTGGTTGGTACTCCTGATAGGCCTAACTCTGATCGCACACCTCCTCTGCCCATGTATCTGGAACGAAAACAAGATGGTGATGCACAATTAGTCATAATTACTTCCCAAAGCACATCCTGATACATCCAAGCTTTGGATTCACAGGCAAGCCATATGATATATGTGAAAATCCAAAGTACAGGCAATGAATTAACTGTACCTGAAGAGTTTCTGCACCTATGACTCGCTATACGATAGGTATCCGACGTCAATCGCGTTGAAGAAAATATCAGGGCGTTTATCTGCTTCTTGTGATATCCAGGAAGTCTCAAAGCATGAGAAGGCTTCATGTTCACAATAGTGCCTGGGAATTCCAAACAACAGATTTAAAACAACAGGGGGCAAACTAAACCGGCTTTAAAAGGATGGAAGCAAAGCACGTCCTCTCTTAAAGGCGGTAAGTAAATATCTAACGGGGTCACGAGTTGAAGAGGGGTATGTGGGTGCCTCCACATGTCTCGTGACCAAGCACAGATGCCAATAGTCCCTTGCGTACACAATTATTTTAAACTACCGGTTTCCAGCTGTCACTAAGTATTTATCCTAATGTTAAGACCTCAGGTTTGTTAGTAATGAAAAATACAAATTGGTTAGAAATTTGTAATTTTTTATTCAAATTTCAGTGATCTACCAGCATTAATTAATAATCTACATGAAGCCCTATTTATATTAAGGAGATTTCAATGCTCATAGTCCCCTTTGGGATAACAGTCACCCTGCTGATGACCAGGAACAAACAGAGAGAGATTCATATTGGAGCATGACCTATGCTGCGTAAATGAAAGTGATGTGCCAGCTTACTTCTCCAATACCCACTTAACCTTTTCTTCAATAGATATCTCGCTTTGTTCAGTCGACATAGCCGAAAGACTTAAGTGGAATGTCCTGGATGAATCATATACGAGTGACCACTTCCCCATATTCCTTAATTATTTATATAATAATAAGATATTGCCACTTGTGAAATATAATATCCAAAAAGCAGATTGGGACATATACAATCTACATACCAGTAATATACCACTGTTTCTTCATAACCAAAACCACAATACAACATGTGAATTCTTCACGGATTACATAATAGAAGCTTCTGATAAAAGCATACTTAAAACAAGGCCATACCCAAAAAATTCCCCTGTCCCATAGTGGACTCCAACCCTAGCAACTTGAAGCAAAACCAAACGTGTATTAAGTTGAAATCTTAGCAGACTTAAGACATTGCTCAAAGCCCTCAACAAATTGCCCAACCATACAACACTAAACAAAATAGTGGTTATCAACATAACAATCAATTATATTAAACCATTATATATAACAAATATAATGCCAAATTTTGAAAACTTGTAATATCTGAGAAAATCTTATGGAAAAATTATGTATCAAGCTTGTCAACAAATATATCTGTGAAAGATATTTGGCAAAAAATTTGGAAAATTGATGGAAAATAATATAAGACACCCAAGTAGTGCAATAAACCAAAATGGGAAACTATATCATGACCCATATGAAATCTTGAATATAATAGGGAACACTTTGAAAACAAAAGTGCCTACTCCAATCTAAATGAACATTTCAAAATATAAGAACACAAAGGAAAAAATACCATACTCAATTTTGAAACTACTGAAGATCTAGAATATAATTATGCATTTAATATGGATAAATTAAACAATGCTCTAGATTTATGTCATCCATTGCCCCGAGGCCATGTTAAAATAACATTTGAAATGATATAAAGACTAGTCCCCATAGAACAAATCATATTTACTCAAATTTTATAACACCATCTGGATGAAACATGTTTTTCCAGATAAATCGAAACTAGGCTATCATTATCCCAATAAACAAACCTGGGAAAGATTCAAGTAATCCATCCAATTATAGACTTGTATCTTTGACAAACTATGTCAAATACTAGAAAAAATTGTTATGGTAATTCACGACTAACATATGTCACAACTAAAAATTTAATTCTGACAACGCAATCAGGATGAATAGCTGGTCGATCAACCCTTGATCCACTAATCTGTCTAGAAGATCACATCAAAAAAGGATTTGATCAGAAAAAATTAAGTGGCAATATTTTTTGACATAGAAAAAGCATTTGATATAACATGGAGACTCAATATCATGCAAAAACTTCACTCTGAAGGAATGAGAGGCCATTTACCAATTTTTATAAACAATTTACTATTAGGAAATTTGTATTCAAATGTTTATGAATTGGAAGAAACAATCCCCCAAGGCAGTGTCTTAAGCTGTACTCCATTTCCTTTAGCAATCAATGTTATTACAAAATATTTACCAAAGGAGTTAAAACTAGCTTGTATGTTGATGACTTTGCCATATATTATACAAGTAGCTAAGACATGCCCAAAGAATCCTCAATACAGCCATCACAAATATTACCAACTGGGCAAATTCAATAGGATTCCAATTTTCATTAGATATAACAAATGCAATAATTTTCTATAAAAAAAAAAAATGATTAAAACACCAAACAATTAAGTATATCTTAGTTTAACCAGACCACTGAGCTGATTAACAGCACTCCTAGGGCTGGCCCGAAGGATTAGATATTTTATATAGCTAGGAACCAATTGGTTACCTAGCAACGGGACCTACAGCTTATTGTGGGATAAGAACCACATTATATCGAGAACTAAATTTCTAATCACCAGAAATAAATTCTCTGATTCCATGTTGGCAAAGCGGGGAATAGAACTTGGGACTACTGAATCAGTAGGCAAGCACGTTAACCACTTGTCCAACGAGGAACTGCAAAGGACTAAATAGCAAGCTGAACTCTATGGAGAACTTGTCTTTTCCTTGTCAACTTATTCATATACAGTACTATATTGAGTATGGAAGATTAGTAGAGTAAAAGTGGCGACAATGGTGAACTGCATACAAGAGAAAGGAGGTGCAGAAGGAAAATCAGAAATAATAACTGTTACTCAGAAATAACTTTAAATACAGTATTACTTAATATAAGTAAAATGCATATGTAGAATTTATATGTAGTTGTATGAAAGCATCAGTTGACAAATAATGATGGTAAACATTTAGTAAATAACCATATGTGTGAGTTATGAGTGTATTTTAGCCCCAAGAATACTAAGTATGTACAAAAACCATTCTTAGAAATTTTTGTCTTATAAACTAGATTTTAATATGTACTGTTCATGTGGCGTTGCTTGGTTATTATGGAATGTATTACATCCACGTTTTTCACACTATAAGCTTCCTTGTCTTAAAATTGCTAAAGTTGTCTCTTTACTGTTTGGAATGTTCATGCATAAGAATCTTGAATTTAATTTTATTACACTATTTTATTTGCAGTTGCTCAGGCAGGTCATTACACTGCGTTTGCACGTAGCCCTGTAACTGGAGAATGGCATTACTTTAATGACGACTCTGTAACAAAGCAAAAACCCAGGGAAGAGGAATATTCAACAGCTTACTTATTGTTTTATCACCGGCAAGGTAATATAAAACTAATTATTTTCAAGGTGTAGTTAAGGTGGTTTCATACATAGGCAGCCTTGCTGAAAATGATTCAGTGAGTATAGCAGCAGGGCTGTTTCTATACTGGAGAACTGACAATGGTTACTAAAATATGTTAAAAGCTAAGTCTCCTGTGTCTGTTGACTAGCTAATGGCAAATGTGGTATTAAGATTGCTGTAGTAGGTTGGATATGAAATGGCATGCTCTTATGATGACTTGCAATTTAACACAAAACACATCAATTGACTAAGCTTATCTATGTGGTCAATACCAAGAAACACTCAGTAGAATGAAGAATTATTCCCCTTGCAATTACACTTCTTCGAAAACATTAATGTACTGTGGTAAGTCATTCCCATGTGTCTTCAGCCAGAGCTCACCTGTCATTGCTGCTCCTGGTGTCAAATGCTATTCTTCTTATAAAGTTATAATATTCTTTGTTCATATACGAAACAAACCTTCAGTCTTAACAATAGGATTTACTAGCGCCAAGTTGGAAACCGGTAGAATTGAGATTAAACTTGAGATCCAGGGACTATTGGCATCTATACCAGGTTATGGGGCAATTACTACCCAGAATGCCCTTGGTGTCCCGTGACCCACCAGTTATTTTTCTACCGCCTTTAAGATAGGACTTGTTTACTGTCTATCTGTTTTAAAGCCGGTTTTAGTTTACCCATTTTTATCCATTTCACTTTCATTTTTCTTGTTAATTTTCTTTCTCTGAGTTTGCTCAGTGTGGGTGTGATCTGTAAGAGTGTATTAGTGTTGAGATGGAGATTTTTGCTTCACCTTCGAGATCATCTTCCATTTCAAAGAGAAGACAAAGGAAATGCCCTGGAGTGAGTGGGTTTCTGTGTTCAAGACTCCTAACTTCAGTGTCGACGGATCCTCATCCAACGTGTGGTAGGTGCAGAGAAAATGTATGTACAATTACTAATCCTTATTCTGTTTGTCGCGGTTGGTCGGTGGAACAGTGGAGGAAGTTTTATGAGAAAGGCCAGTACAAAAGAAAGGAGACGACGCCATCTTTGTATGACCAAGCGTTGCCAGCTTCTTTTGTATCGGCAATACACCAGACTGCTCCATATGTTTTGCCACCTGCTTTTGATTTGTCCCATACCCCTTCAGTTTCTCCTAGCGATTCATTATCGGAAACTCCAGGGGGGTTTTGGGTCATTTATGCGTAATATTTACGTTCCATTGTTCCCAGCAGGGAAGTGGGGTGGGGGGCATTGCCATCTTTGTTCCAGGTGCCGGCTCCTGACGCACGCAGAATGGAAGGTACGTGGGTGGCGCTATGCCTACCAGGCGTAACAAAGCTTGGAGGGTTTGCAGTCGCATTCTATGGCGTCACGATTCCAGCAGAGCCCAGCACTGCTGAATGTTCCTCATCCCCCTGGCTTGCACTTTGAGAAATAATGCCGCGGCTACGCCAACAACTTCAATGTTTACGGCGATGCAGAACGTTAGAGGTAGTTTTGCTGCAAATGCAGGGATGCCTGCAGCAGCCGCACAGTCTCTCCCTACAAGATTGGCGAATCACAACCGGCATCACACACCGACATGGCAGACATGATGACGTCACAGCCTACTGCTTCTCGGTCTACTTAGCTGCCTCCAGAACCAAATACGCTTTCTGACTCGGTGGTACACACTGTAATGAAGAAATTACAGGATCTAGAGGAGAAAATTGTTAAGAAAGACAAAATGAAAAAGCGTGATTCGTTGTCGTCTTTGTCTTCTTCCTCTAGCTCGGCGTCGTTGCTAAGTTAGATGACGTCACGGTGTGTACCAGTCAAGCATTGGAGGATACAGGATTTCGTGACTGATCCTCGGGCTGAGAGGAGAAGAGTGAATTCTTCTTCATCTTCGGGCCAGGTCTGTCACATCCCAGTCAGCAAGAAAATCAAGAAGTCAGTGGCTGGTAAGCTCAAAGCCAGTGAACAAAGCCATTTACAAGAGTCCGGACGAGCGAGAGCATCGATGGTCGCTGGGCTAGCGGCCGACGCGGAGTTGCCAGTAGAGACTACAAAGAGTCTAAGAGAGACTACAATACCGTTGGTAAAATCAACGCTGGGGGCGAAAGTGCAGCAAAGAATAGAGCACAGATACCAGTTTCGCCTTTAAGACCGTTTAAAATATGGAGAAAGGATGAAAAGGCTCCTATTAAAAGAACGAAGAATAGAGAGTTGGCAACCTTGTCTGATACGTTGGTGGAAGGTGTTCAGCCATACTGTAAAGGTATTTTAGATTATAGTATACTTTTCAGTAACAACACACTCCTCTCGGTAATAGGGAAGAGAGGGGTGATGGTAGATCCAGATACAAGGGACAATAGTGGTTTATGAGAATGGAAGGTTCTCTATTTTCCCATAGTTTATAAACCATGGCATGGTACCAGCACCCAGTGAGGGAAACCAATAGTGTCTTATATCTTTGGTTCAAGGGTTTATAGTCTATTCTCTTGGAATACTCCTAATATTCGGAAATGGATAAAGGTGGCAAACTCCCAGTCAGTTATAGAGACTTACCTCCCTCCAATAAGTAAGTCTATCCTATTGTTAAGACCGGAGGTTTGTTTCGTATATGAATAAATGACAAATTTGTAACTAATTTGTATTTTTCATAACTAACAAAGCTGAGGTCTTAACAGTTAGAGGCCCACCTCAAACCACCCCTCCAGCAGTCTAAACTGGGTTAGAAGTGTAACTGGTGGGTCACAGGACGCAAAGGACATTCTGGGTAATACATGCACCATGACCTGGTATAGATGCCAATAGTCCCTGGATCTCGCAAGTTTAATTTTAATTCTACCATTTTCCAGCTTGGCGCTAGTAAATCCTATTGTTAAGACCTCAGGTTTGTTAGTTATGTAAAATACAAATTAGTTAAAAATTTGTCATTTTCGGTTTCATACTGCCACTGTTATTTTTTGTGTTATGTTTCTCTTCCATATATTTTTGGCGTTTTTTCCTTATGGTAAACTTCAGTGAAAACTAATAATAAACGGTTATATCACTGGTATTCATAAGTTTTGGAGTTATGCCAATTGTAAGAACCATCGACTCCTCGTATTGGGGGGATAGGTACTAGGTACTACTGTATACAGTATGTACTTAACTTCCCAGTGTTTCCACATGTACTTTAAAAAATAGGGAACTTTAATAGCTTTTGTACATGGTTGTAAGCCATATGTTTTTAAGGGTAATAACTTTGAAATTATATTAAAATGCTTAAGATAGTAGCTTAAGGTACATTCTGTGTAGGATGGTAGTTTAAGGTATAAGAAAAAATGGATGTATCTTGAATAATTTTCACACTTAGTTGTAAGCCTTCTATTTTTCATACACGAACAAACCTTTGGTCTTAACAATAGGATCATTTCTACCGCCTAGCTGCGTTCGGTTAAAACGCAGATGAAAGCAAGGAATCTTGTGAGATCTGGTAACGCGCGCGTATGTCTTATCTTCCGCTTTAGCGAAAGATTGTGTGTCTTTTCTTACGACTTATTCGTAAGCATTGTGGTTCGGCTTCCCATCCCGTAGACGTGATATCTATGGTTGGTTCTTCTTTAGAATAAGGGAGATGATTCAAACGGAGGAAGTTGAAATCTTAAACAGCTTTATTTCTCAACTCCATCACTAGAGAGATGGTTTGGTCAGATGACCGCTCCGTTTCGTAACTAGAAGAGAACTAATATTACAAGGCATCGTGTTGATAGCAAAACACTAGCTATCTCGGCGATTTACACATAAAATGAATACGTAGTCCGCCGGCTCGGAAGTCATGAGTTTCCGGTGCGGGTTAACAGGTCAACCACTTCCCATGGAAGGTGTTGTGATCAGTGGACAGATACATAAACTGATGATATACCCAAATGCAAACCAGGCAACTGCAAGCATTGCACAGCGTGATCTAGATTCGGATTGTCACGTAGGATGCTCCTAATTCACCAATGACCCCTTAGGTCGTGGGTTCTATTTACAGATATGGAATTATCTGTTATAATTAATGTATTTATTACATTAGGCTCGGACAGCTACCATTCAAGCCTTGAACAACAAAAGTTACTTTAAACATGGTTTCTTAGGAGTGTGCCCATAACATATATTTAGACATAACCATAAACAAGTGATTAAGTGCATAAAAGGTTTTGTTACATACATTTTTTGGACATATTCATAAATAAAGAAAAATGCATGGAAAATATAGATCCATGTTTGATATATATGTGGCATATAATGTAAATAGTGATTATTAGGTACCAGAAAAAAATTAAAAGGTTAACATGTTTACATGAAGATTATAGTAATAGGTAACCCAATTAAGAGTAGTGGTTACTCTGTAAAGATACATAACATGATCATGGATAACTGTTCAAGAGTACTTGTTACTCTTTGTAAAGCTATAAAGATAACATATAATTGTATAATTGTGCACAGATATAGATTCCTGGTACGTGCACGCACCAACAGTTTAATATATAGGGCTTCAATATTTATTTAGGTGCCCAAAAGATACTCTTATGTATTTTAATATATAGGGCTACAATATTTTATTAGGTGCCCAAAAGATACTTTTAACTGTTCAAAATGCAAAGGCTTGGAGTCTCTTGTCCTACATATTGCCAGCATACAGACCGCTTGTCCTACATATTGCCAGCATACAGACCGCTTTTCACACACAACACAATTCCAGACAATTTTCCTCGGAACAAGGTGAAATGGCCAGTTTCAGATGGCCCAGAACGTAAACGCTTTTAATGCAACAGGAGTGTCGTCTGGACGTGGCAGAACGTTCCTTTGAAGATCCGTCTGTGTTCGCCTCAACCTACGCCAAGCAAAGATGTTAATGGCGATAATAATAATTGCCGTAACACAAAACACGGCTAGCAGCACATAGTAACGAAGATTTTCTCCGCCTGCATAAGTCGGCGACGTGTGGTCCATCTCAGCCAGTTGCGTCAAACGATGAGCCACCCGCGCGTTGTATGGGAGAGGTAGTGATGGGATAATTGTAGTCGCCCACGTATAGTTGGCAAAATAGGTCCTCTCGCGTATTATAGTGTGGACCCCTCTGACCGTGTAGTTCGTAGATGTCCCGGTACAACCGTCGGCTGCGACAAAGACCTGGGAATGGGCTGTGGTCCCGTCCGGACATGCCACTTGAAAACCTTCCTTGTCGTATCGGATCCACAAGCCGATGTTCAGTCTGTAATTGAACTTATTACTGTCAAAGGGATAAAGTTTCTTCAGACAACCTTCGCGTGTATGGGAGAGAGAACTGTTTAGCACTATGCCTAACTCACATGAATCCATTGATATAGGATGGAATTCAAAAGAGTCAGCTGTACAAACTTTATTATTCATGGCTTCTGAACAGTGAGTAAATTTATCTAAGTCTTTAATGACTGTATATGATTTCCTATCGGGAAATCAATACATGGCCTGTCAAATTGGATATTACTGGACTTGAGTTATTCGTCATGAAAGTTGGGAACGGTGCTATTTTGTATGATTGCCAGGCATCGGAAGAATCAAAGGGAATGGTTATCATAATCCTGTAATTTTCAACGCTCACCGATATTAAGCTATAATAAAACTCTATTTTATGGGCGTCTAATAAAGGAATATAACCTAGTTTCTCCCGTCCGTTCTCCAAAGTTAAAGTCAGATCTTTAATAGGCATAAGGTGTGGGGATAACACACCCTTTGTTGCTAGCATAATAGCTTCTACATAGTCCTTTGATTTCTCAATAAAATGTGATATTTTGGTACGGATATGATCTACTTTCGAACTATAATAAGCTAACGTAGCCAGCAAGTGTTGTACTTCCATAATCTGATTGATATTACTAGAATGTTCGTTCACCAAACTCATTATTTGAATGATTGAGGATAACTGGCTACGCAGTTCGGACAAAGCTAATTCGGTTTTATGTTGCAAAAACTCAATTCTCCTATTTTGATTATTTATCTTAAGGCGATTTGAAATTCCTAAGCCTAAACTTGCAACAGATCCCAAGATGTTTAATCCAGCAAATATAAGCGGGTTGCGACGTTCGAGAGTATTGTGCCGCACAGACCACATCAGCAGGTCTAAAGCAAGTTCTTCTCCCTCGGCGGTTTTATTCTGCAAGTCGTATGATAACATTTCCGCGACGCTGAGGGTTTGAGCTAGCGAAACCTCTGAGTTAGCATGAAAATGACGTTGGTGCATTTCCTTTAACGAAACGGTAAACCTCAACAGGTCACTCTTTAGGTTAAGGACGTCATCCTCAGGCAGAAATATCGCCTGCATATCGACTTCTATGACTATATTGCTTGCGGTAATGAAAAAGTCTTCTGTTCTTTCTATAATAGTGCCATGAGTAACATCTAATTCTTTTGTTTTAGCGCTCTTCCCACACGACAAAGATGTCTGAACGAACAATATCACTCCTAACAATAACAGATTCATTTTGAAAACCTGCAATGAGTAAAATATATGTAATAACTCATGTTAAAGAATATGTTTACATACAAATATGATATTATATATATATATATATATATATATATATATATATCTATCTATATATATCTACTCTATCTATCTATCTATCTATCTATCTATCTAAGTTATTATACAAGTTTCATAGATACAAAAATTTCCCTCACAGCCATCTACCCTTCTTTTTAACCCTTAAACGCCGAAGCGGTAAAAAAAAATGTCTCCCGTGTGCCGGAGGTGTTTCAGAGTGAGCGCAGAAGCGGAAAAAATATTTTTTTCAAAAAATCACAGCGCGCTTAGTTTTCAAGATTAAGAGTTCATTTTTGACTCCTATTTTTGTCATTGGCTGAAGTTTAGTATGCAACCATCAGAAATGAAAAAAATTATCATTATCATATATAAATAGTGCGATATATGATAGCACAAAAACGAAATTTCATATATAATTGTATTCAAATCGCGCTGTGCGCGAAACGGTTAAAGGTAACAAGTTACTTTTTTTTCGTTGTAATGTACACTAAATTGCAATCATTTTGGTATATAACACATTGTAAAACTATAAAAGTAACACAGAGAAAATATTATCACAAAATAATGCATGAATTCGTAACGCGCGGACGTAAACAAATATTTTTTTCAAAAATTCACCATAAATCTAAATATTGTCCTAGAGACTTCCAATTTCTTTCAAAATGAAGCAAATGATTGAATATTACTATACTGTAAGAATATTAGTATACAAATGCAGTTTTCAACCATATCTGACTGGTTAAAGTTGACCGAATGTCGAATTTTTTTATATATATTTTTTTATATGCAATTATTTCAGAAATAAGAAAAGCTAGAACCTTCAAATATTTTTCGTTTTATTCTACATAAAATTGCGCACATTTTCATATATAAAACTCTATGAAATGCCTAATATGAAACGGAGCGAATATTCCGAGAATGGGACGTACGCATTTCGGAGATTTGTGGCGGAGAATTCGCGCGCGGATGGAAGGAAGTTTTTTTTTTTTTTTTTTAATTCACCATAAATCTAAATATTGTGCTAGAGACTTCGAATTTGTTTCTTCAAGATAAAGATAAATGACTGAATATTACTAGACTGTAAGAGTTTTAGCTTACAATTGCGTTTTTCGATAACTTTGTTTGTCTTTTAACCTTATTTGATGTTCGATGACATCCGTTTTTCCTAAGGATCCATCCGTAGTGGAAAAAACATCATGATATTCAGTTAAAAGATTTAAAAATTTCTGCTGAATTTCTTCTTCTTGAATGTCTTTATTGATTTTATTTTTTATAGATTGCAAAAGGGATTCATCCACAACTGATTGAGCGTGATTGATCTCAGCTACGGTAAGAATGCGATGTTTATAAACTTCCACATCCAAGATATGTTGATTTTTGTGAATTACTAAAGTGGTATTCAAATGATTACAGACTTCAATGTTACATTGTTGTGAGCCGACTGTATAAAATGGCTTGTGTGACGGATAATCCGTGTGTTTTCAGAGTGTCGGAAAGGATTAGCATTTCAGATCCCGGCAAGGTTTTCTTTACACGCACTAATATGTTCGAAGTTACGTTCGGCTCAAGAGTTTGCATGCAAGCTGATATTACGGGTGAGCGAGAATTCTGTTGGGTCGCATGGATTATTTCTTGGTTCATGAGACAAGTGATTGGTTCTTCAATGTATGTTACTACTCTATTTTCTGTCTCCTTATTATCTAAAACTGATTAAAGGGTATTAGAAGACTTATAGAATTTGCCTTTGATATACACGCCGTGTTTTGCAGGGGCTAAGGTAATGTTTTGAGTGCCCATAGACGGGTATCCTATAATTACAGCGGGATACATATCAATGTTTTGTACAACGACAAAGGTATCGGAAAACTTGCGCTTACCGATCTTGTACTGAACATGAGTTACTCCTACCACTTTCAATTCAATATTTCCTATACCCGAGTCTCTTACTCCTGATTTCTCTATAGGGAAGTTCGAAAAAAGCAAATGATGAGTCCGCAAATCCATGATATTACGTGGACTACCAGAATCAAAGCATAATGTAAATGACTTATGATCTAAATTTACTGCATGTAAGGTTGGGCGTAACTCATCTTGACTTATAATTGCGTGAATTTGTTGCAAATCTACGGGAACCTGCACAGATTTTTTGGATTCGGCCGAGTGTTTCATAGGAAAATGGATTGCCTCACAATGATCTGATAAATGATTAAATTGATTATTTGATACAAAAGATGTTGATATAAATGACTCAACATCGTCCTCTCCCCCCCTGGAGCTTACTACGTGGTATTTGCTTTGTTTTGCACTCCCGGAAAATTCGTCTGACCTTGCAAGTTCTGGCTAGACGGCCCAGGAACCGAGTTACTTGAAGCACGATTTGTTTGTTTCTGCTGTTGAGCAGCATTACTGTTCGCTTGTTTCTTTTTAAAGTACTGAGGACCCTTCTTTTTGTTTTCATTGGTAACTGTTTGCGTGTTTTTAGGATTCTGCTGTTGATTCCGTGAGAAGCAACGATTATATGATATGAATGAGTGGAACTGTTGTGTATTGAACAAAAACACGTCCGACAGTCTGAAATCATGTGACCTGGTCTTTTACAGTTATAACAAACCATCCCTGCAGCTTGATTATTATTGACCACGTTTACTTGTTGTGGTTTATTCTCATTTTTTGCAAAAATTGAGTAAGCAAGGGATCAAGGTCAGTACATTTAGACATGTTTTTTTATCTGTTTATACACATCTAGTTCCGTACTGTTGGGCTGCAGCTTTTTGTCAAAACACACTAAAGCTTCAGGCAACATGACTGTCATGCACGTGAGGTAAATCAAACGTATGAAATCTTTCACGGCGATTCTGGAACTTGTAACCCACGCGGAGTTACTTAAATTTACTTGATATTCATTTAGCTGGTCAGCAGTTAGCGCCGCCCGCTCTACAACATTAAGCTGAGTCATAGAGGCTTGGTTAAGGATGTTCCTTAAAGCCAGCACTACGTCTAAAGCCTCTTCACCGCCATATACAGCAAGTAACCTAACTTTGAAATCGTCCCATGTAACGCCTCTTGGAAAGAAACACCTCTCAGATATGCACTTGCGTCTCCTTTAGCAAAGTCTATGAAGCTTTTGGCTTCCTGTAATTGTACAGATGGGTCTGTGGTGCCTTTTGCATTTAAATGAGCGTCTACAGATGAGATCCATGCCTCAACGTTTTGAGGCAGGAACCCATTGACCCGACCTTGAAAAGGGACAATTGCTGACCTAGCACTGACGAGAGTCACAACATTGGGGTTACCCGGTGCGGGAGAACCAGCCACAGTAGTTGCCATGTTAACTTTTACTTTTTTGTTATCACTTCTATTCCTTGCGATCCTATCAAAATATCTATAAGAGTACACACGACCGCTACGTAAACGCATATGCAATATAAATTAAAAATGTGTTACAAATAACAGGAAAATCCCCCAAAAAAGATAATATTAATACAGATAATTTGATAAAGATATTTTTCGGAGAACTCCTGGAAGAAAAAGCGATTAGCAACGAGAAAAGAATCTGCGGGCGAGAACTCGTAGTTGAAGACTGATTCCTGTAATGAATGAAGATTAAGACTGAATAACTCACCCCAGGAATACTGGACTGAATAACTCACCCCAGGAATACTGGACGATCGACTCTTGATGTACAACACTTCACTGAAAAAAAACCTGAATGGATAAAGGATGTACTTAGCTCTGGTATATATGCGAAAAGAATGTTGACGTTCCGATGACGTCACAGCCTCTCTCTCTCTCTCGCATCGCAGGAAGATGTCGATGTCGTGATGACGTCACAGCCTCTCTCCCTCTCTCTCTCGCGTTGCTTCCTCTTGGCCTAATCTCCATGTCCTTGCTTGTGATCGCGCTTTGTTTCCTATGTTGGTTTCTTCCTTTCCGTTGATGTTCGATGCTGCTTCGCGTCCGGTTTTTGATTCTTGGATATATGTGATGACAGTCGTTCACTTAAACATCGATGTTGATGCTCGAATTAGTCTCGATGAATGACATATCTTCGTATTCATAGGATGTTTACAATTGCATGTTGATTGAAGATCCTGTTTCCTAGTTTATTATTGATTTATAGCTGGGATTCGATGAGTAAATTCTTCGGTAGACGTATATGGTTCTTGTGTATGTTGATTGTCGCTTGCCACCAATTCTTATCTTCCGCTTTAGCGAAAGATTTTGTGTCTTTTCTTACGACTGTTATTCGTAAGCATTGTGGTTCAGCTTTCAATCTCGTAGACGTGATATCTATGGTTGGTTCTTCTTTAGAATAAGGGAGATGATTCAAACGGAGGAAGTTGAAATCTTAAACAGCTTTATTTCTCAACTCCATCACTAGAGAGATGGTTTGGTCAGATGACTGCTCCGTTTCGTATCTAGAAGAGAACTAATATTACAAGGCATCGTGTCGAAAGCGAAACACTAGCTATCTCAGCGATTTACACATAAAATGAATACGTAGTCCGCCAGCTCGGAAGTCATGAGTTTCCGGTGCAGGTTAACAGGTCAACCACTTCCCATGGAAGGTGGTGTGATCAGTTGACAGATACATAAACTGATGATATACCCAAATGTAAACCAGGCTACTGCAAGCATTGCACAGCGTGATCTAGATTCAGATTGTCACGTAGGACGCTCCTAATTCACCAATGACCCCTTAGGTCGTGGGTTCTATTTACAGATATGGAATTATCTGTTATAATTAATGTATTTATTACATATGTTGGGTGAAGAATGGTCAAGGACCATGCACCTACGCCACCGCGTCAGTCTTTTCTTAACCGCCTGGGCGAGAGGTCATAATATTGACTTCTCTTGGCCTTTCGGGAGGCCCTCAGGCTGATTTTTGTATGTCGCCCCTCCTTCTTCGGGAGTTAATTTGATTCCTGAGAGGGAGGAGGGTTTTTTTTTATGTCCTGTCATGGTAACCTGGACATCATTCGTCTGAAGCCGGGATGGACTTTGGAGCAGGTGAAGTCGGTGGCTCCATCGTTGTCTCCACAAGACGCCTCAGCGTTGGAATCTATGGCAGCCTCCATGTTGCAGACGATTTCTTGGCTCTGGTCTATAGTCATTGCCATGATAGCTTCTGACAGGTCCCGAGAAGGGTTGGTGACTGCGTCCTCCCTTGCTAGTTTGTTGCAGTCTGAAGGGAAGATGTTTTTGTATATGGCTTACCTCAATGTTAATTTATGGTCTAACTTCTCCTGATTAGAAGAGATGGGGCTTTATCCAGGATGGAAAGATCATTTAACCCTGAATCCTTGCTGATGTTAAGAAATGGGGATCTGTTGGAGTCTCAATTTTTGTTCCCTCTGACCGAGTTGGAAGATGCGATAGAACCGGCGCTGGGCCAACACCCTGAACTTGGTGCACCAGACTGTGTCTTAAGTTGGAGTCTCGCTCTCTGAGGCGTGCGGCTCCTTCTCCTTGTCTTTCCCCTGCCCAACAGCAGTCACGAAGATTGTCGCCTGGAGGTAAAGGGGGCCCGTCGGTAGGTTGCCAGCTCTCCCTTTCCTGCGCCACGGGTTGGGGGTTTGCTTGGCGGGCCATTGGGCCAAGTGGCTGAGTTGTGGGATGTGAAGTGGGTGGTAGATGTCCTTCCTTTAGGGTACTTACTGCCATTCGTGCTACCCTCCTCTCTCAATCAAGCCGCAGCTCAAAGGGCATATCCTCCAGATTCTCTGAAGTTCTTGGCTCTTCGGGAAAAGTGCAGAAGATTCTGGACAAGGATGCGATAGAGGAAGTGGCGTGTCCATCTCCGGGATTTTACAGTCACATCTTCTTGGTGCCCAAGGAGTCGGGAGGTTGGAGAACTGTGATCGATTTATCCACCTTGAATCACTTCATCAGGAAGACACTGTTCAAGATGGAGACCTGCGTTCAGGGTTGGCAGCTGTGAGGGAAGGTGACTTCATGCTGTAAATGACTTGAGGGATGCATACTTCCAGATCCCTAGTCATCCGGTGTTCAGGGAGTTCCTTCACTTCTCTCTTGGGGACAAGGTCTTAGAGTTCAAGGTCTTATGCTTCAGGCTGACCACAGCCCCTCAAGTGTTAACAAGGGTCTTCTCTCTCGTATAAAGTTGGGCCCATGCTCAGGGGATCCATTTGCCGAGGTACCTTGACAATTGTTTGGTCTTGGCAGGTTGTCTGCTTCGGTTTTGTCTGGAACTGGGGCATTGTGGTTAACTCGAAGAGTCAAACCTTGTACCCAGTCAAGTATTCTCTACCTGGGCATGGTCATTGATACGGCGGTTGCAAGAGTTTTCCCGTCGGATCAGAGAGTAGAGAAGTTGCAAGTGGTGGCGTGCGACTTCCTATCGGAACCACATCAGTCAGCTCATCAGGGGCAGGTTCTTCTGGGAGTTTTGCCCCTGGAGAAGCTTGTCCCTCATGGGCATCTTCATCTTGTCTCTACAATGGCGACTGGGGGAATTCTGGTCTCCGGTGGGGACTCACACTTTTAGAGGTTCCTGTCTCTGGAAGGAAGAGAAGACCTTCGTTGGTGGTTGGACGATCGAAATCTTTTGAAGGGTGTCCTTCTGCATTCTCTACCACTGGACTTCCTTCTGTTTTCAGACGCCTCCCTCGCAGGTTGGGGGCTCATTTAGGCGGCCTCATTGCCTCGGGATTTTGGAGTTTGGAGGACAAACAGCAGCATATCAGCATCTGGTAGTTGAAAGCAGCCTTCCTGGGTCTGAAGGAGTTTCGGGAGAAAATTGAGTCATTCTGTCATTCTCATGTCGGACAACACCATGGTGGTAGCCTATGTGAACAAGCAGGGAGGTCTGGTTTCACGTCAACTTCACGTCTTGACCATCGAGGTTCACTAGTGGGCGGTCTGCTATTCAGTATAGCTTTCAGCCAGGTATATCCCAGGCAAACGAGATGTGGTCCCAGACAAACTCAATCATTGGGATCAGATCCTAGGCACACAGTGGTCCTTTCTAGAAGTAGCAGACAATCTCTTCCTGGTTTGGGGGAGACCCATGCTGGATCTTTTTGCGACTATTCAACACGAAACTGGAGATATTCTGTTCAGTGGTTCCAGATCCTTTGGCATTAGCGGAGAATGCATTGCAACATCCCTGGGACAACCTGGAGGTGTATGCCTTCCCTCTGTTTTGTTTGATCCATCAGGTTCTGAACAGACTGGTGAGTTCACAGGGTCTCAGGATGACTTGTGGCTTCAGGTGGAAGGGTTTCCAGATCTGCTGTAGTCGTTGTTGGAGGTTCCGAGGGAATCCAAGGGAAATTACCCCTTGGTGGCATTCCTGTGTCAGCCTCATGCGGAAAGGTTCCACCAGTCGGTAGCATCCCTGTCTCTTCACGGGTGGAGGCTATCAAGTACAGTAGAGCCTCGGACCTCAATGCTAATGCGTTCCAAAAGGAGCGTCGAAATTCGATTATTTCGAGATCTGAATCAAGTTTTCCCATAAGAAATAACTGAAAATTGAATAATCCGTTCTTGACCACCAGTTATTACCCTACCTTTGCCTTTTTATACAATACATTACATGAAAAATACAGCTAACTAAGTTCAGTGTTAAATAAATATCATATCAAACTTATATGTATACCTTTAAATGTATAATACAGTGGTGCCCCCGTATTCGCAGGGGTGCGTACCAGACCCCCCCCCCGTGAATAGTTAGAACCCGCAAATGTTTGGAACCCCTATGAAAATGCTAAAAACAGCCTATTTTGTTAGTTAAAACTGAAGAAAAACCCACTAAAAATTTTCATACTTGGTTTTTTTATTAGTTTTATCACAAAAAGTGCATTTTATGATGAAATTCATAAAAAAAACCAGGAATTTGTGGATATTTATCATAGAAAAATACAGCGAATGCATGAATTTTCCGTGAATAATGCAGGGAAACGTTCCCAGAGAAATCCGCGAATGTGTGAGTCCGCGAATCTGGAGAACGCGAATACGGGGGGTCCACTGTATACCGTATAAAAGAAAACTGGTCTATGTCCATCTGATTGTTGACCGAACGCCATAGGCTACCTAGGTAACTATGCAAGTAGACTGCATTGTAGTGGGTAGGCACAAAACGTGTTGCTGACATAATAAAACATTGAAAAGCATGTCTAATTATTACAGTGAATTAATAAACTATTAAAATTAAACCCAATTTATATTTGCTATCAAGAATTTACGAAAAATTGCCTACATTAAGTCGGCAGGATGTGGCATTAAAGGATGTACCATAGCGCAGCCCTGGTGGCTTATAGCGGGACTATTGTAGTAAACAAACCATATCTCGATATAAACCTATAAACTTTTACGTTCAGTATTACAGTCAACTGTAATACTGTATACAAAATCACTTTAAAACTATCTTTTAGTTAAATGTTATGATATAATGGTTTTACTAACGGTTTTGTTTCCATAAAATATCCTTATAAAACATGAGCGTCTTCTACGACGGCAGATTTTTTTCTAATATGAGGGTTGGTTTCAAGGTTATTGGACTAAGAAAATTAATTATGGTACATGGTAAATATATACATGTATGAGTAAAAGAATCTTCTTAATTTCTATAATTTCTATACCATTACGTTACGTACCAGCATCTCTTGAGTTTAATATCAGGCTAACCTCTTTATGAGGATGCTTACAAGCTAAGCATACAGATTGCGTTCATTACCGCGCACACGTTACATATGTAAACTGGTGTCATTACCAAATCTCGTACGTAAACATTGAGGTATTTTTATAGTAGACACAAAAGAATAGCCATAATTTCTGAAAACCACTACATATACCATAGCGGCTTCTCTGATTTAAACTAAGGCTAACCTCTTCTTCACCAGCAAGCTTAACAAAGCTTAAAGATTGCGTTCGCTACTGAACCACACACAAGTTACGTGTTTTCACTATCAAATCTCACGTAAACTGACATATTTTCACAGTAGACATAAAAGAAGAGTCATAATTTCTGTAACTACTACGTATACCATAGCGGCTTCTCTGAATTTTAAACTAAGGCTAACCTCTTCTTTACCAGCAAGCTTAATAAAACTTAAAGATTGCGTTGCTACCAAACCGCACACGTTATGTATGTAACAGTGGTTTCACTACCAAATCTCACACATAAACATTGACTTATTTTTACAGTAGACACAAAAGAATATCTTAATTTCTATAACTACTACATATACCATAGCGGCTTCTATGATTTCAGCTAAGGCTAACCTCTTCTTTACCAGCAAGCTTAATACAGCTTAAAGATTGTGTTGCTACCAAACCGCACACGTTACGTAGGTAACAGTGGTTTCACTATAAAATCTCGCACGTAAACATTGACGTATTTTCACAGTAGACACAAAAGAATCGACTTGATTTCTATAATTACTGTATACCATAGCGCCTTCCGAACCGCACACGTTACGCATGTAGCAGTGTTTTCACTACCAAATCTCACACGTAAACATTGACGTATTACAATAGGCATAAAAGAATCTTCTTAATTACTACGCATATAAATACCATAGTGGCTTCTCTGATTTAAGCTATGGCTAACATCTTATTTACCGGCAAGCTTAACAAAGCTCAAAGGTTGCATTCGCTACCAAACCGCACATGTAACCTAAGTACGTAACATTGCCTTCACTCCAAACCCAACACTTAAATACGTATTGCATTTGCTACTGAAATGCACGCCTCATGTGTGAGCATTGTCTTATAGAGGAGAGGATAGACGAAACTTAAGGTTTATTTTGGAGTTGGGAATGGAGGAAACATTTTGAAGAAGGAAAACGTGAGATGCCATGCAAACACTTTTCCTCTTCGCCTTGTGTGAAGTGGCTGTCTTGGAACCCATCATGAATAAAGAGGTAACTGCGTATACAGTAAATACCGCCGAAAAAGCAAACTAAATGCGCACAAGGTGTGCGAGACATGTGTTTGACTGTTTGTTAACAGTAGCTGCAGACTTTAAACTATGCTGAGAGTGGCGTCACCAGTGTTACCAACAAGTTTTGCTAAATTATTCTAGTCGGTCCAAGTCAGATGTACGCTAAATAGCAAGAATATATGCCAAATGTGGTGCAATTTTATGCTAGAATTATGCTATTAATCTATCGTTATCTAATTTTTCTAATACATTTGAAGTAAAACAACGATGTAATGGAAATTTAAAACATTTGTATATTAGGTGAAATGTTACAAATGACGAATTGTAGTAGTATAACTATTTATTTGATGATCTTTACATGTTAGCAAACTCGAAATAAAGCACCATTTTTCTTTAACAGATCACATATGCAATTACTAGTATACGATTTGAAAAATGTGTGAAGGTCACTTCGGAAGTTATTCAACATTTTGATCTCTCTACTAATAAATTAAAACTAAAAAAGGAAAACAAATGTCTCTACTCATGAAGAAAAACACAAATTTTAATTATTACTGCATCATTATCATGCCACTGAGACACTATTTCCTTTAACAGGTCACATACACAATTAATAAATACTTGAAAAATGTGTGAAAATGACTTCATATATAAAATTTTGATATCAACTAAAAAATTAAAATTAAAAAAGGAAAACAAACAAATCAGTCTCTACTCAAGAAGAAAAACTTACATATGTACTTATTACTGATCATTATCATGCCACTGAACCACCATTTTTCTTTAACATCACATACACAATTAATAAATACTTGAAAATTCTTTGAAAATCACTTTAGACAATTAAAATTTGATAACTTGAAAAAATAAAACTTAAAAAAGGAAAAAAATCAATTTTACTCGTGAAGAAATAACATTATTCACACTTTACTGATCGTTTGTCATGCCACTGTGGGTATTTATATTCACAGAATTTATCATTCCTTAGTTGGGTTCAAACTTATTAATCAACTCATTTATTAGTGCTGCTTTTGAGGCAATTTCACAAGGAAGATACATATATTAACTAATGGCTGTGTATGAAATTGAGGAATTTTCTGCACTTCATTTAAAATTTAGGGAAAATACATTCTAAAATTGTACTGGAACCCTAAGTATGATAGAATTTATGCTAAGTTCCAATTCTTGGGTCAAATTATGGTAAAAAACATGAAATTATGCTACATTTAGTAACACTGGATGACGCCAACTAGCGGCAGCTGGCAGAAACAGTTTAGTTTACAAACATCATATGATCTGGGGGTCGAAATCTGTTTTTTTGTATGAACACCGATACAAAGTTTATTGGAAATTTAGTGGCGGAATCCGATTATGTTGAGTTCTAATACGGTCGTGAGCCGGGGCTCTACTGTATCTCCTCCGAGAGAGGCTTTTCTTAGAGAACAGTAGGGCATATGTCCAGCAGTCTCAGAAGGTCAACCTCTGTGGTTTACTAAGGCTATGGGCGATCTGCTGTGATTGGTATCGTAAACAGGTTTTTTCTCTACTTGCAACCCCTATTCAGCAAATAGCAGACTTTTTAACCTTCCTCAGAGATGAAAAACATTTGTCTGTTTCTGCCATTAGTGGCTATAGGGCGGCCCTGAGTTAGTGTTATGTCTTAAAGGTATCTACATCTCCTCGTCCCGGGAACTTTCCTTGCTAGTTAAGGGGTTTGAACAGTCGAGTTCTAGGGAGCTCAAGCCTCTGATGTGGGATGTTTCCTTGGTTCTCAAGAGCTTCACTAAGGGTCCAGATGAGCCTTTGCGTCGCTCATCTGACAGGATCTTGGTGCTCAAGACAGTTTTCCTCCTGGCCTTGGCATCTTCGAAGAGGGTAGGAGAGCTCCACGGTCTGAGCTATGATGTAAAGCACACTAGGGGTTGGGGGTCGGTGTCCTTTGAATTTGTCCCGGAATTCGAGCCCAAGACCCAAAATCCCTCTGTGCACAATGATAGGTTCACTTCATTATCCATTCCATCACTGATTGACTTTGTGGGTGGTGATGCTCAAGAGCTTTTGTTGTGTCCTGTTTGGGCCCTGCGATGCTATCTTAAATGGTATGGCACCTTAGACCAGGCTGCCGCAGACTTTTTGTCAGCATAGGACGTGCAAAGAAAGAGGTGTTGAAGAATACTATCTCTTTTTGGATACGGGAAGCCATCAGACAGGTATACTTGACTCTTGATGATTCCGCCACCACATCTGTGCAAGCTAGAGCGCATGACTTTAGGGGTATTGGTCCCCCTCTGGCTTTCAAAAAGAACTTGGCTGTACATAGAGTGCTGAGCGCTGGTACTTGGTTACGCCAGTCCATGTCCACCTCTTTCTATCCTAAGGATGTTGCCCACAGATCTACAGACACGTTTTCTTGGTCCTGTAGTGGCTGCCCAACAGGTTGTGTAATTCATAGTTGCCCTTAACAGGGCACTTTTGTATCTTATCTAAGATGATTTTGTGGATGTCTCTTGTATCTTTCCTTCTTCCTTCAGGCTCCTTCTTCCTTCAGGCGGGTTAAGGATAGACACGTCATTCGCTGGACTGGTCTGATACAGGTCAGTAAGGTAGTCATACTGATAGTGTGGTTGCTTGGTATACAAATATCAAACCCTCTATTCAGTAGCACATGCTCCACTCCTTGGCAAGGAGGAGTTCGGAGCGATAACAAACCCTGGTGTGTTGGTTTGTTATTGGAAAGTCAAAATTTCTCTTTGTTTCCTTCTACAATGATTCTCCCATATATCATTGTACGTCACTCAGGGTCTGTGTGGTTAGATATCAATTTATCTAGCTTCTCACAGGCTTCAGCCCCTCTCCAGAAGTTATTTCTTCGGGAGCTGGATTGGTGGGTAGGTCCCCAACCGGTTTAGGATGTCTTGTACCTCCCTCCAAGTATGAGTTTATCCTATTGTTAAGACCGAAGGTTTCTTCGCGTATGAACAAATGACAAATTTTCTAAGACAATTTGTATTTTTCATAGCTACAAACCTGAGGTCTTAACATTATACTGCCCACCTCTAGCTGCCTCTGTCTGCGAAGACATCCTGAGTTGGGAAAGTGACGCGTTGTCGTAGGTGTGTGGTCCTTGACCATTCTTCACCCGACATACTTATGCATTGCCAGATCTCACAAGATTCCTTGCTTTCATCTGCATTTTAACCGGATCCAGGTAGGCACTAGAAATTATCATATTGTTAAGACCTCAGGTTTGTAGCTATGAAAAATACAAATTGTCTTAGAAAATTTGTCATTTTTTAAGGCTAATGTAAGATGACTGAGAAATTATATTTAGTGTTTTAAATGATAGTTTAAAGTATATTTTGTGGAGAATGATAGTTGAAGGTATACAATTGGTGTTTGAACTGTTAAAATTAGTAGTTATAAAGATGGTGTGGGGGTTGGGCAGTCTGGTTTTTAACTATTTAAAAAGCCAGTTATAAGCATATTTAGAGGGGATGTCAAGTATTCGTGGATATTAGCTATTCGCGGGTGTTTGTGGTCCCTATCCCCACGAATACAGGAGATTGACTGTAGTGGATCCCGGTTTTTTCCATTCATGACATATAGGTATATATTACATTCTATAGCTTTTCAGGAACAAAATAAGTTATATTACTTTTTATACCTTTTCAGGAACAAAGTTTGACTTGGCTCTACCACAGCAGTTTGCCTTCTTGGATAGCTTGCCTAAGCAGATGGGGAACTATGAAGAGGAGGAAATCTCAAATAATTTAATAAGTAGCAGCCAGGCAGGAGTGAATGACAGTATAAGCGGTGAGGAGCCTGCTGAGCCTCCAGGTTTTCAGATAAATAAGATTATTGACAACCTTGGTGAAAGCTGTGAAAAGGACATGTCAATGGAAGAGTAGTGTAAACTTTTCTGGGTGAGATTTACCAGGTGCTGAAATTACTAGGTTAACAGTGAATTGAAATGGTTTATCATTTTAGAAGTTATATGTGCAACTTGGCCATAGGAACTTCAATTTATGTTTTGGGCTGTTGTAATAGCTCGATTATACAAAGCACTGTCTTAATAAATTTTGTAATTGGATGTAAATTTTTTTCATATAGTCTGGCATAGATGCACATGGTCATTAACTTATGTATTAGAGTTTTTATAAATTCCAAAAATTTCATAGATGTGATGTCTTTCTCAGTATCTGAGATATTGCTTTAAGGCTGATGGGAAATTTCGGTTAGGAACACACATACATGCACAACTTTTCACAATTTCTGGCCTAAGCTCCAGCAGAATTCACTGCTGTTATAGTCCAGTCAGTTGAAGAATCGCGTTCGTTTCTTCTGTGATAATAAGAATAGAAGGTCAATTTAAAAGGTTTAGTTTGTAGTGCATTTGAAGAGATAAATAGGTGTGAGATGTCTGCCATGTGTGCCCGTATAAGGACAGGTTATTCCTTGCACTTATATGATTAGTATGAGTATTAGGAGTTTGGTTGTTTGCATGCAACATAAAGTGACAGTAGTTATTTTACGTGATGGTATAGTAAATGGAAAAGCTTTTTGTGGTCTTATTACTTTCAGTAGTATTTTATATTTTTTAAAGCTTTAATTAAACTTACACAGAGATATATTTATGACTGATACTATTTCTTTTTAATCATGTACAGTATTGTAAAACCTAAGTTCATTTGAAATTGATTTGGCTGATGTCTTTTGCAATTGCCCATATTTTAAAACATGGAACACTATTCTACAGCTTGATTTATATAGTTGTCTAACGGGTGATAACAGTAGTCTTTACTGTGAATATAAGAGAATTGTACAAGAAAAGAATTTGAGACAAATTTTAGTATGGATTTTATGATGATAAATAGTGCAGACCAGGATCATATCTTTCTGCATTCATGGTTTCATACATACATACATACACATACATACATTCATTCATTCATTAAGCATTACATCTATGGATTGCAAAATCCTTTCTTGTTTGAAATATGTAGATAAATTATACACATAAATTACTAGGATAAGAAGCACACAATAAAAAGGAAAGAACTTGCTAGTACAAAAAAAGTGTTAAGATATTACTACAACTGATATGTGTAAAGTAGACCTAAATCAAAAGTAAAGAAATGAGAAAAATACAGAACACAAAACAGACCAGTATATGTGGTGTGTGTGTATACAGTAGCTACTTTTTTTTATACATATATGCTGTATTGGTATTCTTTGGTACTCTTTCAATTTTCTTTGTGCCACTGTTCCTGCTCAGTAGTTCCTAATGCTGTACTCTGCCTTTATGGCTTAGTTAGCTATGTAATGGTTGAGTTTGTTTTAACTATAAAGACACAGGATCATGTGAATTTTGTCATATAGCAGTAGGCTTGTGTTATCCATTTTAGCTCTGGTTTTTGAAGTTTTAGGCTCTGTTAGATTTGCTTGTAATGTTTTGGCTCCCAAGGGCTTACATCTCAGGTGTTTTATCATTGTAGTTATGTAGTTTGTATTTAAAACACTAATGTAGTTAGAGTATTTTTTGACTACTTTCCCATAAGAACAAAGTTTGAATGTGCTGGTAGTATAATGTACTTCATGGATGTTCTTCAACCATAAGTGAATGCTAGGTAATGTGGTCAGTTTTTGACTAGTTGGCTAAAAAGAATTTACAGGGTTACTGCTTTTTCATATATTCAAAGATGATCTTTACTGTATTTTGGTCATCTGTATCCTTTTTTATCTTGATTTTAAGATTTTGTATGAATGATCATTGTCTTAATGAATGTCAGATGCAGATGATAGTTTTGTTAATTGATCTTTATATTGTAGGAACATTATAGACTCCTTATTTTGCAGTTCTCTCTTTTTTTCTTTGTTGTTTTACCCTAAGTTTTGTTAAATGACAGGTTCTTGCAGTTATATAGGCATTCAGTTCTCACTACATAAAACTGTTACAAATATGAATTTTAAACTTTTTATTACAGTACTTGACTACATAAAACCAGTAAGAAAAAATTGACCACAAAAAACAAATAAAAAGAATAATTTTTTTATATTGGTATTATGTATTCTGAAATTATTTTACCATTCATATTTGTGTGTTTTGATGTAGAATTTGTAATACAAATTACGAATGATGAAACTAAAAAGGCAATTGTTCATACACGAAACAAACCTTCGGTCTTAACATTAGGATTTACTAGTCGCCAGCTGGGAAACGGTTTAGAATTAAAAATACATTGTGAGATCAGGACTAAAATTGCTTCTTAATTATAGCAAGGCGTAAAGATTTCATGTCAGACCATTTGTTTCAACTTTAAACAGTAGGGTAATATTAGAAGGGTGACTTCTTTTTTCCTCGCTTGGAACTTGAATTATACCACTTATTTATTTCACAGGTAAGGTCTCGCAAATATCAGAGGAGTGGAGTCTTTGTTCAGTTTTTTTTCATTTTACATGCAGTAACTATAACATTTACTGAAGCTTTGAAACCTGAGAACAATTTTTCATTGGTTAACTACTCATAGAATGAAAACATTTTTACAATAAGACATTTTCCAACAAACCCATTAAACATACGATAGCCGTAATCTGTGCAAAACAGCTCTGGTCTCACCAGCTTGAAAGATCTTGTAAGGAAAAATTCCTGTGTGTGGCTGTAAGGGAAGGAAGGCACCATTCCTCTATGTTAATTTCTTTCTTGAGGAGTTTGGGTAGGGGCAAGGGTATTAGAAGTTTGATTAATGGTTTGTAGAAAATGTGGTTTATTTTACAAAATCATTCTTTGTACAAACCTGTTAATCGGTAAATAGTCTGAATTTCAATTTAGGAAGAATAGGAGGATGAAAAACTGTGGAAGAGAGGAGTAGGCCTACTGTAAGAAATACAATTCCCTATAGCAGTAGACAGTTAAGCAATAATTGGACTGATCAAAATCATGGGAGGTTCTTTAAGTATTGAATTTCTAATGACAGACTTAATCCCAGAGTAGTGTCCTTTCCAGCCAATTGATGTGCAGCAGCTGTTGTTCCAGGTTAACGCAGTCCATCAAGTGTGCCAGATTTTGTAGGCCACCAGTGAGGGGATGGGGATGGCTAACCCAGTTCAGTCTCAATTGGTAAAGTACCACTTTCCATAATTACTGATCCCAAGTGAACATTAAAAGATTTATGTGAAACATCACATAGAGTTGAAGATAGCAAACATGTTCGAACAACAAAGCAAGTACGTGTTCTAAGGATGGCAAGAGCCTTGGTTTATACTTATAGGACTATAAAGAGGAACCCTGAAGTTGATGCACTTCAGTCTTGAGGACCTCTAAACAAGCCCAGGAAATAGCATGCTGAAATCCTTACAAGAAGAAAATTTTTGAAACGAAGTTTCTGGAAACTCTTGAGAGAAGGGAATGTCGAAAACCTTTGGTTCTTTTGAGATGTGAACTGATTGTGCATGTATTTTATGAGTTATTTGCTTTTTGTTACCTTTGAACTGACAGCTGTTTAACATTGGTTTGGCATTTCTGGGAATAGCCTGCTTCCCCTTCTTTTTAAGTGCTTTTGCAATTTTTTCACTTGTGTCATATAAGATTCAGTAAGTTGGGTCAATTTCAGTAAGGTCAGTTTCAGAAGTTAATTTTATTTCGTTAAGCTTTGTTTTGATTTAGTGTTCATGTGATCCTGCTTTTGGGTCTTCTCTTGCTGAGTAGCTGTTGAAGTAATTTGTAACCTATTCTTGTGGTTATCAGGCTTTATATTTGCTTAGTATGTTTTTTGTCTTTGCCACAGAATGGTTGTCTTTGGTTCTTGCTAATCTATTTCAGCTAATTACATTTTTGTTCTCATGTTGTGGTGTAAGTGCATTGGTATGGTAAATTATTCATTTTTTTTTCTTAATTTTTGTGTCCTTTAAGCCTCAGCATATTTAGTATAAGGGTGACAAGTCATGCAAATCTGTAAGATCAAATACTATTAAGTAAAGGTAGTTGGTTTGCAATTTAACCCCCAAGGTGACAAACTAAGACTCCGGCATTTTTGTGTTTAAATGTCAAATTTTATTTTATGACTTAATGCTGTTCAGCTTTTTAAACCAACTTCACATCTATTTTGTAGCGTGAGTGGCAGAGATATACATGTATCATGATAATTTTTCTTGTTTTCTGATCCAAATTAGATGAAATGTACAGTTCTTTAGATTCATCTTTGATACTTGAATTGGAAAGTACACATTGCTGATAGTCATAAACAACCTGCAGCCACTTTTCTGTCTGTCTTAGGTTATGAAAGCCAAATGAATGGCTCAATGACAGACTAAGGGAAGTTTTGAGTCAATAAATACGAACTTAACATCTAACATTACTGGAATTCCCACATGTCTTGGGTTATGTGGAAAGGCCTTATCTGTGAAAACTTTCACTATACATATATCCAAAAACTATGTACTATATGTATATGTCAGAACATTATAAGTAACATGTGATGGAACATTAAAGCTCTTAACTCATTGCTCCAGAGTTTCATCTGCAAAATCATATGATAAAATTTGTTCTCTTAAAGCCAGTAGTATTCCAGTGTTCACAGCAGGACCATCTGGAAAGGGAACAGTAGTTATGATTATTGGAAATATGTTGTACACAAATTTTCAAATTCTTATCAGCTTGAGACGTACTTCACAAGCCATTCAAAATTGTCTTAAAAAATCTTTGCTCAGCAAATGAAATTTTAATACCACTAATTAAAATATAGATAGTATAAATGGTAAAGTATGTTAGATCCATGGACAAGTATTGAAGGAAATTGTTGCTGAGTAATAGCAGCCAAAGTTGCAACTGCTATGACTAGGTAAAGAATCTGTTGTGTGGTAGAGATTGTTTGGTTGATCTCCTAAACCTGAAATTTTACCTGACAGCTAAAACCCACCATCTTTAATAAATGGGAGTTTTTGTTGAGTGATGAGGTTTAAAATTAAAACATTCAATACAAAAATGGATTGTGATCTTCCTTCCAAAAATATTGGATTGAATTAATATCCCATCCAAGAATGGTCACACTTTCTACCCTTAGTCATTTGATTTGATAAACCCATGTGATATAATTTCAGGATGCAGAACATTATCATCATTGCATCCAACTCTGCATAATGCAAAAGGGCCCTTTCTGAAATTCTTTCACGGTAGTATTTGCTTCATATTTCATAAATCACTCCTCTCCAGCCTTCCTTCTCAGTTTTCATCCAAGTAGGTCTAGGTCTTCTAACTTGACTGTTGCATACAGGTGTCCAGCTGATATTATCATGTACTTATTCAGCTAGGAGTAGAGCAAAGGACATGTACAAAATATATCCAAATCCATGTTATTATCTTCTGTACAAGGAAACTGTCATACCATCTGACTCCTAATATTTTGCTTAAAGGCTTATTCTTAAATCAAGAAAATCTCATATAAAAGTTTCATTGCCATATGAGTCATGTAACTTTTTTGGTCTGTCTCTACTTTTCAACTCAAGGGAAGCTGGACTGAATATTTCTTTAGCTAAATGTTTGAAAGATGTACATACTCTGTCCTCATTACTTTTGTTTTTAAAATTTGTCCCATGTCAGCATATGATGCATTCTGTTAAGTAAGCTAAGTTCACAAATATGTGACAGTTCATCTTGAAACCAGTTATGAACATAAATTTTTAGAAAAATTTTTGAAACTTCCTCAAAAGAAATTTTGTCAGAATCAACATTTTCAATTTACCTAGTACTAGTTGCATTTATAATGATGAAATATAAGATATAGTAGTTGAGAATGTGAACTTAGTGTCTGATTACATGCTATTAACAACTTTAATATTCCTCTAACAATATTGTTGCAGAAAAAATGAGAGTATTACTCTATTATCTAGATTTTGAGTAGGATTTAGTTTTGCTGAAAATTATAAATAAATCTTCCCCAAATATTGACTTTTCCACATTTTCAGTGCATTCAAGTCTTGTTTGATTAAAATGTTAACAAATGTAGAAAGGTTGAAAGATATTAAAATATGGGAAGACAAAAAAGCAAGAACAATATCTTTTGCGTGTATAGATCACAGTAAACACACACACACACACACCTGTACCTGTCATATTAATTATGAATGCCTGTGTATCTGGACTTAGGAAAACTTGTTCATCTTTGCCTCCTTATGATGTTGTTTTTATATACACATAGGGAAGTAGGTTTCTTAAGTGGGGACCAGGTCCATTTATTACATAACTTTTGATATTCACTTTTCACATAATGTCCCTTGTAATTCTAGTAAATGCAGGACAGATCAGTATTTGCAAGAATGTGATAATTCACAACAAAAGCTGCAATTCTTATCCACCTGAAAAGGTAATGTTAAAATTCAAATTATTATAAATTGTACTGCAATAATATGACTAAATAGATAGATATAATGGAATATTGTATGCAGCAGCATTGTTTCAGCACCCTGGCTAGTAATAACTATACTCTTCATATATGCAACAACATTACAGTTTTAGCACCCAGGTTAATATAGTTATTGAACCCTTCATATGTAGTGTAGTGTCACGGCAAATACTAATCTATGGAATAAAATTGTGCAGATAACATAAACCAGTGTGTAGGGCCAGTAAAGTAAATTAGAATATAAATAAGACCAAATCTGTTTTGATATTTGTTTTTTATCATAGATAAACTTGGGTAAAAGTGACAAAGCAGGAACTTTTCATTATGAAGCAGATTAGCTATATGGCAATGTACTGATTTTGGTGTGCATCATAATTCAATAAATACTAAGTGGATAAGAGGAACACTAATAACATTATTTATATTGTATGTTTTCCTATAATCTGTTATGTGTACCTCAATATTCATAACTTCTTGTCTGTAACTACTGTAGCTTTTTCATTGTGAATGTATGTAATTTTTGCTTTTGTAGCAGGTTTCAAGTGTTATGTAAAGATTTTTTTTATTTAGCTCTTATGATTTTTTTTTTACCATTTTCATTCTGGTTTATTTTAGAATTTTAACACCCTAATTTGATAATTCAGTGGCTAGTATTTTTATGCAGATGCCCTGTTTATTAGCTAGTTGAACCAGACCACAAAATCAAAATTCTACAATTTGCCATTGTTGTTAGTGGACATTATTGTAGTCAATGTATTTTATGGTTATTGTGTTGTTTTCTTTGCATACAGGGACTGAATACTAAATAGTATTAATCGTATTCTGATATAGGGATGTTTAAGAAAATAATTTGAAAATTAAATTTTTTTATATACAAGCCAAGGCTATGGTTACCCCTGTAATGCATAAACTGTCAGATATATGATGCAACTGCCCAAATTTCAGTCTGAAGTGTGCACCATGTGATGGATGCAAATCCTGAAAGAACTTAGGTAAAGATTCTTGAAAACTAACTTTGACAAGAACCAACCAGCCCTGTGGTACGTGAAATGATCTAGTAGTTACAATTGCACTTGTCCTATGTTCAGGTTTTTACTGTTACATTTAATGTACAATATCTAATAGCATATGCTGTAAATTATACTGTTAACTCTTAATAAGGGAACACACTGTTGAATATTACAAGTGATTTTGTACAGAAAGTATTGAAGAAAAAAAATGTCTGGATATTAAAAAAATTTGAATTGCTATGCAAGTTGAAGTTTAGTTTTGACTAATGTGCAGCAAATTTGTTTTTCAAAAGTGAATTGCTACCTATTTATCATGTTCTTAACTATCATTGGCATTCAAGTTGGTGGATTGCACTCATCAGCTAAAGTTTGGTTGATATATTTTAATTGCATTGTAGCTAGTGAATTTTATTTCATGAATGCAGCAGCTTTGGGTCTAGTGATGTTTATTTGTGGTATGGATAAACTAGCTAGTGGTGTGAAGCAGCATGAAGGGGAGAATGAAAAGTATTGTTAGTAACCATTCTTAATGATGGTAATCACTCATGAACCTCAGTGAAGTACAGTACCAGAATAATAACTAGGACAGTATTGTTCTCAGAACTGTGGTGTAATTTTTTTTTTATTTTGATCCCTCTAATGCTTTAGTGTTAGAGGTACTCCCTCTTTCTCTTTCATTGTAAGTAAGGATGTACAGTGTACTAATTTCCTGCTTGTATTTTCCATAGAAGTACAGTATTATGGAATTGCACTGAATAGTATACAGTATGTGCATTTTGTATTGAAAGATGTTCTCTGTTTCTTTGAGGTTATGATAACAGCATGTTCAGATTGCAGTAAGAGTTTGGAGATTTTAGGTTAGTTATTCAGATATCTTACATTATTGTCTAAATGGCAAGTGAATAACTTAAAATTTTTAGCTTCCCAAATTTAGCTACAGAATCCCTTTTATACCAACAGTTTTTATTTTCATAGGTTTGGGAAAGGATTTAGGTTTTATTAATTGCAGGAAAGTTAAGCAAAGTTAATATGGAAATGTGTGCATGTGTGTGTGACGACAATCATTTTGTGTGCAGATTATGGTTATTTCAGGCCTTTGGATATAGGGTTCCAATATATCTATATATATATATATATATATATATATATATATATATATATATATATATATATATATATATATATATTATAATATATATATATATATATATATATATATTATATAACCCAGCAGACATATCGCTAACCCCATTAGTTAAGAGGCAACAGGATATCAAGGTTATGCTGAAGACACTGTTAATGGTGGTTGGAATCTTGAGTTTAGTCTTAACAGATTTGATGTGGATAGAAAAATGGTCTGGTTTTATATTGAATGACTGACAGCCAGGAATGATCTTGATCTCAGTTCTTTCTTAACCTCTTTGTGTAGAAGTAGATAGGGGATGGGATTTTGAACATTCAAGTTTGCTAAGTCTGTACCACGATATCCAAAAATATTGTATTAAGTACAGGTAATGATAATTCTTGTGCAAATGGAGATTTTGCACAGTTCACTCAGGGAATTTAGCCCACTGCTGCCCTTCCTACATCCATAGTGATGTCAGGAATATTTTCATGCACTCTGGTGGTTTAAGGGTGCTTCTTTATTGAAGAGTACTATAATTTTGTCAGTGTAACCTTACCCCTTTTAAGTGTATTGTGGTTAAACCAAAAGGTTACTGTCAAATTGATGATAATTGTTGAAAGCAAGACAATGTGTTTTAGTCAGCATTTTATTGGCTATGGTAACTTGCAATAATTTTAGTTTGAAGATATGGTAATCACTTTAGAAGTGAAATTAAAACCAAAATAATGTAGTCACCCTGCAGTGTTTATAGATTGGCTTTGTGTCATTTTTATCGTGTGGTGACATCAGCAAGACAGATAGCTGTTCATTGCTTACAAGAAACACAAATGTATTTTGTTTTTCAGTAAGGTGGAGTGTATTGATATTATGTTAATTTAGAGCTCTAGAAAATATTTCAAGTTTCATGTTAGTGTACGAGTGTTTTGTACTTAACTGTTATTTATGTTACCAAGCATACACTACATTTTTGTTAATAGTACTGATAAAAATAATTCCCAAAAATACACATTCTTTACAAAAGTGAAGATTTTTCTCCAAGCCTGTTGATTTGCTAGGGAGTAGAATTGGAATATCCACTGATGCTTATTGGGAAATGAATAGAATAAAAAAACTTACAGATGTCAAGAAAAAGCCATAATCCTTAGAAAAGTGTTCAGGAAGCTAAACTATGTAAATTTTATTTATTAATTTTTTTAACTGATCGTCATGTAATCAAAGATACCTTATTTCTGTTTAGTTATTCCCAGTGGTTACACCAACTTCTTTCATTGGGGAAAAAATTACACTATATGTGCATATCCTAGACCATTGTCTACTGCTGCATTTTGTCCCAGTGTATTAAGATAAATGGGTTTGCTTGAAAATATCGTTTAAAATACCATCACCTTTCATGTGTGGTGTATTATTTGTCGGCTTCAGCTGGAACAGCTGTTGAATCTGATTAAACAAGACATAAAATGATGGAGGTGGAGAGAGCAAGGGAGGTTACCCATGCTCTCATGCTTACCATTCCATTCATTCTTTTGCTGCCACAGTGATAAGGTGCAGCAGCTCTTGTGTGTGTGGAAGTTGAATTTTGTATGTGTATCCTGTGAAAGTTGAATGTTTCAAGTGTATCCAGAGTTCTGTATTCCTTTAAGCTAACTCTGTCCATTGCGTGATTATGTTTTGCTTGTTTGTAGTCTTCATGGGAGATTTCTATGCTTCTCAAGAATTTTGAACAGTCCTGTTCCCCAAGAGATCTTAAAACTACTAATTGGGACCTAACACTGCTACTTTGCAGTTTCACACGTAGTCTTAACACTGTTACTTGGCAGTCTCACATGTAGTCCATACGAACCCTTGAGAGCTTCTCCATGCAGGAATTTAAAACAAGGGCAATCAGTGGTATTGATGTCAGACAACAGCACAGTAGTAGCTTATGTAAACAAGCAAGGAGGCCTAGTATCTCGGCAGTTACACCTGATGAGAGTTCAACTTCATCAGTGGGCTGTAGAGAACTTAGTAGACATCAGAGCCATATATATTCCAGGAAAAAGAAACATAGTAGCCGACAAATTGAGCCACAGGGACCAGGTCCTAGGAACAGAGTGGTCCTTGCATCAAGAAGTAGTGGACAGAATGTTCACATTGTGGGAAAGGCCGATCATAGACCTATTCTCAACCAGGTACAACAGAAAGTTGGAGGTGTATTGTTCAGTAGTCCCGGATGCAGAGGCAGTAGCAGAAGATGCGCTACGACACCCATGGAACAATCTGGACGTGTATGCATTTTCTCCATTTTGCCTAATCCGTCGGGTTCTGAACAAGGTAGTGCAGTCTCAGAACCTCAAAGTGACTTTGGTAGCCCCTTTGTGGCTGAAGGCAGAATGGTTTCCGGACCTGTTGGAACTCCTAATAGATGTACCGAGAGAGTTACCTCTGGAACAACCTACTATGTCAACCGCACGTGGAGAGGTACCATCAGTCGGTGCAGTCCCTATCACTTCACGGGTGGAGACTGTCAAGTATCTCCTGCGAGCGAGAGGCTTTTCTCAGCAAGCAGCAGCACAGATGACAGGAAATATCAGGAGGTCATTGGCAGCGGTCTACCAAGGAAAATGGTCCGTGTACTGTGATTGGTGTCGTAGAGGGAACTTGTCTCCACTCGGAATCACTATTCAACAGTTAGCAGATTTTCTGATATATCTCAGGACAAAAAGGTATATGTCTCTCTGTTGTAAAGAGATACAGGGCTGCTCTAGCTTCGGTCCTGCGGATGACAAAAAGGTATATGTCTATCTGTTGTAAAGAGATACAGGGCTGCTCTAGCTTCGGTCCTGCAGATGGAAGATGTGGACATTTCTTCTTCATGGGAGATGGCTATGTTAATGAAGAGTTTTGAGCAGTCCTGTTCCCCGAAGGAACTAAAAGCCCCAGATTGGGATTTGACCATGGTACTGAGTAGTCTTACAAAACCCCCATACGAGCCATTGAGACATGCCACAGATAGAAGCTTGACCCTGAAGGCAGTCTTTCTGTTGGCCCTAGCCTCAACCAAAAGGGTGGGGGAACTGCATGGTTGTCATATGTGGTGAAGCATTTGAGAGGTTGGAAGTCTATGGTTTAAGAGTTTGTCCCAGAATTTGTGGCCAAAACTCAAAACCCATCAGTAGTGGATGGAAGATTTGGCTCCTTTTCCATACCTTCTCTGGCAGAATTTGTAGACAATGACAAGAAATGCTGCTATGTCCTGTCAGAGTACTAAGAGCGTACATAAGAAGAATGTGGCATCTCAGGCCGGGGTGCCGAAGGCTTTTTGTAAGTACAGAATGGAACAAAAAGGAAGTGTCCAAGAACACAATATAATTTTGGCTGAGAGAAACGATCAGGAATGCCTACATGACAGAAGACAGAGGGTACATGACAGAAGAGGGTCAAATAGCCTGGAGAGAGCTAGAGCTCTTGACATCAGGGGCTTGAGCACTTCTTTGGCATTCAAGAAAATATGTCTATGGAGAGGATTTTGAAAGCTGGTATTTGGCAACGCCAAACAACTTTCACTTCCTTTTATTTAAAAGATGTTGCCCATAGATCCTTGGGCACTTATTCCTTGGGTCCAGTGGTGACTGGCCAGCAGGTGGTATAGCTCATCCAGTACCTCTGGCGGGTCAGTTTGTGTCTAGTCTAAGATGAAGGTATGAAAGAATGAATGAGATGACTGGTCTTTCTTCTTTACTACTTTTCTAACTACTCCTTTACCCATGGGCAGTATGAAGTAGAGTACCATCATGAGCTGGAACGGACTAGATGCAGGTGACGGGGACAGCCATACTGTAAAGATAACCTAGAGTATAGGAGGCTTTTCAGTAGAAAAACACTCCTCTCAATAATAGGAAGTGTGTGGGGTGATAATAGATCCAGATACAAGGGACAGGAGTGGTTTACAAGAACACACAGCTCTCCACTTTCTGTAATGCAATAAACCATGGCATTATATGAAACACCCAGAGAGGGAAACTAAGAGATTCTCATATCTTTGGTTCAAAGGTTAATAGTCCATTGTCTTATAATACATCTATTCGGAAATGGATAAAGATGGCAAACTGTCTGTTATAGAGACTAACCTCCCACCAATGAGTAAGTCTATCCTAATGTTAAGACCGAAGGATTGTTTCGTATATGAACAAATTACATTTTTAACCAATTTGTCCGGCACACTTGACGGGCAAACCATCAAAATTGCCCGATGGGTCTTCTAGCAAAATCACCATGGTTGGTGCCTGATGGCTTGAGCTTCAACCCTGGCAGACATACATTAACCATATACATTTCTTTTACCGAGCCATTCTTTGCATCATATTCTCTTCTTTTTCATCACACTCAAGCAATTTTAATGCTACACTATCTTCTTTGTGGTAGATACCATGTTTATCGTACCGCACTGAACACACTACTGGCACCGTTGGGCACGCCCACCTCTCCATCGCCTCACCCGTGTGGACAACATTCACGGTTAAGCCCGCCAGAATTTGCCCGTTGACCCCGGAGCACGCCGATCAGACCCGCTCGTGTGGACAGGCCTTTAACAGATAAGGCCCACCTCTAACCACCCCTCTAACAGTTTAATCTGGGTTGGAAGAGTAACCAATATGTCACGGGATGCCAAGGGTATTCTGGGAACTACTATACCCGGTGACCTGGTATAAATGCTATTAGTCCCTGGATCTGAAGTTATTAATTCTACCGGTTTACAGCTTGGCGCTAGTATTATCCTAATGTCAAGACCTCAGGTTTGTTAGTTATGAAAAATACAAATTGGTTAAAAATATCATTTTTCTTTTAGCCTTTGATCTTCAAAACAAGTAAGTGAACTACTCGGGACTGACTATCTTTTGACTAACAGAAGGGTTGGAGGTCAGTAGCCTTCGAATTTACCCTGTGGCCAAGAGTCAAAATCCCACCCCAACCCCCTTTCACTACGACAGATTGTCTTTTTCCATCCCATCACTTTCAGATTATATTGGTAATAACCCTAATTTGTCATTTGTTACATGTATGTAACGTTACTATGAGATTCAGGGCCTCTGTAACACGGTTTTTTCGCAATAACTTTTTATCTATGCATTTCATAAATATAACGCTTATTCAGAATACATATATCAACACACAAATTTTGAGTGTATTCTGCACTACGTAGGTTGAATAAATTTGGTACTTATAATGTAAAAGTGACCTTTTTTGAAGACTGGCCAACTTACTCAGAGAAAAGGTTTCGAACGCACTCGTTACGTAACTTATGACAGCATTTCTTCCCTCTTTCTCGATGGATGATTGGCTATACGTAACGAAGGCTAAACCTCTGGCAACAAGGACATACAAATTTAAATACAAGCAAAGCAGTACACCTTTATGAACTCTGGAACCTCTCCACTGATAATTGTAATAATGAACAAACCAACAAAATAAGTTAATAAATACAAAAACGCTTCGATTATTAGTCTAACTCCCAAAATAAGTTTCCAAAGAAATTACAGTCTACTTTAAAGGTCACAATCAGATTGACAAGATGTAGGGAATAGTTGGTAATTATCAAAAACATAGAAGACAAGCATGATTTGATAACTGCTATATCCAATGTCAAGCAATTTTTATTTATTGGCTATCTACCTATTTACTGAAAAAAAAATAGCCGGTACCGTATATTGGCTTTAAACCTTCACCAATAATTATCGTCAGAATGGTGACTTCATGAGGCTCCACCCACTTTCGCCTCGTTATAATTCAGGATAACACTGAAGGCTACCATGGGCATTGTTGGATTAGAAAATTTAACTTCTGGCTATAAAATTAATTTCTCGAGTAGTTGTAAGAAGTGCTAAATGATCCTCAAGGATCCCAGCAGTTGGCCTAAACGTTTTATTCATGTATATTACTACTATACTGTTGCGGCACTACTGCTACAGTAGTATACTACGCTAGCACTGATACCCCACCCACATCTATGTATCGTTCCGCCATTCATAAAGTCTTTGGGTTTCAGAGCCAATGGAATTTCTGTCTGGTGGATGGGCGGGGCAACATTTAGTCAAGAGGTGTTTGTTTACCTTGCTTACGTAATTAATGTTTTTTCGACTCTTGGCTCGTAATCATTGGCTAGATCATTTTTACTCTATAAAAATTAAAACTATCGGGTTAAGGTTATTGATAGTGCTGACAAAATTTGTGTGGGGATGTAAAATATACATATGTCAACTTTCAGCTACATCCGATGCTTTGACAAGGAGCAGTCCAAAAAACCGTGTTACAGAGACCCTGAATCTCATAGTAGGGCATTGTATAACTACCTAAAAATGACCACCTCAAACTGGGTTGAAGACTCATTAGTAAAGGCTAGATCAAAAAGTTAAGTCTAAAGGCCTGTCCACACGACCGGGCCTGATCGGCAGACTTCCCCTCTAAAGGCCTGTCCACACGAGCGGGCCTGATCGGCGTGCTCCGGGGTTGATGGGCAAATTCTGGCGGACTTTCCCGTGAATGTTGTCCACACGGGTGAGGCAATGGAGAGGTGGGCGTGCCCGACGATGCCAGTAGTGTGTTCAATGCAGTACGATGAACATGGTGCCTACCGCAAAGAAGATACTGTGTAGCATGATAATTGCTTTCTTTTGGATGAAAAAAAAATGAGAATATGGTGCAAATAATGGCTTGGTAAAAGAAATGTATATGGTTAACGTACGTCTGCCAGGGTCGAAGCTCAAGACATCGGGCACCACCACAGTGATTTTGCTACTAGACCCATCGGGCAATTTGACGGTTTGCCCGTCAAGTGTGCCCGATAGAGGGGAGGTCCGCCGATCAGGCCCGGTCGTGTGGACAGGCCTTAACAGGCACACTTGATGGGCAAACAGTCAAATTGCCCGATGGGTCTTGTAGCAAAATCACCATGGTGGTGCCTGATGTCTTGAGCTTCGACCCTGACAGACGTACATTAACCATATGCATTTCTTTTACTGCCCCATTCTCTGAACCATATTCTCTAATTTTACATCACACAAAGCAATTGCCATGCTGCATAATTTCTTCTTTGCGGTAGGCACCATGTTTACCGTACCGCACTGAACAAATTACTGGCATCGTTGGGCACACCTACCTCTCCATCGCCTCACCCGTGTGGACAACAGTCACGGAAAAGCCCGCCAGAATTTACCAGTCAACCTCTGAGCACGCCGATCAGGCCCGTGCATGTGGACAGGCCTTAAGAATACCGGTCTCGTTTTGGGTTAAGAGTAGTAATCAAACAAGCTTATTTTGCTGCTTCAAATCCAGAAGGCAATTCAGTGCATGCAAGAGCTCGTCAGCGACTCGGGCCTTTCCATCGCATTATTGAAGAACCTGTTGGTTCAAAGGTTTTTAAAGGCTGCATGGCCATGCCAAACCATCACCTATTTTTTTTTTTCTTTCTAGGGTCTAGTGGTGGCCAATAAAGCTGTGTAGCTCATCCAGTGCCCTTAGCAGGACAGTTTGAAAGTTTTCGCAAGATGTTGGTCTTGAACGTAAAAGTGACTGGCGTGACTTTTTTTTTTTCCTCTCTCTCTCTGTGCTACTGGCACGCAGTGACTGCACTCTCCCTCTTTCTCTCTCATCTACTGGAAGTCCAGTGGCTGGTAGAAGCTGTGTAGCTCATCCAGTGTATCTTAACCAAGATGTTTGTTTTTGAATGACTACCACTTTATCTCAGCTACTTGCACTACCCTTTTTTCTTATCTAATAGCAGGCAGTGTCAAGAAAATATCCATCATGCTCTGAAACTGCTCCGAGACACAGGTGAACACAAGAACCCCTTTCCAGTAGTTTTACTTTGTTAGTACACTGTACAAACAATTTTGTAAGCCAATTCCCTTCTTATCTTACAAGAGGAGGATTGGGGATATTACAATGAACTAAGCTGGTGACTAATGTAGTTTTGTCGTCTCGGCTGGAGTGCTTTTGTTCTCTACATAGCAAATATATTTAACATGAATTTTACTTAACCAAGGTGTCTGGCTGGCAAGTAACTAATATGAACTGCTCAGAAATGTTCCAAACTGCAATGCTTTTTTAAATGTGGAATAGTATTAAAACCCCTCTTAAGATGGGTATAAAATTTATGACCTTTACAAAAAATAACCTATTGTATTTTATGAACCATAAAGGGCCATAAAAAAACAAAAATCCTTAGTATATTAATTTTAATTACAAATTTGTAAAACTTAAAAAGAACTTAATACTGAATAAGGATGATAAGACAATAATTTAGGTTTCCTCAAAAGTACAATAAAAAGTTTAAAGACAACCAAAAATGAACGCTTGTTAACAATATTAACATGTTCAATTTAGGCATAGTATACATTTCATAACTTAAAAATTTCTATAGATTAAGAAAATCATGCTTTCAAAGGCAGAAAGCCCAGTCAATCTTAATTTTTATCATGCAATAATACAGTACAGTTTCACTTGCAAAAATTAATTTATGCACAATGTTCCAAGGAAATCCAGTATAATTAATTCTGAAAATTCTACATTCACTGAAATGAACTGTAAAGCATTACCTGCAAGTGTAATTTCATTAACTGTAAACTTTCTACATCTTACACGTACCTTAATTAAGATACAGTAGTAAAACTATGTACCTCTCCAGTTTTCAAACATTTAAAGAGTTCTGACTGGTTTAGGAAGCACTGTCAAGTCTTTACTGTATATTAAAATATTTCTATATTCTAAATATGTACATTTTCTTGAAACAACACTGAGGTTCCTTACTTCTAGTCAGACTGACAATCACAAACAAATTTAATAGCCACATTAAAAGGGAAAATGGGATCCTGTATAACACACATCCCCACAAACTTGTTATAAAGAGTAAAAAATAAAATTACTTGCCAGAATTTGGTACTCATTTAAATTTTAAATTCTAAAATGGATATAGATCAATATTTAAAATACTGTTAATTTTGCAAATACCAGCACCATAATGCATTTTGACAGTCTTTACCATTTTGTTAGTTTTTCCTTTCACAATTTTTTTTTGTAAATTCTGGACAAAACACTAAAGAACGTTTCTGGCAACAAGATAATTATAGAATGGCACTCAGTATCTGTGAGGTTTAAGGCAACCCTGGAAGAAATGAGGTAAAAAGGGAAAAACACCCTGTAACATATGGCTGAATTGAACATTCACACTATCAACTATGTACACTGTACACTTGGCCATGGCACATGGTCACACTGATGTGACTATCGTCAGTGTCTATCATGATAATGGCCCCTTGGACCCGACGAAGACCGCTGTCCATATCTTGACATGGCAGACCCTTCCCTACTTTCGCTTCGTGATCTGTTGTTGGAGTGATGACTATGGCCACGAGACACATGTGATGAACTACTTCTGTTCAGAGAAGTGTTTGGTCTACATGATGCATTGGAACCTAGAGATTTACTTGGAGAATGATAACTACGCCTAATATCCTCCCACTTGCCATAGCGATCAAGGCGCCTTTCTTGAGCTCTACGTTCCTCAGCTTCCAAGTCGTCACTTATGTAACCGTTATTGCTGTAAACTTCCAAAATTGGTGGGCGTCCTCCACAACCATTGACAATGTCCGGACCCCCACGGCGATTGGCAGCTCCTTTGCTGAGGCTGGATTCACTCGATTCCTCTCCAGACGTGCCCAGGCCCAAGTCTTTGTCATAATTGGCACCATCCTCTTTATTTGAACCGTTTGTTGGAGATGCAGCAGGGGCCATGAAAGCCCCAGATTTGCCTAAAGAGACGAGTGTCATGGGAGAAACTGCCGATCCATTGTGAGTTATGCTGTGTGGTCTTGGAATCTTCAAGCTACTAGATTCTGGTTGAGTGGTAATGGGCGGTTTACCTTGAGTATAAAATGGTGGTCCTACAGCTCTTGTAGCAGTTGGTGGCAATATGTTGTCTTTCTTCTTGTTGGAGCAGGAACCAGGGCCCAATACTGACAAAAGTACTGGTAAAAGAAAAATTCCGTGTACTGCACCGAAGAATATAACTAAGAACACTGTCTTGAAGAATGTAATAAATATGTAAGAGGGTGCAAAAATTAGCGCTGTAATACCCAGAATCGTAGAAAGACCACCCTGCAAAATAGGGACACCAAGGGCATAGAGACATTCTTGAACGCGCTCGTCTGGGGTGTCCACTTTAGCCGCCAAATATGCATATGATATATGGGCAGAGAAGTCCACACTAAATCCAATGCACATGATCAGATTTATCATTGAAATAGAATCTAGATTCACGTTCCACAGTGTCATGTATCCAACGACGCCCACTTCGATGGAGACTATTGAGAAGGCCACCCATAACGAACAGAGGGGATTAGGAATAAATATGAGTGATATAACCATCATCACACCAGCTGCTAAGGATATAGCTTGGATACTTGTGGTTCGTACCAGCACAAACTGAAAGAATAGGATACAACAGTTAATTTTTAGTTAAAGTTTAACAAATTATCAAAATTATGCTTATATTTAAATTTTTTAGTATCTCTTTCAATTATATCTGCATATCTTGGAAGATTAAGGATTTAGATGCTACCCTTCAACTACTTACTTGATCAAAGAATATGAAGAATGGATTGAAAACTGTGACATTAAATGGAGAATCTTGCGCCACCTTACGCAGTGTTTCCATCATGTCCTTATCGTCATTGGCATCCATTATCTTGTAAGTCTGAATGATGAATCGAGATGCAACAATGCGAGTATAATCTTCATTGAAAGCCACATCTTGCGTGTATGGATTAGCTGGGCCCGACAAATAAACCTGCAAGTTTAAAATGGATTAGCTGGGCCCAACAAATAAACCTGCAAGTTTTACATTTATTTCTTAAAGAAAAGTTAGTTTATACAGCACTCTCATGCTATTGCATAGTTATTTTACCTTAATTTTGTTTATCAAAAACTTAAGTAAAATTTCACCAGCCGTACCGTGAAGTTTATCGAGATAATCATCAGTTTTTACAAAGAGAATGTTCACTAGTCCAAATTTGTTTCTTCCAAAAGCTGACGTACAATAAAACAAACTAATACACTTGTACTTACATCTCTCAGGTTAAAGATGAAGTCTTCTTCTGTCGTTACATTGAGTTCCATGTACTCTTGATTTCTGTCCAAGAAGCCAAGCCATGCTCGTAGCCAGGATTCAGTATAAAAGGCTCCAGCAACATAAGTAAGATTCTCAAACTGCTGGTGAAGTTCGATCAACTGTTCTTGAGTTGTTGGGTCGCTGTAATTCAAATCTCCAGTTATAACCACCTGTGGAAAAAAAAAATCAATTGACATACCGTCGAGTACTGAACACGCAACTTTTCCCCAAAACCAACCTTGTCCTCAGACTGTTATTCATAAAAGGCACAGGATAAATACACAACACCTAAAAATTTCATAAATCTTCGCTTTATTAAAGTCCCAAATACCACGTTACTTAAGTAGCACAGACTTTATTCTTGGTTATTCCCAAAAAAACTAAGCTACCAGCAAGTATACCAAAATGTATAACAGAGTAAGCAATATTTTTTTATCTATGGTTGCAGCCAAAAGCCAAATTACTTTATAGCAGCACAAGTCCCATAGAATGAGGGATGTCATGTAACATTGGTCCCTTACCTGTATTCTATATGGATAATCACGGAAATAATGATCTTCAAGGTCGTAAAAACGCACTGAATAAGAGTCATATCTCGACAGCCTACGTCGCTCAAGACCTTCCTTGACCATTGTGCAGCCCCAGCAAGCTCCCAATAAATATAACAGGAAGATCATCACTACCAAAGCTGAAAGAGAGATTACCATCAGAATGGGAAAACAATGTGTAGCAGATATTGAGCTAATTATACCTTCACTAGTGGGTACTTTATGTACAGTTACCACAACCTTTGCACATACATGAACGCACGTGCGTACAGGGCCAATTACCTTTAATTGCAGGTATATTCAGCAATCGAGCTATGTAGTCCCTAAAGAAGACCATTAATGCGTGATCCTTATTATCCTCAGGGTTCCAGGGGTCGGCAGCACTAATTCCTCCAGTGCAGAAAGTATTGTAACAACAACCTTCGTCCTCTGAAAGATTAGGGAAAAAGTGGAAATAATTCATGCCTTTGATTCGAAGAGTGAGTGTCCCATTCAACTCTAGCAGCTGCAATGCTATAAAGTCCATTAATTTCACCCATCCTCCAAGCAAGGCAGCCTATGACTTTTGTGCCTTGAAATAGCTGTAGTAAGCAAATGTATCAGTATAGTCTTGACACCAAATGTAGAAACAAAGTTGTCACCAAACTTGCTGTAGACGTTTTAGTCACAAAACTTATAACTGCATTAGCTACATCTTTTGTTAAAATATAATGAATAATTTTGGCCAAACTTACTTGATTCCGAGACAGGTTTGACTTTGATCGTGCAGATCACTCCGTGCCTCTGGTCTTTCTCCATATGACCAGCAAGTGCCATACACCCTCCAAAGAATGTGACGTGCCATACGTAAGTAACTAATACTGCCATACCTGGGGGAAAAATAAAGTTATAAATTACTATACCTCTCAAACATGCTAGCAAGGATATAAATTTAAGAATGGTTGACCGAATGATTTGGACGTCAAGTGCACTTAGGACTGATGATGGCAGTACTCCAGTACTTTTTTTTCTTTTTCTTTGCATGTTAAGTCGCTATAAATGTTTTTGTAACCTTTACCCTACACTAAATGGCAAGATTGTAATAAATCAGTCCTGAAAAATTTCTCTGAACGAGATGTAAACAATATGGCTCAATCCTACAAAATCACACTGGAAGACATGCACAAAATATTCTAAATTACCGTTACAGGAGAGTTACGCTGTTTATATAACAAAAATTGATCAGTGTGGGAAGTTAACGCGCAATGATATGCACAAAATGGTCCAAAAATTTCTAGATTTAATATGCATAACCAGCGTATAATTCTTGCTTGACTGATAAGAGTAAAATAGTATAAAAAATGCGAGTAAAATAGTATAACAAATGCAACTTAATATTAGCCTACCTGTGTAGAGACAGAAAATCTGCACGCAGGGGAAGGGCGTAATGGCACCAATATAAAAGGAAATCATATCTGTAAGCGAAGTGATGGTGATGCTGACTGCTGCTTCCGCAAAACAGTGACCCATTCTCTCGTGCACAGAATCTTGCAGGTTTGTGCGTCGCCACGCAGCCAACATGACGAAGGTGTCATCGATGCCAATACCTGAGATGTAAAGAATAACGTTCAATGATAGTTAGATAAATTACTTTTATTTTATTCCTTGGTTAATGAGATTTCATGACAGGTTGACAAATATGTAAACAATGTAATCGTTTTACTCTGACCGATTCTCCTGATAATCCAATAACTCTGTTTTAATCAAATTATGTATATACTTTGTAAATTAGAACTGTACACCAACTTTGTCACTGACATTTGTTTAAAGTGACGGGTTTTTGAGAGTACGGGAGCAACAACAAACCGCCTACCTGCAGCATGGGAGCGCGCCGCTAGCACAAGTTCAATATCTTTCACCTTTAGAATTGTTGTATAATTATTTTCAAGATAGATCTTTCACTCTGTTGCTCTACTTTCCTCTTGGGTATTTGCTATGTTCCCGTGAGTTTTATATATGAAACAGCTCTACTAATATACAGAAAACTATATGACGTGCGGTTTTATCGGTTTAAAAACTCAATAAGTTAGATGTCAGGCAGATTAACCTGGCCATATACCAGCATGGGCTCATACTCCTGGCAGCCCGTAATAAATTCGTAAGCTAACAAAGTCCAAGAACGGGCAACACATGGCCATGTCCCAGGTTAACATAACTTATTAGAAAAAAAAATTGTCTGTCATCTCCGTTAAAATGGATTACCTACAGTTGGGGTAACGGTCAAAGAAACCAAAAGCAACCAAGTTGGAAACCATCCAAGACTGGAAACCATCCAAGACTAGCAATAGTAAGCAGCACTTTCACTTTCAAGTCTGACGGTCGGTCATCGTCACTCGGCGCGAAAGCCTGAGGAGGTAACCACTCTGATCAGGGCTGCCAACATTGACAGTGCTCCTGTCTTTGACATTGTTTATGTGTATATCGCACAATGGACTTTTTTCTAGTTTATTTAAAATGGTACGTGAATTGTATTAAATATTGTAATTTGTCACTGGATTTTAAACTACCTAACATAGAAATTTGGGTAAAATGAGTTACCTGTCTATACTGCACATTACAGCACTCCTGAAACTAAAACAGCAAGACATTTTTCGAATTTTAAGCAGCGCTTCATCCCAATGTTTTTTAAACCAAATTTTCTAACTTCAATTCTCGTTTTAAATTTGACCAAAAGAAAAGCAATGATCCATCAGTTAAGTCTTTTCAAATACAGTGTACATATGAATGTGTGTATATATATATGATATATATATATATATATATATATAATATATATATATATATATATATATATATATATATATATATATATATATTAATATTACACATATATGCATATGTATATGCATTATGTATATATATATATATATATATATATATATATTATATATATATATATATAGTATATATATATATATATATGCACTTCATGAACATCCACGGAAAGGGGAAGTGTGTGAGAGCGGGGTGGGTAAATAAAATTACGTTACAATAAGGCTCAGAAATAACCTCAGGAACCAAATCAGGTAGCCTCAACAAGTCATAAGGAGCAATTGGTTTATTATTATTCTCATAATAGGCAAATGTACTGAACCTGCTCAACCTTCAGCGACTGCTAATGCAATCCTATTAGTTTCGGTTTTAAGATTCTACATAACGCGTTTAGGAATTTTTTCCTCTTCTAGTTTAAGAAAAATTACCAATTCAAAATTTAGATAATTTTGATTTTTTCATTTCTTTCAGAATCGCAAGACTATCCAAGTTACTTAGATTATATTTATGAAAATCTAGCCATAAACAAAACAAAAGGGGCACTTCCAGCGCTGAAGCCACTGAACAGAGGCAGTTGGAATAGTAGGGTAAAAAGATGGAAGAAAATGGCAACGGAGATGAAATAAGGGCTACAAACTGGGTGCAGCTAGGGGCCCAAGAGACTATGCCAACAACATTTGAGTAGCCTACAGTGCACCAATTGGGGTGCACTGACGTCACCACACCCTCATGGGACAAGCTACAAAGACCAAACAACTAAAAATACAATACGTCTGCTTCCAAAAAAACGTACTTAAACTGTATCTACTTATTTCGACTACTAACACTGTATTCATTATCAAGGGCTAAGTGATATCCAGAACATTTTGAAGCAGGGAGTAAATACTTTTAAATACTCCAATAAAAATATGTAGTAAATAGGAAATAACCTTTCCACCAAGTGGGGTAAGATTTTCCTTATCTGAATATTATGCAGATGTCAAGGTCAGTCTCCATGCTCTACCATCCGCAAAACCTTACACTTGGAGACTGATGCACTCTCAGACCCTCATAGCCTACCACAAATCCCAATGTCTTCACTTTCACTGAAGAGAAGAGGAAGAGGCCTTGTCCCGGGGAACTTCCACATCTTCCAAACTATTTCAGGCTCATTTGTTAACCTGTTATGGTAAGTGTGGTATTTCGATTATTTACCCTAAACGTTGTAACTGCGCTTTTATTTATCTTTAATCATTTTACATAACAGCCTAAGCGAAAAGCAAATTCCCGTAAGGTGCACATTGTAAAACAAGGGGCAAAGCTACAATCACCCCCCTCAGCGAATATTGCATTATGATAGCATTTCCAAGGTACAATGAGAAGAATTCCAAGTCACGACCAGTTATGGATGAGGTATAATTATTATTTCTATATAATGCTCGTACCTCCAATGAGCTTGCCCAAACCCGCTATTAAGCTAATCCCCCCTTATCCCAACTTTCTTATGAACTTAAGTTTCCATTGTCCCAATCTCAGTTTTAAACTGAAAACACTCATTAGCGCAACCTTCACGAAACTATTATTTTTTTTTTTTTAGCTGGCACCCTAACCCATGGAATCATCTTCCACTATCATACCTTCAGCTCAAAACTAGAAAAATTACGAACGCGTCCTACGAGCCACTATAATTAATTAGCATATCTAACCAGTTGGGATACAATAACTTTTATTAGCAGTCAGTTTAGACAATTTATGCTTAGAACTTAAAAAATTCTATCAGTCACTCTCGCTTTTTCATCAATAGTAATTATTAACTCAAAAGGAGCTTATCAAAATCTACATATTACCCTGTCTTGTGACGTCAGGGAAGTACCTAGTCTCGACCGGCCATGATATACCCTTTTCCCACCAAAGACAAAATATAAATTAATGAACTTTGTGCTGAAGTCAACCTTGTTAAAAAGGTACAAAATGGAAGTTGTCATTCATAACCTCACCCTTCCGTTTGCATCATTTCGTCCGAACAACGCGACGTCCTTTGTTTTTCATGCAGCTACTGAAAAACGACCGTTCAATTTGACCAGAAGTTTATTACTTCGTTCTTTCTTGGTTTCTGCACTTGGTTACTGTACAGGACTCCTTAAATTCATAAACCATAATAAAAATGCTGATATTTACTAATTTTTCGAAGATCCCAGTAACCAAGATGTTTTCGAGTTACGAAAATGTGGTCGATGAAACTCGGCCGTCATCTTTAACATAACAGCTCATACAGCTAGGAAAATTATTTCCTCGGTAAACAGTGACCAAAATTAGGTATGTTTACAGGTAATTTCATTCATGTGCTCCAAGTTATTAAATTCTAAAGTTGACAGACCTTACTAAAAGGGCTATCACGCTTTTTTTCAAACCAGGAATCTTTGGGTGTTTACTAGTCAATTTTTCGCATCTACCTAAGCACTTTATTTTTTTTGTACTCGTCAAGTAGTAGCAACCAGTCACTTGCTAATCAGGAATGTTCAAGGACTTGGCCTTTACCAGGTAATGGACGGGATACCGGAAATAAGAACATACTTTTCTGGTTAACATCAGGATTTTGGGAAAACTGCTCAGTAACTTCCCGACACTGACTTCCAAGAAGATGGAAGAGCAAACTGGCAAACAAACGTTAATTCAAAGTTGGAAACTTTATACGGCCTTTTATTGTTAATAGTGGAGATTGCAATCCTGTCAGTCACCTGATCTCTGGACATACATAGAACTGACAACTTTCACTTATCGACCGACGGTATCTTTTCTAGCCGCTCATTGCATCTGGTCTAACAAACCACCCAAATGCCTCATTAGATTCCGAAATTTTCCTGTCAATAATAATTTTGAAAGGTCAAAGATTTTTTTTTCTTTTGTCTTTCAAGGCAGACATACAAGAATTTGAGTCACAAACCAGGGATTGAGTCACAAAACCAGGGAAAAATGCTCAGCATCACTGAACTCTTCATTCCAATGTGCATTAAAACCAACCCGTTCTTGGACATTTTCCTATTTCGTATTTTCCAACGGACGGACATGATTTTCATCCATTGCTTAATACTTTCGTTCTTCCTTTCTCTTCGCCTCCCCCCTCCCTCCCCCATCCATTCTCCTGACTGGAACTACTTGTCCAAAGGTTATTAAACTGGCCTCACCCTCCTGACTTCGATCTCGTCCCTCCCTCCCTCCCATCCACCCCAGTGCCTAACATTCCCACAAGAGACCTCCCTGATCCTCCCCTGCCCCCCACACCCTCTCCTTTAGGAAGGTGGGGAGATGAGGGAGGCGGGGGAAGCGTTGGAAATCTTCCACTGCCTCATTTCAACAGTCGGGAAGGCTTGCTAGCTGCCCTGCCGACCCATTCATTCTGACCTCGACAAGATACACAACCATCCTCCTGGCATACTTAAAAGGGGACCTCTGTCTCTCAATGATGCCTCTGGGGCATATCTGTCCTCGTCGAATGGTAGGTACGCCTGCGCGGCCAGACTGATCACATTTTGCCTTTCTACTCCGTCACAGTTTTTTTCATTTGAATCCAAATTAGATCAACAAATATTGGAAAATTTTAGTTGGCATGAAAGGCCGTCTGAAGCAGTGTAAAGCTCAGCATATACAAATGCATAAGTTTGACAATGTGTGCGGAGGGGACTACCATTACCTTGATGATTTGCATTTACATAGAATAGCGTAGTAATTGCACTCAAATTTTTCCTAATGGCTAAAACCAGAAAAACGTATAAAAAAAATTGGGTCTTTTAAGACAATTTTACTTCAAACCAATATCTTCTTTGGAGTCATATTTCGCGATCAGTAACAAGTGCTCGGAAAACAGGTTTTCGGAGATGGCAACAGCATTTAAGTTAATAAAAATGTGACATTTACCTCAAGTCTTCCTTTAGAGTAAAGGAGTATTATTTAAATGACAAAACATTCGAATATACCGCGCTAAACAGAATTTTCAGATGTACCATTCCGGGATTTTAACTAAAATCCGAACAAAGAATGAAAACTTTAGAAAAATATTGCTATTCTGAAGGTTTCAGCTAAGATGGAAAACTAGTTTCATTAGATGAACTTGTTTGGGTACTGGGAAGCAAGTGAATATAAGATTAAGTAATGATTTGGAGACTCATTCGTGCCCTACGATTGTTATTCCGACACTTCATGCTCGCATTTTCCATTCATACTCCAATTCCATTCTCTCCCTCTTAAGGTGGCTAGTTTTCACCGAATTTACAATGCCAAAGTATACAGTGAAACGAGTTTGTGATTGAAATGAAACCTTACGCTGAAACATTTCCTGAACGTCTAGAGTAAAAGAATTATGAAATGTTTGACCATTTAGAAACATTTCATCTAAGCTTGATGTGGTTTAAAACTTAGAGCAGCTTAGTGCATTCGATTGGATAAAAAAACAATTAAATCAGGTTACAGATCATGCGAACCAGACAAAACACTTAAAACTTCACACACAACAGCAAGAAAAATGAATTTTGTAGTAAAGGTAAAAGTCATCTTTGACCTTATGTCATGATTTACAAGAAATCCTAGTCTTTGACCCTTACTAACACCTGCTGTAAGACTGTCCGTTCAGATTTTACATAACACGTAGTTTCAGTATATGATATTCTTCATTCTAATGTTACAAAATCATAGTCTTAAAATTTCTATTAGTGAAATAAGGAAGCTTAAAATATTTTCTCTAGTCATCAGAATTAAGTTGAAAGCATTTCATCAAACGCTCAGGCAAATCACTTAAAAACATTAACGTTTTATTTCAGACTGAGCATTCGCAGAAATTAGTGCGCGTAAAGTGGCATGATACAATTGCAAACTAAAGTCATAAATAACTACTTCAGTGCGCCTGTCTTTGTGCCTCTCTTTCCCGGTGAGTTACATTTAGGAACCAACAATCCCCGTCCCCCCACTCACAACGCCCTCCCCCTACGCAAGTTAATGGTTATGTTTAAAACCCATTACAAAAATGGATATTCAAAGCAGTAAAATCGATACTCAATTTTTGGCAATATACCAATAAATATTTTTAAATTCAGATTCCATCTTCAGATGTAAACGGCAATTCTGATGCTCCCACCCACACAATACACAAGGGCTCGACATACTAATTATAGCAAAATACTGAATGGAAATATTCACGAGAACACCAGATCATGTGGAAATTGATGAAATGTCACTTCATTCTCTCTATTCCCATGGTTTACCCCAGACAAGTTCACCGACCATTTTACTGCTCTTTAAATGAGGATGATAACACTTCGGTTTAACAGCCTTTGCTCAATTTTGTGGAGCAAAGGACTGGAAACTGGAAAATCCCCCAACGTTGGTCGTTGGTAAGATTCACTACTGCTGAATATAAAAGATTCTTTGAAAAAACTATCAAGAAGAGTCTTGTTTGAAAGTTATTCTTGGAGATTAAAATTTGACATTTTTGTTGGTCGCAGCAACGAAAAGCAGATGTCAATACATGACACTAGTCAAATACGAAACTGCCAGCTGAAACATTCACTCGTTAAGACACTCGTTCGCCAGATCCACAGTCTTAAACCTATTAAGAATCCCATTTCACTATTCTATCGGCCAACAATGACGCTCTGTGGCACATGACAATTATGTCATTAAGCTAAACGCCGCATAAACTGCTACGACATACGAGGGTCTGGAAATGTAGGTCAGTGAGTCATCCCTGACCTCATGTGCTAAGAATCTTCCCTGTAACTCATTGCCGACTGCCTCCACCACCTTCCTGCTTCTGCTCTGCAGTAGCAGCAGAAGCATGAACAGCACTACAGCAAACAAGTCTTGTCATCTATCACTTTTTTTTTTTTTTTTTTTTTTTTGGGGGGGGGGCACGTTTTTGTTTTTATAGCTATATGCAAGACTTCTCTCAACATTTACAGCCATTTACAATTTCCCAGCTCGCACTTCCCGCTAATTCTGGATTGGAGCCAGGCACCTCAACCTACGCTTCTCTAACCCAACCTCACGTCACTTCCTTTGATCTACTACAATTCAGTAATTTAGAACAGTGTTAGAAACCACTAAAAGACCACATCTAAATCCAGACATTTTATACTTTCTACAGATAAATTTAACAAGACTTCCCAACAATCAGTATTTGCTTCCTTCAATTACATAAACACGAGTTTTCTTCATCCGAATCTGGAGTTTACATCACTTGACTAAATTAAGTAAATTACCAAATTACTATTAAAACATTTTGTAAACTAACCACGATTCGTTCCTACCACTTCTAAACAGACTAACATTTTATTGGGTGTTTACTAATTGCACAGGAGACTGCTCCCATGGAATGCTTTATCCCCGAGGAATTCTCTAGAGATTATTCATCCCTCGGGTGTGTGTGTGTGTGTGTGTGTGTGTGTGTGTGTGTGTGTGTGTGTGTGTGTGTGTGTGTGTGTGTGTGTGTGTGTGTGTGAGAGAGAGAGAGAGAGAGAGAGAGAGAGAGAGAGAGAGAGAGAGAGAGAGAGAGAGACTGGGTGGGGTGAGGGGTGTGTTGGCTTAGTATGGCAGGCTGGAGACTATGGACAAATACTGGAAAGTTTAGCAGGTATCAGGGTCAGGCATCCAGGAAGAACAGAGTTGTTGTATGGCAAATGCGATAAGCTTTTAAAGGACTTTTGTCCTTCTAAACCTGATGTGTTCTAATTCGTAGTAATGTAGACAAAAAAAAAAAAAACCTGACTGGGGAAGGAGCAATAATAAAAAAATAAGTTAGGAAAAGAGTATGGAATTCTCCATAGCAGATACTGTATTGATTTCATAGTGAAGCGAAGTCGCAGAAACCAGAAACTGAAAATTTGCGAGTGACAAACTGGAAAATATTACCAAATCTTGAAAAAGGGCAATTACAATTTACTTTAGTCAAACGCTTTACATTGTTACAAATATTAGCACACTCGGGTGCAGATTAATTTAAAAAAAAAAAGATCACAGATAGCTAGAGAAAAAAAAATACACCTTGTGGAATATCAATGTCACGTTTGTGGCTAACAAAAAAAGGCGATGGAAATTCAAAGCGTAAACAGTTCAACATTGCGGTACATGTTTCATGAAAGGTGTTTACGATCTAAAAAAAAATAAAAAAATCTAATTGCCCCTCAAACTATCTCTAAAAATTGCTTAGTGTTACGTTATGTTTAAGGATAAGAAAATACCGAAAGCATCCGTTCCTTATCGTGTTCAAGATGGAGCACAGTCCAAAACTTGCCAGTTAGCGAAAATGCACCGTAGAACTTTGACTTCGACCGCGACCATGCACTGCTATTAACTTTCGATGCAGTTCCGAGGTCACCAGTAGAACGTGTTAAATCCTGGTTTTAACAATGCAGTTATCACAAACTGCTTTTTTTCTTTGCACGTAGCAGCTCATCTTCCATCGAACTTACGTTTTAAGACTTAAAAATAACCAAAATTCCCAAGAAGCATTCTACTTAGTATTGCTAAATAAAAGGTTTAAGTAGAATGAAACCCTCGGGATTTCAATGCCGTCTTAGTGGTAATCCACCGTTTGCGTGTCCGCAAAATGACCATAAGCCACCACATTGTTTCCACCGTAATAGACACCCCACCTTTATGAGTTAATAATGCTAAGATTGCTTAAGAGGAATTATCCTTTTAATTCCATATAAACTTCACGATATTTAACTAACCCAAAATTCTAAATGGCGTTACAACAGCAGCATCTTTAAAATTATACAAGTCATAATGCCTGGAAGTCGACAACTCAGCATAAAACAATAATGAACCTTTTTTCAAGGTTTAGTCAACATTTCAGGATTAATACGAGCAATGAGCAATAGTATAATGAACTATACTAAATCTTCGAGCTACAAGACCTGGTGGTTAAGTCTCCACAGCCCCCAACAATATCCCTCCATTCAAATGATCTGAACCATTCAAATGATCTTCGCTAATATGTCAGCAGCAGCAGCAGGAACAAGAGAAAAATATCCTAATGAAATATGATCCTGAGTGAATGAGTGATCCTTCAAAGTCTCACAGCGTGAGACCTTGACGCAAGGGAGTGAGAGAGGGAAGGGGAAGAAAAATAACTAGGAAATTCATACTAAAAGGAAAGGCCACATCAGATGAATAACAGACCTAAGTTATTATAAACAAAATTCTCTGCCCTTATTAAAAAAAAAAATACTTCACTGGCATTGTAGCCTAAAAACACTGGTATATTAAAGCGAGATGAAAATCACAGCTAGAGAGAGAGAGAGAGAGAGAGAGAGAGAGAGAGAGAGAGAGAGAGAGAGAGAGAGAAATATATATATATATGTAAACAAAATTCTCTGCCCCTATTGAAAAAAAAACTTTACTGGCATTGTAGCCTAAAAGCAATGGTATATTAAAGGGAGATGAAAATCACAGCTCTCTCTCTCTCTCTCTCTCTCTCGAGTCTCCCTTCTCGTTCGGTCTCTCGTCTCTCTCTCTCTCTCTGTCTCGTCGTCCTCGTCGAGAGAGAGAGAGAGAGAGAGAGAGAGAGAGAGAGAGTCACAGCTATGTCATTGATTCCAGGCAAAGCTGGCTAACGATCATCAAGGTTTCTAACAGTCTGAAGCGTAAGAGTACACGGCCGTTTTAAGCCTATTTGATCAAATTCGGCCCCGCAACTAAAGGGGGTCCGGCGTCATAGTTACCGTTTGAAGCTTTTTCTGTATTCTAAGAGAAATAAACCGCCACCGTAAACATGAAATGAATAGAGAAGTATCATTCTTGACATTATGCATACTATCAAAAGAAAATTTTAACCAATTTAATATTTATATTAATTTTTTTTTTGGGGGGGAGGTTTGTTATGAAAAGTATTTACACGAAATAGAAACGCATATAAATTCCTAGCACCGGCCCTGCAGGAGCATTAACATACTAGGCTTCTTGGCACTATCTGGATTAGCGGCCTGAATTGACAGATGTAGTAGACTGGAAAGTTCAAGTTCACATCTACGGACGACAGAAGAGATGGCGTTAAACATCAGATTTTCCCATTACAGTATAAGGTTAGGCGTGAAATGAATGACCATATGTCCGGCCTCGGGTCTAATTCCAGCCTGCAGCCACTTCAGTTTAATCCATTACCCTTCATGATTTTCAGCGCCTCAATTCTGGTCTTCGTCCTACTCATTCAAAGTTTACTATCCCGACTATAATAATTATTGCGGGGAAAATGAGCTTTTTATATAAAACTTATAATTCACAATATTGAAAACTGTGCAGCAGTTTCTTTTTAAAGACCTGAGTAACAAAATTGGAAAGCTCCTAGTGCATAGTTGTGAAGGTACTACTAAAGCATTTGACCCGAGAAAATATTACCTGCAAATAAGGAAAATGTTGAACACGAGCCCTTTTCTTGTGGCCGTTAAGCCATAAACAAAATTAACAAGTTATTAGCAATTCCACTAAAGCGAAACAATGTCAAAAGTGCGGGAAAGAAGAGTCAGAAATTTGTGGGACTTTACATAAAAAAAACACTTTCCAATAACGCCTACTGAACTGCACCATTTAAAACAACCTTTACATTTGCCGCCGAATGCATTTCCTCTCGTAATTTAAGTTCTGGATTAAGCTGTCATATAATGCTCGCGCGAGCAACCTGTTGATCCATCTTTGAAACTAACTACTAACGTGTTAATGAAGGAAAAAGTTAATGCAATACTCATGAGGGTCAACATTACTAATACTACTCATTTGCTCCAACAAATTTGTCAAAACTGCTGCAGATGCCGGCAATTACCTGTTAAGTGATTGACAACCCTTATCCAGGCTTACCTTCTTTTACAACCCTCCTACATATTTACCTTCTATATATACATATATGGACCTCTTAAGGGCCATTAAGTATATAATGGCCAAAAATTATCGTCAGTATCATTGAAACTTTCACCAACATTCCCACCCAAAGAACTACGTAGCGTTTCAATTCAAGGACAAGTAGGTCCATATATTTTTGGAAGGAGGAGTCATTATTCGTCGAAACTAACCCCTTTGTTGGTTATAATCTTTAAAAGGTTTCAATACCTAAATATGCTTTGTCATCCGACAACTCTCGCCGGTCGCCCTCTCTCTACTCTCCCTCCAGCCGCTCCCCACCCCCCCACAAAAAAGCCAGATTAACCAAATTTTCTACATCTACCCGAGAAATATCAACATAAGGTTAATAACTATAGGCATTGTCCCGTACTGCGTTCCGTCAACCGGTGTCATTTCTGAAGGTAACAACTATAGCAGAGGCTAGTTGTAAAACCAAACCACCTTTCAAGCAAGTAATACCAGTACCTGTAACAGTATGCAACAGAAAAGCGGTGTTTAAAAGATTTTTAGGTTCGGCGAAGACGTGAACACGAGAGAGAGAGAGAGAGAGAGAGAGAGAGAGAGAGAGAGAGAGAGAGAGAGAGAGAGAGAGAGAGAGAGAGAGACTAAACTCAATCTTGCGGAGACCGTCTGGTAGTCGTGTGGTTAACTACTTTGGTGGTAACTTCATGGACCTGGCAACTTCATGCATCTAGCTAAGTGTCGATATGGACAACTGTTGAAATTAGCATCACATGTCGTGCTTGAGGCTGGCTTTTGAGGGCAGTCAGATGACAATTACTTCCAATATTTGCTCGAAAACAACCATACTAACGAAAGACTCCTGCAGCTGACAATACTACAGCTCGGCAAAATATGCATATTTAAGAACAAACGGGATTTTAAGTCAAATTCAACACTGCAGAGTAAATTTAAGATAAACTTATTTTAAAACAGCTTTTGGGATTAATTTCTGTATTCAAAAGTATGCAGGTCACAAGTTCATCTGATAAATAAACCACAGATTTCGATCAATGCTGAAAGCTGATTAGGCCAATTAACTGAACAAGGTTAAGAGGATGTCCAATGTAAGAGCTAATACGTAAAGTACTAAAATCTGAAAATATTAATTTTACTATTAATTCACAGTTACATAAAATCACAAGCTCCCGTACATCATAATGGTCCCTCATTGCTTTCGATAAAGAAATTAACCATATATCCGGTCTGGGGTTATTTAATTTCCGAATGATATAACAGATTTTTATATTCAGTCAATACTGAAAAATCTTTAGTCCTAGTGATGAAAAATATGGACTACGTTACAACAGGTTCGTTTGGATTCAGTAGGCAATTTACTCTTACCATATAATTACTGTAATAAAAGGCATTATGTGGTCGGTGTGTGGGGTTCCAACATGAGCTGCCAAGGGCTTTTTTTCCCCCCCAAGTCATGTTAAGTACTTTTATTACCAATGTAGTTACGAAACAATACGTGTCAGGTGATTTATATCTACAGACTATAGGGTCTTCTACAAGGATAAGTAGGGCAGGAGACCTATAAGGGTTGTTCGGCTTTCGCCTTGACAAAGGGCCCCTTTCCCTATATACCCTTCCTTCCCTTCAAAGACAGTCCCTCCTCAAAGGAGGACTCCGATACACCCCTCCCCCTTCCTTTGAAGGCTGACAACACACTGATAAGCCTTAAAGCCTTCTAGAATTCTACTACCGCTGCAACTAACAGCTATAATATAGCTACACGTCTGTAGGACTTTCTAAGGTACCGCCAGGGTTCAAGGCTAAGCTCTCGCGTTGTTACGTACCGCAAAGCCATTCAAGAAATATTTATTCAGCTCGAATGGTAGCCTTGAATCTGGGTTCCCGATGAATGGCTTCCGACTTTAGTTGCTGAATGCTTTTATTCGAACTGAGTCTTAAAAGACACCTACTTTTTAAAACAAAAATTAATATGCTCATAGAAAAATTCTAGTAGTGATCAACAAAAATGATAAAATTCCCCTTGATACTATTAGTACCCGATACCATTATGGTGTAAGGTTACTAACAAAATTACTTCCTTGAAAACGGCCCACAGGTGGGTATTACCGCTGGTGGCGGCAAATACCACCGAACCTTTCCCCAGTTGGCAATGACGAGAAACATTACTTAACCAAGGTTTCTTTTCGGCGGCAGACATGAAATTAAGCTATTCTCTTTGTATAGTATGAAAATAACTAACTTCCGTTATTGACGATATAAGAAGAACCTTTGCCGATCAAAAATTATCAAGTAACATTTTGAGATAAGTTACAAGTACAACAGTTGAATTATTAAGAAACTTGTGATTACAAGTATCTAGTTTTTATATCCAAAAAAGCACTCATTAAACAAAATATGCCCCAAAGATAATTTGAATAAATTTGGCATTGTATGAGTGCAGCGAACTTGAGCATGAACCAGCAGCTTTTTTTCACCTTTGAATTAGACAACTGCTACCACCTTCCATAACGTACTAAAACCTGGGCCCTTCAAAGTTGTTTTAAATTGGCAGGGCGCAACCACAACAGTTTTCCCTCCAGTTTCGCCTGCGGTGAATTGCTAAATGAACAAGACTTTATAGGTTCGAATAAAATATGCCTAATTTTCCAACCTTGAGGAAGAGGACCAACTCTCTTTCCTCCTCAAAATCTACTGATCGAACATGAGGGCCCCTGTGGGCATTAAGAAAATATTTCAGCAGTGCTAATCGCCTCCAAGGTATACACTCGTAGACCTTTATTCTATATACCTTGATGCTTCGAGTCCTAACCTGACGTAGTCCGTGTTTTGTTAATCAAGGCATAAGTCTCTTTTGGTCTTAAACTTTCCTTGGTCGATATTGGGAGGTCAAGAGCCCTAGTTCAATATTCTAATAACCTTTGTGATCTCTCAGGGGGCAGAACTTTAGCACTGAAACAAAATATGTCAAGACTTTTCAGCCAAATCAAAAGCAGTATTAAAATAAAACCTTAACCAACACTAATAGTTTGAAGCTATAAAAGAGAGAGAGAGAGAGAGAGAGAGAGAGAGAGAGAGAGAGAGAGAGAGAGAGAGAGAGAGAGAGAGAGAGAGAGAGAGAGAGAAATTAGTTCTACTTAAGCTGGTACTTTCATTTCGCTAAGTGAATATTGTATAGGCTTAGTTCCGAAAAAACTCCTTGTATTTATATCCCTTTTCAACCTGTAACAAATAAAGCGCAACATTCTATGCCACCAGTTTTTCCTTGCACCTGAAAACACTTCAAAGACTCGACTCAAACCATGCATGACGACAAACCTGTCATTTTTCTATACACGCTTTTCTTGACCCATTGAATATTCCCCTTAAAAGATGCAAAAGACTCACGAACACAAAACAGTTTTTCACTTTCTCGAGGCATATCGATTCGGCAAAGCGTGACGACACCGACCACGAATCTTAAAATGAAGCCTCGGGAATCTGACCCAGATTAAGAAGCCACAAAGATCACAGGGCCTTCCTCAACCCGACCCAGATTCATTGAGTACTCAAAAAGAGATTTCAGTTTCGTTCGTAAGTTGACATTTCATCGAGGTAAAAATGCCTCTTAGGATAGAGTAGCAGCGTCACACGAGAGGATCAGTAGGATACTTTTACAGTTTCACCCAGTGTCCTTTGAAACTTGAACGTGTTAGGAGTAGGGGACCGGGATGGATAAAACCAAACCGCAGCTTTAAAATAAACTAGGGAATCTTCTAAGAAATAGGGAGGGAGTACCAATTAAGCAACAATTAGGCAGAACATTAGGGAGAACATTTCTCGGTATGAAAAAAATTACATATTTCCAAGCTCTACTTCTGTACATTTGATACCCATCACTATGACGCATATGAACAAGATGATCTAGTCTGCATAGCAACATCTAAACATTTTATTACTTTACCAAAATATCATGCAAAGTATGCTTCATATTTCAAAGTTTTTTTCATGTTATCGAATGTCTGTATTTAGCTTTCTATCTTTTCTATGGTCAAAAGACCATAGAACTAAAGCCCAAATTACTCAATACCTATTCAATTAATGATTTATGGTCATAATATAGTGGCAGAAATTTTTTCTGTATATATGACGAACGACTATATATTTAAGCAATCCTTGTATTTTTGTTTTTACGTGATATTTTTAATTATGATCATGCAACGGGCATGCCTGAAAAAACAAGGTACTGGCAGTGGTTAACAGCATATATTTACGGCGGGAATTTGGTGTGCTTGGCTGGTTGAGACTACTCCATTTAATTGGTGCACAACACTTCCGACCTTTCATTGTTCAGTAATCAAGAGACACGTAGCAGAACTAATTTCGTTAAGTTCAAGGTTGCTATTGACATTACACATTAAACTTACGACATGGCGTCTCGACTCCCTGGATCTTGCGGGATGAACAAGTGCAATCTGCATTTGGTCAAAATTAAAATTTAATCTATCCACTGATGTGTAGAAGTATATCAACGAAACTATGTAGTTGAAATTCACATACCGAACTGACCTCATTTAAATACAGGATTGTTGTATTAATGCTCTTAGATGTTGATTTTAAAATGGAGAATTTGGATAATTTTCATAATGTGGTTATAATAATTCACCTCGCACGTAGAATGCCGCCGATAATTCTCCAATAAGTTTTTGTCACCGTGACCTAAAATCCTCTGACCGAACAGAAGTCGTACGGATAACGGTAAGCCTCGTTGCAAGAAAGTAAGAAAACACCAGTGCGCGCGCACGTATGTGTGGGCGTGCTATCCGTACAGCATGGATAGAAATATAAAAATGATATTCTGTCGGATGTCCATTCGTATTATGAATTCTTGAAGATACAGGACTAAAGTTTACCTTGGAGAAGTGATAAGGAGATTGGAAAGGCAGAATTATGCGAGAGCTTCACGTTCTTAGGCAGGATTACTATTTCAAATTAAGTATTCTATTCAGTTTTGATAATCCACAACCATGAAAATTTTAGCACAGCGGAGTCAGTAGTATAAATTCGCGTCTACATTTCAGACAAATCAAAACCCAACGAAAACACTAACATTTGTACAGCAGCGTCAACCTAGACCCTTAAGTAACAAATGAAATGTTGCTTACTCGTTATTTAGCACTCGCCCCCGCCCACCCCCCCCCCCCCTCTCCAATTACGTCCTTTCAGTACTAACAGACCACAATCTACCAAACTGTTTTCAGGGGCAAATTCTAAACAACAACAAACATGATACAAACTATTTACAAGAACGTTTTAAACTACGCATAGAATATATATTTATTATTACAAATATATATATATATATAATATATATCATATATAATAATAATATATATTATATATATATATTATACTTATATAATATATATATATATATATTTACTATAGATATATATATCTATATATATATATATATAATACCTATCTATAAAATATAATATATATATATAATATATAATATTATATATATTATAATATATAAATATTATACTCACCTAACATGAGGAAAGGCGCAGCCATGTTGATTCCAATGAACTCCAGGCCGAGATAGATGAGGAAGCCAAAGGAAGCGAGGCAGGCCAAAGAAGCAGACACGACGCCCATGAGCCCAAGCCATGGTTTGGTCCTCACCCAGTCGCCCATCATGACCGTTCCAACGCTGAAGAGCACCATGATTGCGACGGTGATGCCGAAGTAGGGTATGACCGAGTTAGTGTTTTTTTCGAGTTCAGTCTCGAGAGTCCGGGAGACGAAGCGAGCCACTTCGATGGTTTCGAAGTTACGCTTCTCCAAAGCGTCAAGGAGAGCGTTCTCCCACTCAGCAGCACTGGAAAAAGAAAGTGCTTTAGGCGCTAAAAGAAAAAAAAAACTTAGCTTATTGGAAAATTAAGGCATTGCATTTAAATCTCCGGAAACACTTGTCAAATAGCTACCCACGCATGCACTGAAAAGCCTACACCTTACATAATATATTGAGTGCTTAAATGATTACATAATATACGGTAAGTTCAATCACTAACCCTCAACCACTAAACTAGGCACCCAATATCGGTGATAATTTCAGCATATTTGTCTAACTTATTAGCGCAAGGACAAGTCTGAAGCCATTCCCTACACATACTTAGAATTCCACTTAGCTAAATCCAACTTACTTTAAATACATCCCTAGGATTACTCTAAAATCTGTATACTAATATTAACTTTGATCTGGATGAAAACTTCAATAGTTCTTGTAAGTCAAGAAAATTATGGTATTGGGCCTTTCAAATCATGCCTATGAAACCACCTTTATGCAACAGCCGTTTAAATACTTAGTAAACTGAATATGCAAACCACCCAGATTTTGGAATAAACTATCATGAATCGAGCGAGGAATTATAAGTTTTCAGATAACGTGTCTAGCATTTTCAATTGGATAAACTGACTAGTCTCAAGCATAGTTTTCTAGTCCAAAGGCGAAAAGTTAACCAAATACAACAAAAGCATACGACATATGCCACATTAAAAATTTCAAGAAACTTACTCTTGGTCTTCCTTTTTGTGGTTGCTCTTGAGCCAATAGGTGATGGAAAGGGCTTTTGCACTGGTAATTGTACTACTGTTGCTCAGCTCGACGCCTCCGAAAAAGAGAGGAAAGACATAGGTATCGAACGTCTTCGGACTTATCATTAGGGGATACGTGAGGCTAAAATTGCCAATTTCTATATCCGACATGGAATCGTTGAGACCCAGGATGGTGTTTTCATAACACCGACCGTCCCAGATGGCGCAAAGATCCTCATACCGGCCACCCCCTAACTCCTCGAGGTCGGCTTCCACAGTGTGTACGAGGCGATCCACCTCCATGATTTCGTCCCAGACGTTTTGCCTCAAGAGGGTCCCGCCGTCTTGGGCCACGATGATGAACCTGGCGAACCTTCCTGTTCGAGTGATTCTTGAAGGATGGAAATCAGAACTGAAGTTGAGGTAAAAGTAGTTTTCAATAAGGGCTCTCTCGTCCTTCGCACCTCCCGTGGTGGGGGCGAAAAGGTATTCCGGGTCATCCTGATAAATTATGTTCTGAAAGCCAGTAGCCAAGATTGCAGTGATGAAGACGGGGATCATAATAAAGTAGCCATAGTGGTAGGAGATGAAAACCCCCAAGCGGTAAAAACTTCGACTCAGAAAGTGGTCAAATTTCTTCAGGAAATTCGCCATCGCTCGATGACAGGACGGATGCTCGCGCTGACAAGAGTTCGAGAAGCAGCACCCGCAGTTCTCGGGGAGCTGCGTCGAGTCGTTGCCGCTGGCTGTGTCGAAGTGGTCGTCGGACCTGAAAAAAATATAAATTCTAATTAAACTCTTATTAAAACAAGGTTGTGTATAATGTTATATATAAAACTGCACATATAAAACTTAAAAATGGATTAATAAAAAAAAGACATACCTATGACCATTTTTAATATAGAATGAAGCTACATAATTTGACAAAAGACACGCAAAAATAAAAAAAAAACATCTTTTTTCTTTGGCAGTTTAAAATCAGCCAAAGAATATCTGACAAGCACTCAAAAGCCCTAACTGTTACGTTCTATCCATGTTGTTAATTTCACGAGCCCCACAAACTTATCTAGAGTCATTCTGGGAGTAGTAATTTCAACAAGCACATAACAGTCATTTGATAATTATTCAAAAACTACTTTTATATAAAAATATGACTGCCGATCTTGTCATGAGAGAGAGAGAGAGAGAGAGAGAGAGAGAGAGAGAGAGAGAGACCTTACCTTACAGACCTTACATCTTGTTCGGGTTGCCCCAGGTCCCTCAGTGTGAGGCACCTCCATGAGAGAGAGAGAGAGAGGAGAGATAGAGAGAGAGAAGGGAGCAGAGAGAGAGAGAGAGAGAGAGAGAGAGAGAGAGAGAGAGAGAAATATGGCATTATGTCATCGCTTTCTCCGATTAGCACTTTTAACCTTAAAGCAGAACTATCTTGCCCGACTGCAAGGACAGTGCACAAGTGCTAATATTAACACCATGTCTACCATTTACCAACAAACCTGTTGTGCATGCATTAGCCTTTATGAGGATATAATTGTACTTTCTATATACACATACATGATCATATTCTAACCATTATTCTTCATCTCCAAACACACACGATCAATCTTATCAGCAAAGAATGTAAGTAAAACAAAAAGCAAGGTTATGCAAATCGAATTCCCCTCATCAAAACGAAGACCGATCAACATGGCGTGTTGTAATTCAGGGTTACGTTGATGCTGTGTTTGTCCTATTGGCTTTCCAGTACCGAGCCTCACCCCTCTCATCTCTACTTCGTCGCAATCTGGTTAAGTGACAAAACCTTACACTATTTAAGAGAATGTCCCAGCAAGTCTTAGCTTGGAGGGTAAAAAGCTAAGAAAATCACTCTTCAGTGGGATAGTGAAGAGGAATAAATATAACGTGCAATCCTAAGCTAAGAGATTCAAATTGACAAAATTAACGTCGGCTCCAATCATGAATCATTCTACTTAAAAACTTCTCGACTCTTCGACATACAAAAAAAAAAAAAAAAATATAGTATATATAAGACTTCGTTACAAAGGGCATTAATATTTTGAGACTAACCAAAATCCTCCATGACACCTGCGCATTCCTTATACGCAAAGTTTACGCCACGTGATAAAATAACTGAAGATTTGCCTTTAAATATGTCAAATATAGAAGTCAGAAACACTAATGGTAATGTTACGCAGTAACTCTCCACGGACTGCAAGGAACGTTCCCGTGTATACGACAGCCACTACGGATTGGGGCGTCATATCTAAGTCGCAGTGCTTAGTACTAGCCCCTGGTGATTGAAAACCGTCGACCCCCAAAAAACTGTAAATTCTTAAGCAACCCAAATACTATATATAGGAAACTAATTTCCAAAGAAATACCCGACGCAGAGTTATTACCCTGATCTACCAATTAAAGTAATATTTAATGGCAGTTGAACCAGCTTAGAAACTCAAAAACTAGAAGCTATAAGAATAAAGCCAGTCACTAATATTCCTTTACCAACTGCAATACAGCCACGTACAGGATACCAATATTCAAACAAACTCGCGGATCTCCAATAAGGGAGTTAGTTACCTTACCGTTGGGACACTATTAAAAGTTATACAATTCAGAACCTCTGCAATTATCTATGGCAGACGACCTTGGGAATGAAATTTTTTAGTCCTTTATACGCATATTTACTGGCCCTTTTATGACCACAGTAATTTGGACTTCCGGGTCCAATTTAAGACACTTATATTTTTTATATACAGTGCAGGGAAACAACCCTTTAATGAAACTTAAAAATCACGAGGCGAAAAAAATAAAGTCGGCAATTCTAAGCAATAACTCCGCACAGACTGCAAGGAACGTTCCCGCGAATACGACAGCCACTAGGGATTGGGGCGTCAAATTTATTTTGCCGTGTTTAGTACTAGCCCCTGGGGGTTAATTACAGTCGACCCCCTAAAATGAACTAAATTCTTAATAAGAAACAAATACTACAAGAAACTAGTTTCCAAAGAAATACCCAACGCGGAGTTATTACCTAGATCTACCTCAAAATCTTCCAATTAAAACCTATATGAATATACTCCTTATTTATAGAGCCGCAATAATCATTTCTTTGGCTGTTGGATCAGAACCACCCCAGCGTTAGGATTTGTTAAACTATAAACACATACTAAACCACTGAAAATAAAGTTTCTCAGCATTTCACACACTAAAAAATAAATTTCACAAAGGTAAAAGGATATAAGAACTGCAATCTAAATGGCTAGCCTGGCTAACCTAACCTTTAAGCTATACAACCTCAAATGATTTCTATTAGGCTGGAATTGCCTAGGGTGAAATTCTCTCCTGCTCATAAGCAAAGAGATAATTATTAAAACTAATGACAAAACCGCAACTTACTCAAAATATTAAGGCAATAATTTACAGACTGTGGGAGATTTTGTTGATTTACGCCAAAAGGGTATCTCCATATACCTTGGTAGCCTACTTCGGCATTTTTCTTAACGTGAACAGTCTGACGAACTGTCAAGCAAAGCAAAAGGTAATTCTACAGAATAGTTCCGCACGGACTGCAAGGAACGTAACCGCGGATAAGACATCCACTAGGGATTGGGGCGTCCAATGTATTTCGCCGTGTTTAGTACTGGCCCCCGGGGGTTAATTACAGTCGTCCGAATAAAATCTTAGAATTCTTGTTCAGGAGGTAAAACTGCATAGAAAAACAGCAACTCCCTTAGTCTAGGCCGCCGCGGAGTAGTACCCTAGATCTACCAATATAATAAGTAACACTATACTTAACGTTCAACATGACCAATACTGGGGTCGGGGTTGTCGACTAATGTCCGGCGTTGGGCTACTAGGCGCTTTTCAAGTTAACACCGCCACAAGAACAAGAAATACACTACAAGTTTCGTAAAAACCTTACCGTGAAGGCCGAGCCCTTTCGCCATATGACCGGATTGGGGAATTTTCATTCTTCCGCGAGGACGAGGAATGGACATGACGATCACGAAGGGTCCCTCCAGAGGACAGCCTAATCCTCCTTATACCCCTACGAGTTTTGACATGGCAGGTATCTTGCGGAGTGGCGGTCATTTTCAAACTATTTTCCTAGCGAAGGAATTTTACAATAAAGGTCTTTCGCAATAGGTGCACAGAATTTTATTAAAATATCGATGTATGAATATGATCACATTCAACTTCACCAGAAGAAACAAATCTTAAAACATTAAAATTCGGAGGCACACCACAGAAACCGATTCAATCACCGTATCACCACAGCCGACCAGACTAGCGAAAACGTCACCCGGCGACTCGACAAAACCAAGGATGAGAAAAGCAGGAAGGGAAAGATCCAATTTTCTAACTTTCTAGTTTTGCAGAAGTTCGTTTGAAAAAAAAAAAAAAAAAAAAAAAAACAGTGAATGCAAGATCCATGAAAGCTGATATTAAGCCTTAACTGTCAAAATGACCTTGATAGGTATAATACGATGTAGATACATCAAAGGAGAATGGTTCCTTCGACAAGCATCAACAAAATTATTTACATGTATACCAATCATCAATGTTATAATTTCATTAGTATGGATTTATTTTCCTACGGTTAAACAAGGGTTTTGAAGCCATTTTTTCTAATATATCAAGTACGAGTTCCTTTGTTTTTCTCATTTTCTCTAGCTCCTGGAGCACGAATATTCTTTTTTTTTTTTTTTTTTTTTTTTTTTTTTGAGGGAGTACGAATATATTAGTGTTTTCCTTCATTTTCTCTAGGGCATGAACACGAAGCACAATTTTATTTGCAGTTTCTTCTGGTCTATAACTAAACGAAAACAAATATATCCCTTCCAGGACTTAGTTTCACTCATGGGTGCCCAACCAAAGTAATCCTTCAATTTCCTACAAGCCCTTGGAGGACAAACGGGCGTCAGCTGGATTTTCCGGGAAGGAAAGACGCGTGGTTGTATCATGCAGCATATATCATCTACAGCAAGACCAGTGGTTCTTTCCCTCTGTAGAGTTGAACCTAAAACCGCAATAATGGGGTCATATCCTACTATCTTCGACTCATTTTTAGTTACTGGTTCGTGAAACCCAGCACATCCTCGGAAACACCTTAGTGTAAAAGTTTCATAATACTTTTCAAATGATTCTCATTGTCTTCAAGTAAATGCATACTTAGTTTTATACGTGTAACCGCCTCAGGCTCATTGGTATCCTATCTATTAAGAAAAGTTGTTATTCTTCTGTTGTCCTTATCAAGTGCAGTGAACTGAAAAATTAAAAGTTTCAAGGAATGATGTTGAAGAAATCTCGCCTAAGTCAGCAGGTCGCCACATAAATGCACATTCATTTCATGGCGTGGTCAAAGAATGGAAAGGCAGAACTTTCTTATAAACCGGATGTACTGTAGATGATGTAGAATTATAGATGACCAGCGCTGACGTCACAGAACGAAGGTGCAAACTTTTACGAAAGATGAGTTTACCGGGAGCTGCATTTCGTCCTTCATTTATGTTTCAGACGGAAAGGAGGGAATTTCAAAATGGGCTTTAAAATGTCACTGAAAATTCTTTTGGGTTTTAAAAGGAGTTTGAAAAAAAAGTTTGAAAATGGGACATGAATTTAAGAAATGTAAAATTTTCAAAAGAAAGGTCACGATCTATCTCATACTTGAGGATTTTCCTTGCAGACGTTAAAGCCGCCAGAATGAAAGCTTTCAAGACCTAGAATTGCTTGAAAGACCACAGTTTCGCCTGCTAATATGTAATTAAAACAATGAGAACAGCCTCCTATCTTGATCATAAAGAAAATAAACGTCACTAGTGTTTATTTTTATTATGAGTAAGCACAAGCTAATTTTACAAGTCGGTCATCACAAAAAAATACTATGTTAGGATTATACAGCACAGATAATGGCTATTATGATTGCCGTTCGGTCATAAATTAGCAAATGATAATTATACCTTCAGGATTCATAATCTGAGCCATAATTCAGTCAACCTTGCACTATCATCGCCGTCCACGTGTAAAAAGCTGCTCGAAAGTAAAGTAGCCGTTATCTTCGAGCTAACAGGATCTGACGATTTCGAGTAGTACGCAGTTGCACTATAAAAGTACAATCTGAAATTGATAACGATTTCTGACGTAACTTTTACAGACGCTCATCTGCTCCTGACACAAGAAAAGGTGACCTTGAATGTAATGTTGCAATGAACTGCCCACAAGATATAAAAAATGTATAAAAAAAGACATAGTCACTAATGATGTTTTCTGTCTTTTGTTTTTTTGCGTTGTTTTGAGTTTTTGTTAACTGAAAAAAGGCTCACACGATTTTTTTCTCAATCTGCAATGTCATCGTTTGTCCTTGAAATTAGTCTTAAGGGCTAAATAATTTGCGTTTCACGATGACTATAGTTTAAAACTACACACACACACACACACACACACACACACACATATATATATATATATATGTATATATATATTATATAATATATATATATATATATATATAATGTGTGTGTATATAAGTGTGCTTGCATGTACACTCACGTAATGCTGAAGATTAGATTATATAAAACATGAACAAGGGATCGGATCAGTGCTTAACATTCTCATGGGTAAACAATAGTTTATAGTATTCCAAATTATAAATTCCTTGTGGAAAATGCAGAAAAAAAAGCAAAACGAAAAGAACGAGTGCTGAGCACAAGTTTGTTTATCAGTACATTATAAGCCTAGACCGTGAGTACATTAAGCCTAACAATGGCTCCAGGAAACTGGACCGCTATGCATGCAACATAATAGGTGCCCTGCATGCCTGACTCTCCCGTTTATAATGAAGAAATGCTACCTGACAGCAATTCAAGGATGCCATGAAAAAAAGACGGACAGGAGATCGATAACTCCGAAGGATGGTGTTTGCTCAACTCCAGGGGGAAGCGTGTAACCAAACGGCGTGTGCTGCTTTGCTTGTTATTTCAAGCAAACATCACATCACAGGTACTCAACGCTCGCTTTCTTAAGAACATGAGTGGATAAGTTTAGTTTTTTTTATTACAACTGACGTCACACTTCAATTCAACAACTGCTGAATTCGTAATTGGAAAAAAAGTAACACAAGGAACGGAATGTTAAGCTGATGAGACTGAAGGAAGAATAAAAGGCCGAATATGATGAAAGTAGGAGTAAAAATCGTATTTTGGGCGCAACGAAGACCACCTGATCTAAAAACCGAAAGAGGTCGTTTAGCTAAAAAGGCTCTGAACATTTCAGTACAGCATTCTTGGAAGAAAGAATATAAAGAGAAGAAAGTGAATAACCAACCAGCTAAGTTGACCCATGACGATCACAAAAACCACATAATTCAGGAACTTACTCAAGAGAATATAAAGTCAACGAGTATTCATTCCTTCTAGTTTCAGCTGCCGGGAAACAGAATTATGGCGAAGAAACTCTAGCAAATAAACAAAACGAGAGCTCCATTACCTGAGGCAAATGTTGACGCAAAAGTAGACGAATAAGAACTAAAATGAAAATCGGACCCCTTCTTACTGCTCGCCAACATGCTGTTGATATAATACACTCAAGGCTAAGGAATTTCAACACCGATGCGCAAAGATAACTTAATGTATCGGTTATGCTCACAAGGTCATTCACTGCATTATGTTCGCTACGATTATTTTTATTTGGTTATTTGAGTGGAAAGATGGTCGGCTATAATTCCTCGTTCGCTACAATTATTTTTATTTGCTTATTTGAGTGGAAAGATGGTCGGCTATAATTCCTACTCCTCAAGAGGGGTTGACATATGATTCATTGAAGAAAGCAGTAATAGGATATTTTCTCTTCTTAAAACCGGTTGTCGAATATAATTCCTTTTCCTAAAACGCCGGGTCAAAAACGATTTCTTCTATCAAGCGATGTCCAAAATAATTCGCACTTCTATGAAGTGGTATCCAATATAATTCGTTCTTCGGGACAGCAGTATCCAAATCAACCCCCAACTTCTGAACAGCGATGTCTAAAATAACCCATTCTTCCATAAAAGGATGTCCAGTATTATTCCTTCTATGAAGCATAAATCATATACAATTTCGCTTTAAAAAAAAAAGTGTCCAGTACAGACAAAGCGTAAGTGTATACACATAATTGCTTGCACTTAAACAAACCAGTAGCCATAAGAGAAAATGGCTTTTTTTTATAATAGCCCCCATCCCGCTCCCCGTACAACAACCACCTACACAAAAACATGTTCAGTACTGGCAACACGCGCCATTTTACCAACACATTTCTTTGTATTCACGTAGTCAATATGTTTATTCCTTATATTTCTAAATCTCGTTTATCAATTTATGGCGGTCTCGGAGTCTAAACAGACACACCCAAATGTCTGGAGGCTGAGTCAGTCAATCCACAAAGCACATTTTTATCCAAACTTAAATTTACTATTTACCAAACAGGAAAGTACAAATCAGCTCAAACAATATCCAATATGGTTTGCTTCTGATCAGGTTCTAACTGTCCTCTAAAGGTCTCCTGACTGACCAGATTACATCCTTCATGTGTCTCCTTGCTGACCAAGTTATATCACCGGGATTTTCATTTACCTTCATAAGCATTGTATCGAGATAAGAACGAATCCTCCGTGCTCGGTTGTTTGCATCGCAACGCCGGACGTGATAAACAACAAAAGAGTTTCACTCTAGTGGTTTTCGTGCAACAAAATTCAACATGGGGGGGTGTTCATGTGGGGTGCTTTTGTTGAAACTTCTAGTCAACTTCTAGTAATGGTGTTCTTGATTATACTAGACAATTTATTTCTATTTATTTTTTACGTATATGTCGATCCATCTAACGATTAATCTACACACATCCACCTACGCATGCGCAAACACACATATATATATATATATATATATATATATATATATATATATATATATATATATATATATATATATACACACACACACACACACACACACATATATATTATATATATTGATATATATATAATATATAGATAGAGAGAGAGAGAGGAGAGAGTAGAGGAGGTGATGGGACCGGTGGGGGATGGAAAGACAGACGAGAGAGAGAGAGAGAGAGAGAGAGAGAGAGAGAGAGAGAGAGAATTTTAGGTACGAAATAAGTAACGACGCACCACCACAAGCTCTATTCGTTTTATAAGGTTAAAGTTTAAACCAAAGATGCTCAAGACAAAACGGTACGAACAAAAGTTTATTCTTCACGATAATTTCCCAGGTTCACCTTAATCCTGACGGCTTTCCACACTGAAAGGATACCAGCATAACGTTACAGTAGGAGTATGAAGGGGCGGAAACCCCACGACAAAGACCCTTGCACTTAATAGCATGCAATCCTCCATAACAGGCGGAACTCCGCAGTAATGATGGCCAGAGAGTCACCACACTTTTTTTACATTTTTCCAGCTCCCGGAATGGTTTGCTAGTGCCTTTCCATACATGCAGTCATTGCTCTCTCCACTGGAAGTATTGCGTTGGTATACTGAATACATACTATGAATATGCAATCAAAGATACGCATACTTATACTCACAGACATCCACACGCACGCATGCATAAAATCATACGTACATACATACTTACTTCCCACAAACACATAAAACACAGACACACACAAACATATATATATATATATATATATATATATATATATATGTATATATATAATATATATATATATATATATATATATATATATATATATATATATATATATATATATATATAGGGATGTGTAGGGATGTGTGCATTCAACCGTTTAGTGATCGTTAACCTTGACTTCTGATATTTGCTGCCTGCATTTTCAACAACTTACGATATTACTCAGCTTTCGTCTTCGACTGAAGTAGTATATTGCCAGACCACTGGAGCCAAGAAGGAAAACGATCTCTCCATTTTTCTCGCAGATATTATCAACATGAATAAAAATATATCAGAGCATGACAAGGCCAAAAAAACATCCTCATGGTTTTCGGGTCATGAAAAAAAGCTCGGCGGAGATGAAATCAATGTCTTTTGTTTGGGATACGCTTCCAAATCCTCCTCACCGTGAAGGAGAGAAATGCACCGAAACAAAAGAGGAGCAAGACTGCAGATCTATCGCTAAGTCACACCGGAGATGTATCAAAGCATGAAACTCAAACGGTTGAAGTGAGTACATTTTGGCGTGAACAGTGGTGGGTGGGTGGTTGGTCGGTTGCCTGCTGCCTTTCCAAGTGTCTGAGTAAAGCTCAGTTAAGTGTTAGCATCTTTGCAGACCGTAAATTTCAAGCTTACTTATATATAATATATATATATATATATATATATATCTATATATATATATATATATAATATATTAAATTATGTATGTATGTATGTATAAACTACCTTTTTTCTTACTTTAGCCTCTTAAGAAAAATTGATTACAAGTTCCATATTTCCACCCTAGATGCGACGTACCACAGTCGACCAAACGTCAGGCACAGAATGTGTGGCTTAGGTCAACCACAAAAGTTCAATGGATTTATCATCAGGAAATGGGTCGCAGTAATATTTATATATGTGTATGTATC
>NC_061089.1:27710458-27760458 GCF_015104395.2 Macrobrachium nipponense
AAACTCTTTGCTATTACTGAATAGACGCCGAATATAGCCTCAAAACTCTAAAAATTCAGCTAGAAGATTTACACAAACAAAAAAAATCCAGTTTCACAACCATGTGCGGTATAAACGTCTTTACATATTCTTCCCAAGACATCGAACGCAGTTTTAAAGATCTCAATATTAAAGCGAGAATAGTACAGGCAGGAATTACAGCGTAAACAAAATATTTCACCAATACCAGGACAGTGTTGGCAAAAAACTCTCACATCTTATTACCAAAGAGTCGAATGTTGCCCTCAGGACGTGCACATTCCTGCAAAATATCTGACAATTACAGGATCCTGGGAAAACCTCGTAGATACTAAAAAAATTGGGCAAAAAAAAAACTACATTTTTTACACGAAAATCGGATACACCCTCGAAGGCCGGCAGTTTTTATTGGCATCAAAGACAATAACATTCTAACTCATTCTAAAACTTTTGTACATCACATAAAAAAGTAAAATAAAAAAATAGCTTTAAATAATAAAGTATTAGCAAGAAGTTCTAATTCATGAGAAACAACTTCACAGACATTTGACATCTGGCAAGAAACTGAAGGTAACAGAAACATGAAAGAGGCCAGTGTGTATCGGCGGCGAACTTTGGGGCGAAAGTTTTTAATATTTTATGATATTTTTATATATTTTGAAAACATAAATTGTAACTCTTTCCATAGTACATAGGACACTTGGCTTTCGGCTATGATGGAGAAGTGAACAGAAGCCTTGCTAATAGTATTTCGTATTAATGCGATTTCCTTGCTATGTTATTGATGCTCCCCTCATCAGAAAGAGGTTCCATTTGGCTCTCTCTTGTCCTAATCAACCGGTCCTGCACCTGATAGTCAATCGATTGTGGTTGGATCACAGCTAGAGTAGAGAAGGGCACGAGGCTAGCAACCTCCTCCTAACATACTTGTTCACAACCGCGGGAGTAACATTTTCGGGAACCGGCCCCTCAAAGGCGCCTTTGCATTATTAATAACAATAACTGGTCATTTCGCAATTGCTGCTCTAATAATATAGAATCATAATAATATTTCATCACCATATAACTTGCTGCATAAACATCATCTGACTGAGGCGCCTTCCTCACAACCGATCGACAGCCAATAAACAACCTTAAGCAAGCTCCCATATCCTCCGCATTTTTTCGCTACTTTCACTCGTTTCATTACCGGTTGCATGAGAGGGGTTGTCAGGTGAAGGCCACAATACTCAATTCCCCAAATTTAGAAAAGTCCCTTAGGTTTGGTTCTTCATCCTCTCATTTATTCTTCTTCCCTTTTCTTTGTTGTGGGGTCTTCGGCATGAGAAAACTGCTGCTGACCTTCGACGAAGACATTCCACCCGTCTCTCCCTCTACTATGTCTTCGACATGAGAACAGGCAAACAACAACCCAGAAGAGACAGACAAAGACAACAGTCGAGTTCAGAAAAACAGCAGCCAAGTACTGAATAATGAAATCGTGAACCCTCTCCGCCCCCCCCCCCCCCCCCCCTACCAACATCCAAAGAAATAGGAATAAAAACAGGGTCTGAATAAAATTATGAAATGATCATAGATAAAAAAATAACCAGTCGAGACCAGAAACAAAGTTAAAGTTAGGAAAAAAGGTCATTATTGTCTTTAATTATGTGTCGAGCCAACCAGAAGTGATCAAACCATATCCTTTTCGTTGTTAGTACAGTTCACAACCGATTTAAGACGTTAATGAAACGTCTTAAAATGCTAAATGATATTTCCTGACGTTATAAAAATAAATCAGGGTTTCATATACATGTAGTGAGGACACACCTTAACGCACCCTAGTATTCTAATGGGACGACTGCATTGAAAATGATATGGGCCTGTATGTCGTTGTCAAAGTCTTGTAGCGCGTCGAACGAAGTTAAGCCATGTTAAAACCTGAAGGCGTGGCACAGCCCTGCGACTGTTTGTGGTCACGATAAATAAGTATCGTTTAGCTTTCCAAAATGTGGTTTCATTACATCTGCCAAGATCAATTACTGAACTCGTCAATATCGGTTATCATACTGATACTTAAAAATGACACCGGAGGAATATTTCACGGGGGACTTAGGAATTTGAAATCATACTGATACTTAAAAATGACGCCGGAGGAATATTTCACGAGAGGCTTAGGAATTTGAAATCTTAAGAGCAAACAAGCAAAATGCACAAACGAACAAAGAAGTATAGGGATAAATATGAAAATTGATGGTCACATTTCCGATTTACTTAGATTTTTGATTCACCTTTCATTGACATCTATTGAAAATTTCAAAAGAAAATGAAACCAGGGATGTTCTTTTTCCATGCTGAGCTTCGAGCTCGCACCTGTGCTAATTTTTGTTTCTATTCAAATTTTCAAGGTATTTTAAATGAATTTAGATCCAAAAATATCAGAAAATAGATTATTTAATCTTTCCCTCCAAGGGTGCTGTATGTCTAAATACAGGGATGAATAAATACAAGCTTACGGTAACCCATATTATTATGGTATAAAGGACCTTCACTGAACTAAATTTACACTGTTTTAGGTAGACGTCATCTTCTCCCTTTGTCTAAATAAATAAGTTCAATGATAAAAAAGGCACGAGCACAAACTTCCAGTAACCTGGAAATGGTCTGCAAACAGGTGAAGACAAAATATCCTTACAGTCCCAAACGGGTAGACCTCAGGTTTTTGCGTTGCCTACAGAAGGAAGTCGTTAGAAGTCAAGGCGCGTTGTTTGCCGAGGTTTATTTGCATTCGTCTCCCATTCATGAGCCCAACAATAATAAAAGATTTTAGTAATGACGTTGCAGGAGCAGTAAAAATTTTCGTCCGCCATTTCCTGCTGGATTTGAACGCGTAGTATTATTTAGGTTTTTTTTTGGCGAGTGATTGAAATTATTGGTTTCGTTGTGATGACAGATTCCTTATTTAATATCCGAAATTCTGAATGTGCATTCCCTATAAGTATATGACAATTTTGAGAGTAGCTTTATAACACACACACACACACACACACACAAATGAGAAATGAATATGGAAGTGTGTTTGTGTGTGTGTGTGTGTGTGTGAGAGAGAGAGAGAGAGAGAGAGAGAGAGGAGAGAGAGAGAGAGAGACTTGAACTATGATAACATCTTATTATCATGCTTAAAAGTGTTACATATGGTTAATGCATTGATGAACAGTTCATGTGGCTGCATAATTGTTTCTTCTAATAAAAATGAACAAATAAGGTCAGAGGTAATGACTCATTAAAAAAATAACTAAAAACTCCTAATTGCAATAGCATTTCAAGTATGCCATTTCAACGAGGCCGAAGTGGGATACCTTGCTGGGTGGCACCTCCTCCAACAAGGAAGTCTATAGAAGGGTGGGAAAAGGCAGTTGTGACAGGCCTTGAAGGAAAAGAAAGAAAAAAGAAAAAGTCAACACAGCACGCCGTGGCGAAGCGTAAGAACTGCTGAAGGAATGAAGGCGGACAGTGAAGGCCAGACGACTCTCAGGGGAGTTTTGCATAAACAGGAAAACGGGAATGCTACTGATGTCTGCTCATTGTGAGCGAATAGACAAAGGGCGTGAGAGAAAAAAATCTGTGAAGAAAAAGGGTCTATGGGTCGGGACAAAAGACGAAGGAAGAAAGAACTAAATAGCAATGGAAATGACAAAATTATGATAAAAGTGCCGTCTAAAACACAGAGAGAGAGAGAGAGAGAGAGAGAGAGAGAGAGAGAGAGAGAGAGGTAAAAACATGCGACTGTATACCTTGAAGTCTAATAGGTAACAGTCTTCCGAAGTATAAAAAAAATAAATAATAAACTGAAAACTTCAGAACAGGACACAAACAACAACTGCATACTACAGAGGGAGAAAAGGGTATTTTGATGAGAATTGGTGAAAATAAAGCTTTGGTGATTTTTCAGATGATAAACTCTCGATGAATTTATAAGAATTACCACAGTTTCTCGAGGAGAACGTTCGAGAATTACATGTGAATATAAATAACTAAGGAATTCTGTTCATTTTAGGTCCAGAGACTGACATCCAAGAGAAGGGGAGCATGTGATCATGGGAACTAATTTCGGAAACAAATACAACAAAATTGATCATGAATACGTCGTATGTGAGAGAGAGAGAGAGAGAGAGAGAGAGAGAGAGAGAGAGAGAGAGAGAGAGAGATAAATGTACTATACATATTCGTGCGAGAGTACGGTGCTACGTGCACTGAGAGAGCACACGCGCACGTCAGTGCAGCTACCGCAACGACTGAGTATGTGTCAAGCAAAGGCCTGTGATGCAACCCACCTTCCCATGGCCTTCGATGGAACGGACTCTCTAAGCAAAGTGAACTAATGTCGTGTGATGACACTCTGGAGATTTCGTAATTGTCTCACCACTTTGGTGCCATTGTCATTACAAAATTAAGCATTTCCCCTGAACAATTTGTTTGCATCCCTACAGTGCAAAAACTTGCATGATCACCATCATGAAGGGTTTCAAGTCAGATTTTTCATTTTGAGAGGTTAATTAAACTTGAGATGAATTTTTTTCTCTCCGTTCTCAACTGTCTTGTGCAAATTCGGTCTGAATTCCACTCCGGTATTTTTTTCCATGAATTTCTAGAACTTCCCACCGATCTCCTCCCTGTTACTCCTATATCACTTTGCTCCAATCACATGTTTTTGCGTGGAAAAAAAAAAACAGAGGAAAACTGAGGCTATGAGATTTCTAAGCATCGGCAATGACAGCGTCAAAATTTACACAAAATAACGTATAGTATAAATGAGTTCTTCTATCTAGGGGCAAGTCGCTGGTTTCATAAGCACGAGGTAAATGGAGTGTACGGGATCCAAATACGAATTGATTAAAAAATCTTGAAAATAACTATGATGACAAACATTACTGTTGAAGATCTGAGTACTGTGTGAAAGAATTTATCATAAAGCCTTCTAAGCATTTCGTTAAGCTTACAAAAGGAAAAGAGTCGGCTATCACATCTCCCAGTATCATTCAGTTGAAAGATCACAAGCACACGCACATCCTTCGATGACTCGGAGCTACCACGAATAATGAACTGTGAATTCATTCATATGCTTGCTCGGTTCTCCACTCGAGATTACGTTGAAGAGGCCGTTGCACGCTCGATTCTACAACAAAAGTTAGGTGCTATGGAGTGATAATTGATCTCAGTGGGACTGTTGCAGACGGGAAATGTTTTAATTGGAAGAGGAAACTCCCGCCGAAGGACAAAGACGCTAAGACAATGAAGAAGAATTCGGTAGCGGACTACTTGTCAACAGAGGAGCTGTTCCAGTTACGTAACGAGAGACTCACATTACTCCCAAGGAAAAACAGAAAGAATCAGCATAGCGAAATAAAAAGAAAAATTTCAAAATGAATTTATTGTTTATTTGCTATAAACAAAAACAAAAACCCATAAACACAACGACACCTGTTTGGAAGGCTGTGGACTTCTTTCCTTAAAGATTTGAAAAATGGACTCAGACTGCTGATAAGGGTGAGTGATTCCTGCAGTTCCTTTGTTAATGGCCAGTATTCTGTTGTTATCAGAAGGAAAATCTGACCAGCAACGACAGATATCCCCGTGCCCACTGCCAATCTCTCCTGCTATCTCTCTCCACCTTGATTCCCTATCGCTACGTGGAAGCAGCTACCGTGGTCGCCTCTTCTTCTTGCTTGCACACCCATTTTGATAACGGCAGTTATTACTTTCATTTGTCATGTGCCTTAATTTTCCCTTTTCTTTTTAATCTCTCATATTATTTCCGCTTCCTGGTGAAACCCTTGACGATCATTGCATGAAAAGCTGGTGAACGTAACTCCTGGTGGAATTATTTCATCACTTTTCAATTTGCTCCTCAACATAAGAATTATCAGTTTATATGACGAAGTAACGATTCATCATTAGTTAATCACTTGATGCTTAGTGAATGTTGTTTCTAGTTGACTCGCGGGCATTTCATGGCAAACAGTATGCTCAGTTAGCCGATAAATTGAAGATTTTAATTATCAGTTAATCGTATTAACTGACAACACAATACCTCATAACTATAATCCATTGTAAGCCATTGTCTATACATGCAAAACCATCAAAGTTATGCAGTTGATAATTATTTCTAAATAAGAGACTTTCCCACGTTTGTTCTGCTGACCATGATTAGAGTTAACCGATTAAACTGGGTATCATTCTCGAGGAGGAGGAAGACTCGGGCCACTAATTGGGTTATTCGTCAATTAAGTGTCGTGAAAAAAAAAATGTAATTGTCTGAAAAATAAAAAAGCAGCTCATCTAGAGGTCAAAGGTTACTGACAACAGACTACTTCCGCATGCATCATTTCTATATTATTAAGACGAAAAAATAATTGCGTAGAGAGAGAGAGAGAGAGAGAGGAGAGAGAGAGAGAGAGAGAGAGAGAGAGAGAGAGAGAGAGTTCTTTAGAAATAGCTGTTAGTAATAGATTTAACGTTTCAGCAAATTAAGTAAATTTAACATAATACATCGCTGCGAATTGAATATTCCAAAGGAAGGAATCATAAATGAACATTATTTCAAAGATAACATGAGGATTTTATAATCTTATGAAAAACGAACTTAAAGAGAGACGGAGATACCACGTCAAAGACGAAAATAAAAATAAGGAATAATAAGGAACGAGTTAATAATTGAAAAGATGAAAGAGTAAACTATTATAATAAAATGTTATTTAGTGGACTTTTTTTTCCTGCGTTTTTTTTCTACATCGACTTTCATTCACGAAGATCTCAAATGTAAAACCAATTATCAGTCCAAAAAGGCAGATTTTTTCTTATTCCTTTCACAACGAAATCACGCGTAAGACAAAAACACGTTAATACAAACAAATTTGGAAGAAAAAGTTACTGAGAGTTCACCTTTTCGTACCTATCCCGTTAGGGAGACAACAGGCGTTGCCAAGAAGGTAAATATGGGCGTAGATAGTTAAAATCAATGTTTACTTAGATTTTTACCCTTTGCGGAGGCATCCACGCAGATAAGAGAGTCTGGGGAAAACCTCAATGTCAGCATCCTACGCTTTTAGTTTCGACTGGTTATCACCAGCTCAAACTGCTTTGGATGCCAGATAGCCAGATACATTATTGTACCCTTAACCAGGATACTCGCCTGTTTATTTTAGTGACGGACTAACATTAGATTTTAGTAGCCCCCAAAGACTCCTTGAATATCGACGTTACTCAAGGAACTCTCGTTTCTGAAATCTAAATTCTTTGAAAAAGAAAACATCCATTCTTTAAAGAAGGAGATGATATTTAAAAAAGTAAATGATGCCACGTCGTATAACAAGGACATGAGAACTTGACAAGAATTACATGTGTTTATCAGGCGCTAAATTTCACTTAATATGCGAGGATTAACTAACTTTTTTTTAAACGATTTATTTCAGGATCAAAGAATTGGCTGAACCAGAATCCAGAAAAATTCATCGTCTGACTCCCTTCTCTTGTTGATCGGACGGGCAGCCTTCCTTCCCTTCTTGGCTGATGGGGCTCGGGGTTGTATATATACAAGGTCAACCAGTAGAAGGCTTAATAGATTGTCATAAACGCAAGAAAACAGCTGACTTACTCTCATGTAACCGATGACAAGCACTATAGGTTTCTTCTGCTAATTACCATTATTATAAATCTAACGAGACTACCGAGTCATACTTTGTCCTTTAACGAGAAGGCATAATAACAGTAAAGAAAAGTCAAAGAATCCAGACAGGTAAGTATGGAGAGAGAGAGAGAGAGAGAGAGAGAGAGAGAGAGAGAGAGAGAGAGACGGCAACGCAGATGGGCCTGCTTTAGTACAATCTACTGCTTTACTCAACACACTCATTATTTAAGCAAACATCCAACTGGCTGACAGGCCTTATCAAGCAGAAATCTAACAAGATCACACACACACAGACACTACTCTCTCTCTCTCCCGCCCTCTCTTCTCTCTCTCTCGTCGTCTCTCTCTCTATATTATATATATATATATATATATATATATATATATATATATATCGGCATCCGATTCTGCACTATATATAATGTACCACTAAACATACCTTCTAAGCCTTACAGCCCCCCAACTCCCCCCACCTACCCTGGACGGGCCTTATGAGGCAAAAATATCAACAGACATTTCGACGCTTTGCATCATTATCCTATCACGCCCAAAAACTCTCATGCCTTTAGTCACGCTTCGTCTGCAATGCAAGGGAACAGCGACCTAGACCTTTGGAGAAACAGAAGACAAAAGGGTAAGCTGTGACATGGGCGGAGAAGGAAGAGGCGGGCGTGTCGCCGACAAAATTTTCTGGAGAAAGCGAGACAAAAATTCAGTCGGGGGTGAAGGTCTAGGGCAAAGGCAAAGACGACGAAGGGAAGGCGATGGCAAAAGGGTATTCAATGGCTTCTGACTTCTGAGTGAACATGTCAGTGGATTAAAATGTAGTTTTATTATTCAGTTATTTGTTTTGTCAGCATCTGCTTTCCACGACGGTAAAATCAACAGTTAATTTGTTCACTAGGAGAGATAATAAATCAAAGTATTTTGACGTACTATTGACTACCTCGGCATAAAATTAATGTGTGGCTTTTTATTTTCACTTTTCATTTTATACATGAAACATATAAGCTCTCCTGTTCAATAAACTCAAATAGCATATAATAAAAACTATTCATATACGTAAACCATATTGCACACATGAGTACCAGCATATGGGCGTGTACCATGCAGTTTTTAAACTTATATAATAAACACAATGAGACCTTGGTATACAATGTTCACGGGGTGTTTTTCATGAGCAAAAACTACCGAACATTCTTACCTATACTTTTATTCGAAGGACGTGAAACAATGGAGCACAACAGGAAACCTCATTTGCTGTTGGATAACAGTTTAACGCTGCGTGTCATTGCGTCTCGTGAGGCGTTGTGGTTCGCATTAAGCCGAGTAAAACATGATTATATAGTACACATAATGAAGGTAGAAAAAAAGTTACGTTCATCTTCCTGGTTTTGTGATGGAGAGTTTTTGTTAGAAGTGAATTATATCTTGAGTCGGAAATTTCTAATAAGAGTGATCTAATAAAATGACTTCAGTGAAAACAAGCGTAAAACAAAGATTAATTATTATGAAAGCAACAGCAACAAAACGATAATTTGTAGTGCCTAAAATAAAACTTATGGTCCGAAGAGTACAATATCCCCTGTCGTATTCTGACACGGATGGATGTGACAAAAAAACCCAGGGACGAAAAATAAATAATAGCCGTGATAAAGAATGGTAAGATGACCAATAAATCATGAGAGAGAGAGAGAGAGAGAGAGAGAGAGAGAGAGATTCGTAGAAGACTATAACTGGAACAGAACAGAAGGCCTCGGAAAACGTGACTTAGATACAAAAAGTTCGAAAAAGCACAAGTCATTTGTGCTCGGAAACATCTGAACATTTCTCTCTCTCTCTCTCTCTCTCTCTCTCTCCTTTGTCAGTCGAAATGCAACGTTGCATAATCACTTGAAACTACGGAGGGTGCTACCGGGTTTCAATAATTCAGATCAAGAGGAGTTAATTATTCGGCTACTCATTCCCAATGCAGAAGTCTGAACGGGCTGTTTTTCACTGTACTCGAATACCACTCGCAAGTCTTAAGGGGTGAGGTTGCTAGCCCGACGCAATTACTCTTCATTCAGCTTATATTTATTTAAAGCTGAATGGAAGAATAAGCAACTGCCTGGGAGAAGACTCGATTCCCAGTAATCGCGACCTTAGCACTATAACACTCAGTATACGAGTGTGCGCACGCGCGTATATATATATATATATATATATATATATATATATATATATATATATATATATATATATATATATTATATAAATGATTATTCTGTTTGAATAGCCATAATCCATAACATAATCATTCACCTCAAACAACTGTAAGTTACTAAGCAACATTCGTCATTCACAAGTTGAATTTTAAGTGTTCATTGTTAATGCAGACTATACTAACAGTACCGCAACACATAGCAATGAAACAAAGAGAAGACAGAACTGTTAAATAGAAACCCCGCCGAAGGTGAAAGAAATATTTTTAAAAAACCCACTGTTGCATAACGGGCTTACGTAATATCATCATGGTATCAGTCTCGAAATACCTTCCCTTAGCCGTATCCGCCATCATTAATTTTTGTTCTCGACTCTCCTGGCATCAACGACAATAGTCTGTGTGACGCGAATTTACAGATATGAATTGTTATGGCTCTCACAAGGGCGTAAATACTTAACCATTCTAAAGACAGTATGTGCTACGAGACGATTCATGTACTAAATCTCCATCATGGCTTTAATGTTTTCTGTGGATTACATAATCTTTATACTGAAATTTCTGCATTTATGCAAGCTATGGTTGAAATATACAAGGTGCCCGCATAATGGCCTGGCAAAGATCCAACAGGGTTTTTTTTTTTTTTTTTTTTTTGACAATAAACAAGGATCAACCTGTTGGACCGAATGAACTCCTCCAGAACAAACAATGGTGGGGGCAGTGACGATGATGCCCGATGTCGAGAATCTATTCTTATCGTTCAAGATCAGCAGCAGATTGCGCGCAAATCGAGGCGGATGTGAAGAACCTCGGCATGCGCAGTATAGGGCCCCTAAGAGCCATTTGCCCGCGTAACAATGTCGCATGGTAAACAGGAAGGCAAGTCTGGCGAACGCGCGAGGAACTTCAAGTCTCACGCCGAAGGCGGTGTTCGCTCGGGTTAAAACAGTGACAAGTTCGGCACCTAAACGACTAAATTTCCGCATACTGTTGTCACATTAACAGCCACTAAGTAAAACCATAGTCCCCTGTCGGAACGCCTGCGGCGATGAATGGAAAACTACGGATTCTTCTTATGTCTTGTGAAGGACGAGTGTCCTTTTGGAGCTCTGAATAAAGATGCAATACTCGCATTCCTTACGCAACGTTATGCATCGTAAAGGGCAAAATTATATGTAAATGCAGGATGCGTCTGGGCTGATGTGAGAAGACTGCATAAAAGGCTTTGTTTACCTTCTATCTCATCGGTCTGATCTCAGTCAACTAGCGTCGGTTTATGTCTATGTAGATCAAGAGCAAACTCCGGGATGCTTTGATCAATACGACGGCAGCACGTTCACACGCAAATACACACCGAATGTCAGTCTTCAATTGAAAGGCGTGCACTATTATTCATACCTCATCATTGTTATCTAGAGAAGAATGCAGCAAAAGGCGCGTAGAACGCGCAAGCTATCCCCTCGTATGGGATTCCCAATATCCTATAGCAGTCCCTGACGGGTCGAGGTGTAGGGAGACTGAAGAGTGTGAGTAAACTAACATCCGTCCCAGCGCGCTCTTTAGGCGTCTGTCTTGGGGTACGGCATTCGAGGTGACCTTGGTGCAATGGCAACCCAAAGCATTTCCTTTAGAAAGAAAAGTACAAAGGGAGTCTTCTGGGTAAAATTCCTGACCTTGAAAAGTGGGGAAAAATCAAAAGAGAAAGGGAGTCGACTTCGTGTGGTGGACAATGTTGACATCTCTAAACAAACAGGTTCGGGTTGTTGGTGTTGTTAGATTATTTAAGGGATTCTATTCCTGCTCAGCTTTGTTTTGATTTAAACACATCTCTATTACGCAAAGAAAACTTCAACTGAAGTGGTTCATGACAATCATATTTTTGTTCTTAATGGTGGAACAATTATTCCGTCTCAGCCGTACGCTGAAAAATATTTGTATTATGTAAAAAAAAAAAAAAAAGAATTAAACAGATCATGTTTTGTGATAATCGTTTAAATACTTTTGAATCCAGCAATATCACATATTTACCAAAATAACCTACAACACTGGAAGCCATCTCTAACGGCGTTCCTCAATCGCGTAATTATAAGTAGTTAACCAAGTCCTTGCCACCATGATGTACAAACCGCAGCCATTTTTCTTTGACGGACACTTGGGAAGGCTGTCGCCTGATAAGATGAAACAGATGCCAAAGAACATAACCTTTCCTGGAAAGCAGGTGAGAAGGCAGACTGCATCAATTACAGTTTGGGTCCAAAAGCGCTGACAACTGCAAGATGATGACGCCATGGACACTGAGAGACTCATTTTGGATAGACGGAATAATCTAAGATGATGGTGGCATGCGCCTTTCATTTGCTCTGGCGAGATTTCATTTGTCAGAGAATGTGGTTGAATATGGTGCAGATTTGATCCGTTAACAGTGTTTTCTGGGGTTGTAAGAGGTATGACAGCCTAGATTTAAGGTAGCAAGGTCTATAGATAAAGTGTGTATCTCTATAGACCTTGCAAGGTAGGATGAAGGATGGAAATGAGGGCTGTCTACGAATGGTCATTTCTATTATTGCGGTAATGGGTCTATTCAGTAGTCCAGATTCAAAGTTTATCAGTCAGGATACCGAAATTAAATCTGAAATCTTGATTCTCTGTAATATTTCAAGCATCGAGTTTACCTCCAACGTGAAAGTGATCATTTGTCATAAGAAACTAATATACAAATCAAATGAGAGCTTGACACTTCTCATTACTGAAGCAAAGAAGGTGGAAGTAAAAGTCGCAAGGAAATATCGTCTTACAAGGTTAGGGCTATATAGCCTCTGATGAAACCAACGTCGGGGATTCCCAATCTGTTTATGTGTCGCCTTTTTTTTAGTGAAATAAAACTAAGCTCGGGAAATTCCACTCGTATGAAGAACACAGCAAGTATATTCTTTTATGAAATGACTCATACTTTAGTTTGGGAAGGAAAGTTTTGCTCTTATTCTTTGAAATCTTTTAATTTTTCTTCTTTTTTTATTTGGTGTTAAACATTTCCAGTCTCTGAATGAGTCACTCTTTATTTTGTATGGTAAAGCATTTCTTATTCTCTGAATCCCGCGTTCTTTATTTTGTAAAAAGACATTTACCTTTTTATTAGTTCTTCAGATAGATTCATACTTTGTTTGGTAAGAGAAACATTTACTTCTTCTCTGAAACTTATTTATAGTTGAATCAAGTTCTCTTTATTTTGTGAAGGAGACAAATTCCCCGGTAAACTATACTAACACGATGATGACATTTTCATACTCTTCGCAACTATACGGTAAGAGGGCAATGGTGTTTTATGTTCTTTTCCAAAAGCTTACTAGAAGACCACTCGTGTTTTCCTGCTCTTCGTCATATTTGTACCGAGGTGACAGCATCGCTTGCAAAAACCCAGCTGAACGGGATTTCCCGGTTTAGCATATGCACAGTATTGCACACTCACTGTTGCTCTTAACGAGTAAACAGGAGTTTTACGTCACTCAACATCCGTGTCTCATATTTTTTCAAGTTGTTGGAAAATAACTTCGTTGGATTTGATCATCAATACATGAAGATTCTCACATAAAATACACTTCTTGAACGTCATGCTAATGTAAGTAAAAATAGTTCTTGATTTATGGTGGGTCTGTGGCAAATGTCCCTCTGCAAATTCGCATGATGATCTTTGCTTTTTTTTATTGTTAGAGACATTGATTACAATTAAGTTAAGGATATTCTTGCTTTTATTTGTTTCAACTGTCTCCGTAAGTGTGTTTTTCACCTACAGAAGCCTTCTTTAATGAGAGAGAGAGAGAGAGAGAGAGAGAGAGAGAGAGAGAGAGAGAGAGAGAGAGAGAGAGAGAGCGAATAATCGAACACTGAAGTATTTATGTCATGTCTACTTTTAGGATCAGTGTTCTCTTTATGTTATGTTTTAAGGCAGCAAAGAGACCTACAATGGAAAAACAAAAACATGAATGATCTGCGAATTACTTGGTCTTCAACATTTCCCGTTTTACTAAATACGTGAATACTTGTCCATCCATGTTATAAGGAGTCGCAAAAGCGAAAATTCGCCGTACTGCCTCTATGCTCTGCAGGACGCGTATAGCAATCGAATTACTTCTTAAGTATAGAGTGATTTGATTTATAAGCTATTCATTGACGAAGTTAATACTACAATCCCTTTCCTGATCTTCATTTCCGAATCCCCGCGCGTCTTGTAATGCATGCAAAAGAGCCCCGCGCGTTCATGATTGGATTATTGACCGTGACAGAGCGTGAAAAGTCTAGTCGCGAAGGTCACGTCGTCAGGAGGACTTTCAAAAGCAAACATGGACGGAATGAGCAAGTTTTCTAGGTATCTTATCTTTCGCTCGTAGGACCGATCATTTGATTATGATAAACAAGCCTTTCTCTCTTTCTTTGTTGGTATGCATGGCGTGGAAGTGCTGGACTTACATAGTTAATACATAATGGTTTACTAAATAAAAAAAAAATGACGAAGGACGGAAATGTAAGTGTCCCTTCGCTCTTGAACTAAATCCAGATGTTAAATCGATAGAAATACTTTGCGTGTCACTGTGCCATTCCATGCTTTTTTGTCCATCCAACCCACTGTTGCAAATCTACTGGCCCTCGTTCAGTCTGCCGTAGATAATTCACTGAGTTTTTACACTTCCGCTTGTTCGTACAACTGGCATGTTCGTCACTTCACGTTGACATTTTATTATAAAACTTAAATCATCAAGCCTCGGTTGGACTGATATGGGAATCAGAAGAGAAATACATAGGTAGAGAATATGGTATGCAACACACTATACATATATATATATATAATATATATATATATATATATTATATATATATATATATATATATATATATATATGTATATATATATATATATATATATATATATATATATCTATGTATATATATGTATATATATATATGTAATATATGTGTGTGTGTGTGTGTGTGTGTGTGTGTGTGTGTGTACGTAGTATTTAAGTATGTATAGATAGATAAATATAAACATCCATTTTTTCGGCAGATATACACGGTAGTGTGGAAGTACGTATGAAATTAAAGTCAATATCCCTAATACCAAGGGGCTTCACAGTTATATTTTTTTTTGCACACTGCAATTCGCTCAACATCGATGTGGACAATGTATCATAACTTGCAATCAAGCACTGATATTAGCGCGACACAGAAATGAAGCCTGCAGTCCAGGCATGTGCATATTCCCACCCACGTCGGAAAATTATAGCTAGCAAAATGGACTTTGTGAGCGAGTGAGGACGCAGTTCTCTGAAAATGTAACTAAGTATATACAATCGAACAATTCCCGAGACCAATTCAGCACACGAATGCATTCCTTGGTTCTAAGTAAGAAAATGAGAAAGTCCGTGAACAAATAAATGAACATTACTTTCGATTTTAATAATTTATTCAATAAATTTTTCCAAGAATTGTGAACTGCAACGTTTAAAGCACGATAAAAATAAATACACATATTTACTGTAATAGCTGAAGAGAAACTTTAGCGCAGTAAATTGACCAAAGTTTGAAAATGCACAAACGAATGAGAAGAAAAAATGGTTTTGGAAATAAGCAAGTCCTCTGATACCAGTGAAGAGCTTAAGTAGAAGAGGACTAAAATCCTCACAGATTTCCGATCCCACAAGATAGAAAAACTTAGAACCAAGAAATGCATTCTTGTGCTGAATTGCTCTCGTGAATAGACGCCCCTAACGATGGAACAACGACGTGAAAGGGGAAAATTGACAAGCAGAGTTGAAGGCCGGATGTGCTATGACCTCTGCTTCTGCTAAAGTTGCTTCTGAATGATTGCGTTCTTCCTGCTTGCAGTCGTATTTCCTGGTTGTGGTTGTTTTTAAGAGAGAGAGAGAAGAGAGAGAGAGAGAGAGAGAGAGAGGTACTGTAATTCTTTTGTTGGTACATGAGTAAAGGTTGTACCATTCTGAAAATTCTGTCGAGAAGGAAGAACTCCACTACAAAAACTTTAACCTTGTCAGGATCCTTGACTTAGCGAAACACACTAACTTAAGAAATGAGAGGCTTCTTCACTCGAGTTCAATGCGCACACTTGCGATGTAACTGGAAAAAATGGCATTTGAATATGTTTCTCCAAGTTTGACGAAGTCTGTCTAATATACTTATTTTTAAAGATCCAATACATTAAAAGAAGGAGCATGGGGTTTTTAAGGAATCTAAATCAAGATGCACTTCGTGTCTTTATACTTGCATAAGGTGGGTGTATAAGAGGCCGCCATAATGGCATCTGCTATCGATTTGTGATTCCTATGTTGTCTTGCATCCTATGGTACGTAAGCATCTGAACTGCATGAATGGGATCCCTGTCTAGGAGCTGGTAAAAGCAGATCCTTCAGCTACGTGAGTTACAACCTATTTTCTTGACAAAGTCTGCTAAAAAATGTTTGGGTTTTGGAAAGAGTAAAGAATAGAAAAGAATCCGCTTTTGTAATATCAAAGATGGAGACGTGGTACACTAAATTAATTTATTAAATTTCCTGCAAGTACTATTGCCTCTACCTCTTCGTACAGAGGTGTATGTCTTTCCAAGTGTTTGTAAAAGAAACATAAAAGGTGAAGATTAAGGATAGGATTATGTGCCACGAGAGGGGAAACGAACGTTAAATCAAAACAAACAATCATAGTGACCGTCAAAGGATATTCCAGTTAATCTAGACAGAATTCTCTAATGTTCTGCCGTCTGAGGATAAATTTCATAAAAAAATAAAAGATTAAGGATCTCCCGTTTTTAATTATGATATGACGGTACACTAATCACACATTTTTGTCTCTCCACAAGCTGCCTGCGACCTTTAACGTTTGACTAACGAACAGGTTTTCAAAACTTAGGTCAGCAGAGCTACTGAGCATCTTGGAAAAATCGTCCGGACATTTCCCTCGCCTGGTTCGGGTACCGAACGCAGGTCTATTCTCTTGCGGCACTTGTTTGTTAAGAGAGAGAGAGAGAGAGAGAGAGAGAGAGAGAGAGAGAGAGAGAGAGACACGGCTGCACAGTATTATCTCTCCTTAAAGTGGGAAAAAGCTCTCTCTATCGGCCAACTACCTGAAGAAGGCGAAAGCACCTCGAATTTCCGAGTCCTCCCCCTAATCGACCCGATAATGATTGTAGCAAAGGCGCAATTGCCATTGCAACATACATATTACGTTCTACTTACGGGCAGAGGGACCAGTTCTCCGACTGCTGGCTAGCAGCCACAACATGTCAGGTTGAACTTTTTTTTTTTTTGCTCCTTATCTTTTTTTTCTTTTCTGGTAGGATGACATCATTGTTCAGTAAGCGCGGTGAAAGCATTTGTTCCGAACGTTCAAGGAGCTAAACAATATGTCATAAAAATGGTATTTTATGAAAAAAAAAATATATATATAATATAAAAACAAATAGCATTTTGCAACAAGTTATTTTTTTGTGAAAACATTATATGACAAATAATTTTTTGCAAAACATTTGATGAGAAATAACATTGCGTGACTGCACTTCTGAGAGGCAATAGTTGTCGATTTATAATAATAATAAGAAATAAGCAAACAAAGAAAAAAGGAAAAGCAGTCAGAAACTCTTCAGAGAGAGAGAGAGAGACTTCCAGATGACCTCATTAACGAGATGGCCGACAAAGCCAAAGGGTTCTTAGTGCCTCGATCTCACTGCATTCTTAGGTATCGTGAGGTCGAGACTTTCATTCAAAGAATGGACACCCGTACTAGTTCCTGCTACTGAAATTGCTATAAAAGATATGGTGATTTTATACGCTACTCAATGCAATACTCGTCAAGACACGTGGAATGGAAAGTATCTCAGTTCCTACAGTACTTATGAAGTCTATATAAAATAGACTATGTGAAAACATTCATCAGTTAGCAACTAAGAGCGTGAAGTGCACTGTAGGATGGTCGGGGTGCAGTCCCTTTCACTCAAGACAGAAGCTGGTCCTCGTATCCAGAGAGCTTGAACCAAGGAGCTACAAGCGATCTAGATAGGTCAGTGGGGCATCCTCCAATGGCCCGGGGAAATACCAAGTCCAGAAGTGGGATAGCGAGAGGCGTCCTGGAAGGTAGCTGAGATATACCACGAAATGGGAGTAAGTTGGACTTGTTAAAATCCTCCTTCGGGGAACCAGACTGGGAGGGAATAGCAGATGGGTGGAGGAAGATTGTACAAGACGAGGAAGGATGTGAAGAGTTTGGAGAATAACGTATGGGAGAAGATACTGTACAAGGGTATCAGGCAGACCCAGCTGCACCTTGTTACATGGCATTGTACGATAATGAGTGGAAAATGTTCTTCACTGATGGTGTGATATACTATAACGCCTTTTAAAAGAGTGACTCCTCCTTCTAAACACGCACACAATCATGCGCACACAAACACACATGCGAAGGCTTTCCCCAAGCTGGGTTAATCTCACCGTCTTAAGCCACCTACAGCACAATCCATCAAGTCTCTCGCTTGGGGATCTGGACGGACATGTTCATGATCCACAACCAACTCGGTCTTGCTCGAGCCACGGAGAGAATTCGTTGCCTTAATTGCAAGCGTTGCATGAGTAAGAGAATTAAGGCTCAGAGACGTGTATTTAAAATACTACAGAGGTCTGGAAGTGACATGCATTCAATCAGGCTTCAATGCCATAACTGTTCAATATCATGTTAGTTGTCATCTCATCGCAGCATTAACTTGCAAAATCCTCCAAAAGGGAAACAGATTTATATAGTAATTAAGAAATAAACCAAAGAAGTGCTTCTTACTGACAATTATCTGTAATTGTGCAGTGTGCCGGGATCTGGTTTACCTAGCGGGCAAAAAAGTTACACTATACTTTGCAGGAAATGTAAATAAATTTTTGTTGTTCAACTTTTTTGTTAAACTGAAATTCTCAGCGATTTGAGACGAATTACGAGTTATATAAAAGTGAGCTATTACCAGATACAAGGTTCCGTGGAATGAGGATTTGATAAAAAAAAAAAAAAGTTAAACACGGGTAATATTTCCCCTTCACTTACTTTAGAGAGGATTTTTTTGCTCCTTTTTTTCCTTGCGCGTTTTACAATTCATCTTTTGAGAACCCAAGTGATTTTAACTTTATTAATAATAAGAATTTACCCCATAAACAATTTTTATATATCTATGGCATACTGGACGTTTTGTATAACCAAAATTGTTCAAGATTAAACGCAAGTGCATCAAATTTTAATAAACGTACGTGTTATTAATATTTCTATATAATACGAAATGTGAAAATAGACAGTTCCCTCATTGATAATGGAACTGACGTTTATAAAACCAAAACTGTTGAAGACTGAGTAACCCTAGAGATGAAAACCAAACGTTAATACAAGAATTCGGCAAAGAATGGGTCAGACATACGCACCCACAAAAGTTGGGGAGATTCTGTGCTTACAGTGAAGCAGTGACAAATAACCGCTGGCACAACCGTGTAACGCGAACCGGAAGGTTATATGGCAATTTCCTATGAAATACGCACGCGTAATAGGTTGACGGGGAACTGTTACCTGCATACCACGCGTAACACATCGCGGCTGGTTCCAAAGTTACGCTACGTTAAGTGACAGGTATTCGGGGGAAGTAAGAGAAAGGAAAGAAAAGAAAAGTGATCAGTATCAAAGAGACATCAAGTAAGTTGACAGTGGATATATAACTCAATCAAATTCAATCAAGATATCTCTCTCTCTCTCTCTCTCTCTCTCTCTCTCTCTCTCTCTCTCTCTCTCTCTCTCTCTCTCTCTCTCTCTCTCTCTCTCTCTCTCTCTCTCTTCGACGCAGCTCTTGCGAAGATAAGATAAAAAGAAAAAAAATCGCGTGCTAAAGAATTCATCTACATGCATTTATCAAATTATTATGCCTTTTGAGAGAGAGAGAGAGAGAGAGAGAGAGAGAGAGAGTTTAGTGTGTCGAAAACTAAATTATGAGTATTGATCTGCAACGTTATTAGCGTGTTTGTAAACACAGGTGCGATTTTTTAGTTCATCCATATTCGGCTAGCGTTCTGACTAAGGTCATATTAATGTTCAGAATTGGTAGGTACTGGTGTTTCACAGCAGATTTACATTATACGCGAATCCAGACTTCATCATAACTATAAAAAAAAATGATCTTCGCTACTTACTTTTTGTGGGTCAATACCTAGCAGGCTATGAGCCCCTGAATACCAATTCTTGCGCTTCTACTGGTTCTGCATATTTCATTCGCAAGATCAGATATTAAACAAACTGAAATTTTGATGATTTTTTTTAATAGCACAACATTGGCGATGACGCGTGCAATTTCACAAAAGTAAACAGTGAGACAAGCAAGGAATGAGGGAGTGCAAGCAGGTGACAAAATATGGCACGAAATTACAGTTTTTGATAACTTGATGACTTACAGTTATGGCACTCTTTGGTGTCTTGAATTCAAGGCAGACATTGGCCTCCATGAGCGGACGTACGAGTACTTTGGCTGGTAGAGAATATAAAGAGACAGAGATGAATCATTAATACTCCTTTCAGGTAGCACTATACTAAAGGTGAACTGAATATGCATCTGCGTAAGAAAATCAAGAACGATCGTAGCAAGGTGTATATACATTGCACCACACAAAAGTACAAGCAAGACTGAGTCATCATGGAAACGTCTAAAAACAAAAATGATTCTATATCGCTTAAGGAACATAGTAAGCAACCACTCCGCATGAATAAGTCTCTGTCACTCAAACGTCCTGATATCTGAGTCAGGTGAACATTGCTTGCTTGACTTGGAGCTCTTTCGGAACCTGCTTCTAAAGGTATATTTTTAGAGAGGTCACCGAGGCCTCGTGGATGCATACTGAGAGGTGGACAAGCCTTGCCGGAACTGAATTTGGGCAAGACATGACCTCGCCGGTGTCCTCGAATGCTATGATGTCAGTGGAACATTGTGCTGTGCGTTAGATTGTGTTTCTTGATAATCAACCTTAGGTGTACGTATATAGCCTATATGTATGTATACATATATATTTATATATACATACATACACAATATATATATATATATATATATATATATATATATATATATATTATATATTATAATATATATATATATACTACATATCCATTTACACTTTCTCTCCTTTTGGAAAATTTGCGCCAGAAGGGTCGAGCAAGTTTATGGGATGATGATGCTAGCCACATACTCTTCATACACCGGTGGGCGTTCAGCCGTGAGCTAAACACTATTAGCCTATCCTTTTCAGGGAGGGATGGGTGGGTTGGGGGCGGGAGGCTCCGAAGGTGTTAACTTCCTGGTACTTAGTCACAACCCTCACCCCAACCCCAGGCATCCCAGTTGTAACCCATCACAGTCGACTAGCTACCCGTGGGAAATCCACCGTTTAAGTCGACAGAGACCCGATGAGGTTTATCAGAACTTGCCTAAACCCAAAGCCTGCCTAAACCGTTCCAGCTTCCTTCTAAATCGAACCTGGGGCATCTCACTGGAGGGGCGAGCGTCCGAACCGCTAGACTTCGGTGATTGACACAGTCTTTTTCATAGGAGTCAGAATACAGGAACTAAACTTTCGATCTAGATAACTGTCTCGCAAATAAACAGCTCACAAAAAGAATTTTCTAATTAAGCGACGAATGAAACGTGAAGGTGAATGAATAAACTGCAATTAATTTTTTTTGGGGGGTCGGCTTTTCACTTGGAGTATAATAAGAAAACACCTTCAAATACCTCTCCGTAATGACGTTTGTCACAAGCGGCTAGGCAGGGGAAAGGTTCGTCTAATTGCTGCTGTTAGCGAATACGTAATTACTTCTCATTTATCTCTTGTAATTAAGCAAGGAGTATGCGTGTGTTTTCCATTATATCCTGTGTTCAATTCTAGGATCTCTCTCTCTCTCTCTCTCTCTCTCTCTCTCTCTCTCTCTCTCTCTCTCTCTCTCTCCTTGTATGGCTTCAGTGATTAATATAGTCCACTTCAATGATACAGGCCCTCTCTCTCTCTCTCCTAATTTAGTTTACTTTCGTAAAGCCTTCACCAAATTAGTCGTCTCGTCAAGTAGACAATAATAAGGAACAATAAATGAGAGAGAGAGAGAGAGAGAGAGAGAGAGAGAGAAGAGAGAGAGAGAGAGAGAGATAGAGAGAGAGATGAGAGAGAGCGAGAGAGGTGAAGAGAGAGCGAGAGAGAGAGAGAGAGAGAGAGAGAGAGAGAGAGAGAGAGAGAGAGAGACGTTCCAAGGACTCTCCACTTCTTGCTTACATTCAAAATATTTATGCGACAAATGATCGCTTGGAGAAAAGACTTGAACCCGTCCAAGGTTACAAGCAACTGTTACATATTGCGACAGATAACATATGATCACGGATGCTCGTCACACAAGGTGGAACGAAAGACTGTTCAAAGATCAGAGAGTAAAAATGTTTATCTTTCTCTTCAGAGTTATATTCAAACCTGCGTCAGTGACGTTGCATATTTAACACGTCACTGAAAATAGTGCGATGAAATTCCCTCCCTAATCGGGTTGAATCACCTTCGATTCCAGCGTTTTGTGTCTCGGTAATCAAAATCGTGTTCGGCGTGAGACACACACGAGAATTTCATACGGAAATTATCTCAAACTCTCGCAAACAATGACAGAAAAGGGCTTCGAAGCCTGGGGACGCCAATTTCACATTGCTGGACGGCGAACGATTCGGTAAATAGAATGTGGCAGCATTTTGCCGCCTGGAATGAGTCACTGAGCGATGACTTACACCGCTGGTTTTGTCGCAACCATTGTGGTGGAAGTGAAGAGGCGAAAAAGGCAAAGATAATCTGTCAGGGAAGAGATACTGGGGAAGGTCGTGGATGTTAGGTAACAGTCCGTTTTGCATATCTGGGTGAAAAGAAGAGAAACTGGAGAGGAAAGAGAACAACGCTTATGAAGCGCATTGGAAGAGGCAAAATAAAAAGAAAAAGATTGGGGATATGAGGGAATACACAAAAACACAAGGAGTTGTAATGCTGAATCGTTATAGAACTTGAACTGCAGAATTTTTGTAACTTGTAACTTTGAACTTGATCAAAGTAAACGGACGAAGAAAGAAACAATGATAAGACAAAAGAACCTTTACAAATCTACGCAGCAGAAATTCTATAACGTAATGTACCGAAATAAATTACTGTAATTACTGAAGGTCCCTCTACCCTTCTTCCTCTTCTACCGCGACCGAATAAATATCACGTTTGTACTTTCAGCTTTATAATAATCATGGCGGTTCTTGTTAAATTGGGTAATGAGTGGCTTCATCGGAAATACTTCAGAAATGACAACGTTCATAAAATACGATACGCCCTTTGTACAAACTCAAAGTTACTCTCTCTCTCTCTCTCTCAGAAAAAGAAGAACTCTCTCTCTCCCTCTCTCAGAAGAAGAAGAAGAAAAAGAAGAAGGTACAAATCAATACAATTAATATATATTATCGTATAGGATATTTATTGAGGAGCTGATCCCTGAAACTACTACCGCTACATGTAAAGCATTGACAACCAATTAATTCAATATTTAAGACATGACATCAATCAAGTATGACAGGAAGAGGACGGAAGATACGAAAGAGAAATTGAAATATATATATAGCATATATATATATATATATATATCATATATATATATATATATATCTATATATATTATATATTTGAAGTCAGCGCTCACAAGGAAGCAACCTGATTATTTTTTGAAGGAATTCTGGAGTGATTCAACGCACTGTAAAAGTTTGTCATGTGGAAGAATAACTCTTTTTCCACTCCACCTCTCCAAAATCACGAAGAATCGTTATTTTCTGGGAAAAGAGAATAAAAGCGTGATTCACAATATAAGCTTCACCAGCAACAAAGCTACACAAAGGAAGCGCACAAAAAAATTGAAATTTCGTAAAAAGATTTGCTAAAAACAAATCCCACTTTGCTGACGTCATCTTCACCGTCTATCAGCTGTCCAGCGAAGAATGATTGTGAAGGGGATAAGAGACTAGTGGGAGTCTGGGAATACACAACACCAAGGATAGTAAGTCGGGGTGGGATTAGCAAAGTCATAGGAAAGGTGCAGGTACCAGACTTGGAAGAAATGTTGGTTACAAACGTCTACTAAAAACATCACTTTGAGGGAGATGATAAAAAAAATCTAATCTTAATTTCCCTTTTCTCGTCTTATCAAATGTCTTTTGAGTTATGCACAAACCGCTCTAAAGAAAACTGTAGAATGAAATAAACTAAATAAGTTTTAGGTTAGTCTGTTACAACCAGTTGGTGGCTTAAACGAAGCCCGACTCACACTGAAAAATATATATATATATATATAATATATATATATATATATATATATATCATACTATATATATATATATATATATATATATAAATATATAATTATAATATATATATATGTGGGGATACAATCCACAATGAAGTAAAATCCTCTTGTAGTTTAAAATATATATATCTTGTACAGGATTAAAGCTTTCGACCATCAACTGTGGTCTTGTTCACTAAAATGTACAAGATATATATATATTTTTAACTACAAGAGGATTTTACTTCATTGTGGATTGTATCCCCATTTACTTAGAGGTACGACATAGTACCTGGCTTCTGCATATATATATATATATATATATATATATATATATATATATATATATATATATATATATATATATAAGTAAAACATCGAAATGCCGTGTAACTGGAAGCATCCGGTGTTACATAATCAGAGTTACGCTACACCAGCTGGGGCGGCGCGATTCACTGATAGCCAAAGGAATTCGCATCGTCAATTCCAGTTACGTGCAGCAATGTGAGGGAGTTTTGTAATGCATCGTCTGTACCTTGAAACGCCTCTGTCCCAGGCAACTCATGACATGCGCTGGTCATGCCAGGACGCTTATCCTAATCCTCATGGCCAATAATAAAAGAGATTCCCTACTCACGTCCTGTTCCAGGGACACCAAGGTGACTCTCACAACGGAGCGGTTCCTTGTACTCGGGTAATTCGTCTGGCGGTAGAGCTGTGCCTCACGTGAAGGTATTGCAAAACAAGGGATTCCCAATCTTATAGTCGCGTAAGATGATTATGTGTGTATATACACACACACACACACACACACACCACACACACACATATATATATATATATATATATATATATATATATATATATATATATATATATAATAGATAAACTTCCAATATATATACCGGATTCCAAAGGTAATCTGAGGCACGGTCTAGAGATTATGTGCAACTTAAAGTCACCGTTTTAATAGAAGATATTCAAACCCGGAAAAAACAACCATTACAAAAATTATAGGGAGTAGAAAAAGCTAAAAAATGCTACACAGAAGGACATTTCTGATACTCCAAGGCCGATATACTTGTATAAAAAGTTTATATAAAATATTATGCTCCATGAAACTGTACACCATGACGGTACTTCACAAATGGATAAATCTCACTGCAAATGGGACAAATCTTTTTATGCTAACTTATTTCTTTTCGTCTTCGAGAACACTTATTATGCAATCTGGGACACGACTTATGAGTGAGTACAAAAGACAGAATTACGAACAAGAACACTTCTAGGTAAAAAGGGACAAACGTAATTATATTCAGTTTTCTTTTTCTTAAATACATTTTGTAACATCCAGATATTATACACAGGATAAGACTGAAGCGAGAAAAAGACATATGACATAGTTCTGGAGTACAATATAAACCCGTCAAAAGTGAGAAACTGAAGTTGCACATTAAAAACACAGCCCACATGCTTAAAGACGTGATTCATCACAGGATGTTACGCCGTGATTCTAAAGCGACCGCGTCAAGAAAACTTAGCGCCTTGCTTCGCTTATATAAAGGTACAAAAAGATTTTAGGCAGGATATGACACAAGGCGATATAATGACCCTCTTCCTCGCGGCAGTGGCTCTCAACTCTTTCCCAAACCTTTGCGGATCTTTCTCTGCCATGCGCAACATTCGTTGCCATTTCATTGGCTTCCTGGCCTAGGCCTGAAATATCCTTATATATCTCTCTGTAGGTAACTGTGTTAAATATTCAGTTGCCCGATGAAATTCAGGAGGTCCTCGAAACATGTTTGCCTGTTGAAATGAAGTGGAATCTAGAAACGGGCCGCCTACAGAAGGCAAAGAAAGAACTTGAAATTCGGTCGCTTACTGAAGTACAGGATATCTACAGTTCTCTTGCTGACTTACACAAAGGACCCTTACAGCTCATTTACCAACTGACGTGGAAGAATACCTTTAGTTGCTAACTGAAGCAGAGGAAGATCTTCGCTTACCTACCGAAGTGAAGAATACCAAATAATTTAGCTGCTTACTAAGAGGAATCATCGGTCCGGTTCCCAATGAATTTCTTGAAGACATTGAAATTCAAGTTAACTTATGAGGCGTAAAAGACCTTGCAGGTTTCCTTAGGAAGTAGAGGAAGGCCTTACAACTTATGTTGCCTACTGGGGTGAAGGAGAACTCTACAATGTATTCTTCTCGCGGAAGTTAGGAGAACCTTGCAGATTGCCTACTGCAGTGAAGGAGTAAGTCGCAATCAGATGCCAATTGAAGCAAAAAAAGTCCCACCCTGTAAGAAGATCTTGCACGATGGCTCGAGGCGACAAACAATCAAGTATATGTCAACATGACGTCGATCTATCTCTTTGGGACAAACAACTCTCAAAGATCTTTCATAACAGAAAGAAGCAGTAACTTCTACACCGAGTCTCGAATAACAATGACGCAGCAAATGGAAGTATAGCTGCAGGTTTCCAGACTGCGGTATGCAGGAAAAGTTAAAAAGAAAAAAAAAGGAAAAACTCAAATCTATGTCTTTTTATTATCTTTGTGTTATTTCTTGATTTTGCTTTGCTAATTACCGTCGTTTTCCTTCCGCAGAAAGCGGCATTTCGGGGGTTAGAATTTGTTTACAGAGTAGCTCAACGTTTCATTAAGATACGTAAAAGTTAATCATTCAAACATCAGGTTAACAGTGACTAACGCATGCATATGCAAGCAACGTATCAGTCTAATAGTGACACAATCTGTTTCCTTTTCTATTTTCGTCATAAAGGACAAAAATATTTTCCCAACTAAGGAACGAAGAGTGGAACCAAGTTCCACCAAATATGACAACCTTACAAGCAAGAACAGAACGATTAACTTGGCATTAGAGAGGAAAAAAAAAAACCAGTTGACCGATGAATGACAGAGATTACTCGGCGGAAAGAGAAATCTTTTTCCTTAGAATAAAAGCTGGAAATGATCTTCCCTCCAGGCATCGCCATTCCCACGAATTATAAGCCCAATTACCACCAACTTTGACACAACGGCTTCGCTGCCAAGACTCACTCCAGGAGAGAAACACTTTCGCGTTTTCTTTGGCGGTTGGAGGAAGTCACTACTTCCACAAGCACAAGCACTTCTTGGATTTTCGGAGGGAAGGCTCCGTGAAGAAATCGATCTTTTCCTGTCTCTTATCAGCTGCTTGGGGTCTTTCAGTGTCAAATATCTGGTGCTTCCGCGCCCTAGAGATGAGGGTGGGTCTCAAAAAGGTTTTATCTCTGAAATTCATTTCAAGAGTATATTTGGCTGAATGACACGCAACATAATAATACCGTAATCTGGCAATAAAAACTCGAGGTTCTCCCAAAGCGAAAGAGAAACGTCTTAACAAGCATATTGCTTGATTGCAGAAAATGGAATAGTGTAATTGCGAAACGACCTCGAGTTTATACTGGATGGAAAGTACAATTTTATTACGCATCTCACTTAGCTAATAAAAATATAGTACTGTGATGTGACGAGGCATCGATGTTCTTGAAAAGAATAGGATGAAATGACATTTTTGTCGATTCGCTTCAATGATTTCACGAGACAGCTCCTTTCACGGCCGGATCTCGACATGAAGTTCCGGAAACGAAAAAAAAGAAAAAGAAAAAGAAAAGAAAAGGCGGATACTTCGCAAGGAAATGTCAGACTGAACCACACGGGAGTTTTCTCTCTAGTTAACAACGCGACAAATTCGAAGGAATGCCGTCTTCACTAGAAATTTGGATTTTCGCATAATCGGGGAGTAAGCCTACAAATAACTTTGTTCTTGTTCTTGTTGGGGGGTTAGGAAAGGTCTATAGAGGAGCCTAAAAAGGTCTGAAAAAGGTGTTTCGCTTTGAGCAAAAGGTACAGTAATTTCAGGATAGGATATTCATGTCTTGTTTATTAGAATGAAAAGGTAAAAAATAGAACGCGCGCATGTTAAACAGTACAGAAACATAATTTATGATAAAATATTGCATATTCATTTTCATTTTATTGGTGAAATAAGGCTCTACTTGAGCATAGATTTTAGCACATTTTAATTTATGTTAAGTTAGGAATATAATGTTCCAACTTATACACTGAAGGGAATTCTTGCACGCATCCCTAGTAAGCTGGAGGTCGGATCACGCCTTATTTTCAACACTAAACACACTCCATTGCAAACAGCGGTTACTGGTTAAATAATTCTAAAAGATATCAACATTCTAGCGAAAATTCCAACTGTCAGCAAATTGAGCCAATTTGAGCTGAAAAAAGGCACCTACACACACACACACATTATATATATTATAATATATATATATATATATATTATATCTATATATATATATATAATAATATATCATATATATATATATATATATATATATATATTGATATAGATATATATATATATATATATATATATTAATATAATATATATATCTTATCACATCGCCGTGATACATATAAACGTATTAAACTACAAATGTCCTTTAATATCTAATTCGCTCTACCTCGGAATTAATATATTTCCCCTCAGTTAACATATATGGAAATATATTGATTCCGAGCAAGAGCGAATTAGATATTAAAGAACATTTGTAGCTTAATGCGTATATATACATCAATATATACGTACATACACACACAAACACACACACCACACACACACACATATATATATATATATATATATATTATTTTTTATGAGATCATATTGATTAATTCAAATATAGAGAAAATATGAGTATTATATTAGTAAGAATAGAATAACAGTTTTTCTCGAATTTATTATATATGCTAAATATTCGTTACATACACAAGTGTTTATATAAAAACACACAAGCACACATGTATATAATTTTAGTTTTTATTCATTTTAATGTATCTGATTAATTTTCATGCATCTCCAAACTTTTCCTCTCGACTTGATGAGTTTCCGATAGAAAATTCGTGATTATTGACCAACGATATTGTTCTGAACCTTTGTAAATAAACAGATAATCTGGACTTAATTTTCCTTTTGCGGCAGAAACAACAGAACTTACGAACACCAGTAACAAAACTGGCACTGAATACACAGTTAAAAAAATTACCGCAACTCATTTAATGAAAGAGTAATGAATTGAAAAACGAAAATATAAGAAAATCGAAAGAATGTTAATAATAATAATAATAATAATAATAATAAAACTAGAGCGGATTACATCAGAGGAAAATCCGAGCCCATGCATTGGTGCAAGGTTGAAAGTGAGATCAAACTAGAAAATTGCGGAAAGTGAGATCAGTCGACAAATAAAGAATAACGCCGGAATTTTTATCCGGACGAAAGTCGGCGTCAGCCTTGAGGTTGGAAAGCAAATATGCAGCCAGAGCAAAACCATAACAAATTCAAGCATAACAGTGACGTCAGCAGCGTGCTCGCTTGTCACTGAGTCACTCTGCAAGACTCGGCGATTTGACGTTGCGACTTCAGGTGATCTTAACTGTAGGTTCTTAACTGTATATTTAACGGTTAGCCCGCTAATGAGGGAATTTCAAAAAATCATGGGTCTAGTAAAAAATAACCTTGTTTCCCCCCACCGCCCCACAAAAAGAGCAATTTTCAGAGAAAATCTTAAACAATTTCATTCTTACCGGAGCATCATGGTGTAATGGATGACCAACTTACCTGAAATGAGAAAATGTTCAATTAAGCAAAGGTTACACAGGGTGGAAATTAAAAAAAAAATGATTCTTCGTAAAAAGTTTCATTAAAGTAGTACATGCGTATACCATTCACTTATAAAAATAATTTTTTTTCAATAAAACAATAAAAACATCAAACGACAATGCTCGCCAACCCGTAAAAAAGAATATAATACTAATGAAAAATCCACAAATAAGTAAAGCACTTATCAAAAGGTAGAAGTAAATAGTTATTATAAATTCCTCCAAACACGAAGGCAAAAGGACCAACATAAAATGAAGGAAAACAAAACCTCAATACATAAGAACAGGGCAGAGCCCTGAGGTCCACGCCAGACCACCTATTCTCTCTCACATCTTAACCACAGTTACGGGCCGCCATAAAACAAGGGTCCGGTTTGATCTGAACCACCGCACCGCAAGAAAGAAAAGACGAAGAAGTTTTCCGTTCGTCAATAACACGCATGAACAGCCTCTGCTGACATTAACGTTACAGGCGAAGGATTTTTACTGAACACGATTTCCGTCTGGGTCGCTGATGCATAATAATCCTGGAGAATAGGTAAATAAAGACGATCCGTTGGGAAGAATATAATTTGCTGTAATGAACACGTAGGGCACGAGGATATATTATTTATGAGCTCATTGATGAAAAGGGCATAGGCCTAAATGTACACATAGGAAACTTTTACGTTAAAGAATACATAGTAATAGCAATAAAAAATATCATCATGTTAATTTAATATAAGGGGTCATCGAAACCAAAGTACTTACATACATACATACATTTATACATCCATAATTGCACAAACACACATGTAAGAGAGGACGATATATATATATATATATATATATATATATATATATATATATATATATATATATAAAATATATATTTATATCATCAACTCTTGTGTTCTTGAGAACCCGAAGCCGTGGATATTAATAACCCTGTCATTAGATCCCAAACGAGAAATCCCAACAAGCTAACACTATTTGAAAGAAACCTCGAATTATCTGATCTGTCTCCAGAAGAGGAGAAAACTGGATAAAACTGGCAGAGCTTTGGGGTCTTCGAGAGACTAGACTATCTAGAGGTGTTGAAGTGTAAAACTTTCTGGTTAACACACACTGTGGAGCTCATTTGGCAGACTGATATGCTGATTGATATCACTGGCTGTCACATCAAAAAGCAGGGTCGTCCTTGAATTTGAAATGACACTCAAGTCGTCAAACAGCATCGTCACGATAATAAAAGTCAATGCAAGATTTCGTCATGATACGAACATGGACCTATGATGCCCCCAAGAAATACAGGTTGCAGCAAGAGGCCACCCTGAGATGAAACTCAACATAAGGCGCCACCTTGAAATAAAGGTCGAGGCAAAGACGTCACCATGAAGGAAAGGAGCAGCGAGACACCCAACACGAAAGGTGGACGTCCTCATCAAATAACAGTCATCATCATAAAAAAGGGGGGCTTGTCTTGATCCTCAAATAATTGAGGCTCCTCCATTCTGGGAATATATGAAATATATACACTTTACATACTGCCCCCTCCCTCACCTACCACCACACCATCATCAAACACCCCCTTCCCTCATCTGCCATTAGGGACTTCCTTTAGCCTTGTGGCGAGAAGTAAGTACATGGCGTCACCAGGCAGATTGGAAATTCCACTCTGTGAGTGTACAGGCACGAGAGTCACTTATCTTCTCTTCCTTTCTTTCGGGTGGAGGGGATTTTCGCTCAGCTGTTCGGTAAGCCGTCTTCTTGTCATCATCCTAACAGGGATAAGTCGCAAAATTGACAATGATTTTGCCAAGGTATTAAAATTCTGATTGACCATTTCAAGCGATTGCGTCTGAAGGCAAACGTCTTAAGAATTTGCCAAAGCATGGTAGCTTGAAGGGCAAAGTATTAAAGGAGAAACCAAACACATTATATATATATATATATATATATATATATATAATATATATATATATATATATATATATATATATATATGATATATAATATCTATCTATCTATCTATCTATCTATCTATCTATCTATCTATATATATATATATATATATATATATATATAAATGAAGTGATACAACAAACAAACACACCACCAATGAACAATACTGTTGATCAGCATGATATCTAACAGGAGAATTCGGTCATGATATATATCATACCAGAAAATATCCCGTCAGCATTCATATAGGTATTCACTCCTCTAATGTTCTCAGGTTCTATGTTGCTGATTCATTCATTGACGCCTGGGGATAATGTTAACCTCAAAACATTTAATGTACTGTAGCTCCGTGCCTACAAACATTGCATAAAAAAATAAGGAATGTTTAATTAAAGAGCAATTTTGGAATGTGAGTTTGGGACTCCAGTACTCTGGCAGTGGAAAAAACAGCTGGCAAACCTACTTCTATACAAATAGCAACACCACACGACTCACCACTCCCTAGGTAAGCCTTTAATGACAAAATATTGCGTAAGCCAACTTTATGGCTCTCCAGATAGCGCCTCCCTCCATTCACCAGCGACCCAAGGCCAGCTAAAAAGCGAGGCAATAATAAGCCCTCAAGGGGACGGAGGAAGTTTATTCCCGGCGGTGTAAATCAGACTTCAAATGCCGAGGACCGTTGAAGTCTCTGCTCATCCCCTTGCGAGGGCAAGTCCTAGGGAGTGGAGTGCTTACCAACCGCCCCATTATGACATCCTACTTTGACAATTCCTAAATCTTCAACTAGAATTTTTCTATTTAAAAACAAGCATCTTTGACACAGAAACCTCCACATGTAGTATTCACATGAACACGTCTAAACAGCACTTTACATTATATAAATATCTAACATTTATATCAGCAAAGAGAGACATTTCTATCAATTTACTGTTATTCCTACGCACAGGATTAGAGCGCATAATTGTAGCCAAAAAGGGCAAACATAAATCAAACTGTCTTCGATACCTGTAGTCATAATGAAACACAGATGCCCCCAGATGACCCTATATGAAAAGCCTTCTATAGGACCCGAGGGTTCCCGTCGTTTCTGGTTTGTATATCCACGATGAATATTCAGCTTCCGGATTTAACTACTCAGTTTTCAAACCAAGAAGTGAATGTTTTCCCACAAGACCTTTCAGTTTACATAGAAGCCATTTAGAAACGGTTTGGAGGTACATGATCATGAAAGGTCAGACAAGATTGCGGTTGATTGTTGAATGTATCTCTCTCTCTCTCTCTCTCTCTCTCTCTCTCTCTCTCACTTGCGCACATACACACACACACACACACTAGTGATCTGACGTAGCGTGTTCAGGGTCCTTTCCAGTAAACAAGAACCTTCAATTGTGGTTTTATATGAAAACTCCCATTCTTGGACATTACATGGCCGAAAGAAATGACTGATTGTCGGCAAAGATCCATCGGATAAAAACTTGAATTTTTTGTTAATTCTGACCAACATAAATGAAGTAAGAGGTCTTCTGTTAAACATTTCAACCCTTGGAAAATGGCAATAACTATTCCACAGGTCAAACATATTTGAAAGAGCAGGAAGAGGCATTACTTTTTTTTTTTTAAATTGATTCAGAATGACATCGCACTTATGAACGACTGTACAGTTTGTGAAATAAATGTGCATTTATAGTTCAGAGAGTTGCAACGAGTGGAAGAAAAGAAAGTCTCATTATGGAGACCATTATACTTGAAGGTTGCTAGACAAGTAGCGGAGAAGCAAAAAATAATAATAATAATAAAAACCTGACATTCAAACGCATCTTACTGAAGGAACCTCAAACATTAGGGGTAATCCAATTAAACATATGATACAAAAAAGAGGAGAGAGAGAGAGAGAGAGAGAGAGAGAGAGAGAGAGAGAGAGAGAGAGAATGGTTTCTATGTAAAAAGGAGTTTGAAGGTTAGGAGATGATCAGTAAAATAACTGAACTTAAGTGCTTGACGATCATTAACCCCTCATAAAAGTATTTATGAACTTCAAGGACAGACGCAAGAAACACGTGAGGATCATTAAAGGTAATTTCGCCATGTTCATCTGACGGTCAAGTGTGATGGCAGGCGACTTGTAAGGAGAGTCAGCGATCCAGCGGTTACGGCAGCTGAGGAGAGACCGCGGGAGAAACAGCAGAATGGGCAACACAATCTGAACAGCGTTTGATGAAAGAAAATATTGAAGAACAACATAATGATGGGCGTTACACTGTTTAGGTTTGAAAATACTGAATTTGATACTGTTATTTCGGGAGGGAACGTTTTACGACGCGTATAAGATAAGGATTGGAGAAAAAAAATTGAGATGATAGAATAGGAGGATCTAAAAAAACACGAACTCAGTGTTTAAAGATGTCAGCATATGTGACTACAAGAGCTACATTAATTGCATGTTATAGTGATAACAGAAAAATAATCCAGTGCTCTAGAAGACTAAAATAACAGGAGATGCTAGAATGCAATAATAGTATGTTAACATGTAAAAAAATGATTGCGCCCGAAAAAATGACTGAAGAAAACATAATAGATGTAATTAAAACATATGAACTCTTCAGCTAAAAACTACGGCAATGACGTCAATTACAGAAGCCATTGCTGTAATGCCATAATAGATTTGAACCTGTTAGATGAAAGAAACATCTCAAATCGCTGGACTCCTATTGATAAGTTCGCTTTTGAGAGAGGATATTGTCTTGTAAAACGAAATTACGACTGAAATCATCCACCAAAAAAAATGACGAAATACGTCTTACTCGTAGTGAAGGCTCGTGAAAATATCGTAGTGAAGGCTCGTGAAAATATCATGGTTTCTCTTCGGAAAGAAACGTCATCTTGTGTGAGAGCTGACGCCGGAGATACACGAATAAAGCCCCGAAATCTCGACAGAAATTGGAAAGAGTACGGAGTCTCCCTCCTTCCTGTATCTTTTCGGTTGGCTGCCATCCTACAGCTTCGGAAGGTAATACCAAGGTCTATTGGAACTACAATACTCCTTCAACGGAATCGAAAATATAATTGGTTTCATAAAAATTTCGAAACGTTCCAGAACAAAAAAAAAAAGGGCAGGTACAATGATTTCTTTTATAAATTGGTTCTCTAACAAGCAAGAGACTACACAATTTAAAAAAGTCATTCAAGCTATTATAAACGTATTTTCCAACCAAAGAAGCTAAGATGATTTGTTTCGTGAACAGATCCACAAGCGAGGAAGAAGCTAAACCCGTATATAGTTAATTCCAGTCCCTTTTATGTCAGTAGGGAAGGTTACGTTCCGCTCCCACCAGCTATTACAGTGACAACTGGCTTGTGTTTGATGACGTCATTGCTCTTATCTCTATAACGAGAGAAAAATTCGCAATGAGAACAAATGACTTGCCGGGAAAAATAGGTGAAACCCGACGTAACTTCTCACCAGTCAGCTATTTCCCCTGTACGGATTTTCACACGATTCTTATTCGTTTCTTCTTATTCACACCTTCATTTCTCTTGGGTTTCTCCTGCGTATGAAATTAAGTACTGATGCAGGTTAAACCAAAATTAATATGAGTAAACGGGTAATAACAAATGTCTGTCTGTAAGCATATATATGTAGTATAAATACATGTGTATATATATATATATATATATATATATATATATATATATATATATATATATATATATTCAACACGTTCCATATTTTCGTGATTCATTTATATAATGTTTTGCGAATATACACAGTTTGGTTATTTACATGACAACGTAACGGAATAAGGGCCTGACTCCATTTTCAGCTGAGACAAACTGCATAAAAATATTCGTTTCCAAAGAATACTCATGATCACACGAGTCATTAAAATGGATTTACTTTCCCAATATTTGCTTCTTCATTTAGGAAATCTGAGGAAAGACAACTGACGTGTAAAGATTAGACTCATCACCCTCAGGGAACATTTTCTTCTTCATGTATCAAGCACCAAGGCAGCTCAGCTTCAGATCACTCACAAAGCTCTACCTCGTTTCCTTAAGCAAGCACCTTCTAAGAAAATCCCTTTCAACTACTGCAACAAATTTGCATCCCAGTTCCTCAATAATTAGCCTTATATAAAGGCCTAAATACAATAATTGCTAGCTACCTTCGACAATCTTGTCTTCCTCTCAGCTTTCTTTAGAATTCTGTCTTTAACCACAGACAAGAAAGATTCGTAGGATGTTAAAAATAGGAGTATTGACTCAAGGAAGCTAGTTGTCACTACCAGCATTGCTGGGGTTCTATATTTAGCTGCAAAAAAAGTGAGTTGTCAAGAATAAAAACAAGTTTCTTACTTCAGAGAGAGAGAGAGAGAGAGAGAGAGAGAGAGAGAGAGAGAGAGAGAGAGAGAGAGAGAGAGAGAATACACATTTTTTTTACTGTCCTATAAAAATATGTTGTTGCATTTTCTAAGACACGAAAAGTATGCTACTTATGATTTGCACCTCTACAGAAATATCTCTTTCACTCTCTTATGTGAGAGAAGAACACTGAACAAAAACTTCTATTAAATAAAGGTTACAGATACTGCATACATATTTACTATATGCATGAAAACAAAAACTTACCAACCAAACAAACAGTTAACACACAAGCACATGTATACATACATAAAACTCAAACAAGAAACTGACACGAGAGGGCAGACAAATCCATAATAAACTTACCCGTCATAAAGACGAGGTCTGTAAAACTGGAACTGAAGAGAGAGAGAGAGAGAGAGAGAGAGAGAGAGAGAGAGGACGTATCCTTAATACACTTACCCATCATATCGACGAGGTCTTGCGTTAAAGTGGTCATGAGAGAGAGAGAGAGAGAGAGAGAGAGAGAGAGAGAGAGAGAGAGAGACGTATCCTTAATACACTTACCCATCATATCGACGAGGTCTTGTGTTGAAGTGGTCATGACTGCCGTAACTCGCATGACTGACGGGGGGCAGCATACGGCCATTACCCGGGTAGAATCCTGTACCATTCATTCTGAGTTATTCTTGGCGTTCTCAGAGTGAAATCCCAAGACTGATTAGGCTTCTCTTGACACAAGAAACAATAGATTCACTTCAAATAACTGTCATAGAATAAGAGGCAATCTTCATATCCATATCAAATCGTGTAATCACTGCAGAAGTTTTTTTTCTTGTTTAACACTACCCTAAAGTAATAAATTATGTAAAATAAAATCACAGGTTTGTTTCTTTAAATGTCAAAAATACGTCGATAATGCCTTTTCACTACAATTATCACAACGTCAGTAAAGGTCTATATGATCACAGATAATTGCTGTAATTAATGAGAAGTTAAATCATTAGCGTTGAATGGACTTACATGTCCAAATATGTCTGAAGAGGGAGTGTCTTTTCCTTCCTTAGAAATCCTATTCACATAGCAGAAATGTAACTAATGACGCATAGGATGTGATGCTTCGTACATGATATATAAATTAATCATTGTACCATGATTAAGTCTACGTTTAAGAAAGCATTTCTAATAAAAAACAAGATTTTATAAAATATATTCTATAAAATAATTTTCAAATAAAAGAATTAATTTGTTTGAAAATCATAAAAACATTTTCAAAATAAAGATAATATCGTTGGCTGTCTAAAAATGTTTGATGGTAAATAATCATGATCACTGAGTGTACAAGATCTAAGTAGGAAACAACACACGCAGCCTAAAGACTATATAATTCGTCTTGCAGCTGCAGGCACGCTTGAATGCGTGATCGGAATACTGAAAGAGGCAATCCTTCTCACTAACGCCAAGTTCGTCTGGTATGGCCACAAGCACTTTGCAGATAATTGTATGCAACCCACAGTAAGCATTTTTCACCTAGCAACCCGTGATAGCGAAGTTGATGGTGACACTAATGTTAGGGCAACAGGGAATTTTAAAAGCTTGAGAGTTTCCCACTCATGGTACGTATATATATATACTACTGCAGTTTTTCAGTGTGTAGAGAGGGTTCGATGTGCTGCAGATGAACAATCTGCGTTAATATATGAAACGATTATTGCAGAGGAAATTCTCTGCGTTGGGTTTTCATCCTCGATACAGCCAGCTGGTAAAGTATCTAGTTGGTGGTGACCTGTGCCTTGTTCCAATTCTGAACCCTTTCCTTCTTTAGAGATGTAACTTAGTACTGAAATTAATATATATATATATATATATATATATATATATAGTATATATATATATCTATATATATATATATATACATCAAACGCAGAGCTAAATTCCTTTAACTATCATAATATCGCACGCGCACACCATCAATCAATCCACACGCCGGTTGAGACTGGATTCCCATCGGTATGCCTTTGAGGTGTTTGTTGTGTCTCGTTAAGGAAAAGCTCATCTTGAACAACAACAACAACATTTCTAACTTCTCCCGTCACGGGAACGGTAGCTCAGGTAAAAATGAATAGAAAAAAAACCACATGCCATTCTTTGTGAGACTGAATGGTTATTAGCGAATGTCCCTGAGGTGTCAGGAGTTATCGTAGGTCGAAATATATTCATACGCCATAGGAATTTGATAGGATAATTAACCATCATGTAACATCTCTGTCTCTCCCCTGTGAGGTTTGTCGCGATCTTAATCTGACGAAGTTTCTGAAAATTCTTTCACGTCATGAACTGCGGAATTGCAACGATATGTCCGTGTCTGTTCCAGCAAGGAATTTATTCTAGGCCTTAAAACTAATCCCAGGAGTACTGTACCTCAAGGCGATATACAGACAAACAGACAGCCAAATGGACCTGATCACTGGTTTCCTTACTATGGTGTGTGGATCTTCTCATTTCCTTAATACATAACACATATCAATGGTGCGCACATGTTAGTTATATAGAAATAGCCACCACATCCTCAATTGAATTAACCTTTAACCTAACTCGCGTCTAAGTTTACCAAGTTTAATCTTCCCGAAATATCCTTTGCATATCCTAAGACCAATATGCATAAGAAGGATGTGTACAACGCACGAGAGAGAGAGAGAGAGAGAGAGAGAGAGAGAGAGAAGAGAGAGAGAGAGATTCAAGGCCAACCGTGGGTGTGTACGAGTGTGTATATTTGGCTGGATGCCTGTCCACTACTTATGGTGTGCATCTTCTTAACTAACTAACAACTCTTCTGAAACGTTACTGACAAAGAATCCTTATCTGTATAATAGCTATTGTTTTAAAATAATTACTATATTAATAAAGGCTTTGGGTATTTTTTTTTAAAGAAAAATGCATACTATAGATTCTTTGTTCGTTCAACGTCATTATAATACTTTTAAGACCATAAGTCGTGGAAGAAATAATGCCATGGATAAGATTATCTCCTGTATTTTCGAAGCATCTTCAAAATATCTACTTTTCTATTGAATAAACGTAGTCTGTAAGCCTATCATGAGTACAAGATTTACTCTCAAGGTGTAGGCTGGAATTTTCAAGAAGTTTATCCTTTAAACCATCTAGTCCAAAAGGAAATGACTGTCTAAGATTGTCGTTCATGGGATTTTCAGCAGCAAATCACTGAAACTTAGTCTTCTACCAAACAGACATAGCCTATGTGCACCTTTCCGCTACCTGGAGCTGTAAACAGATCAACATCCACGTTCAGTTCATCAGGTTACGTAAGTTTTAATTGCATTCATAGCATCTAAATTTACAAAGTTATTTATCGGCACTTCAGCTGTGATGATGGCCACCATCCGTCTTTTACTGTTTGTTTTATCTGGTAAACTGTGACTACGAATGAATGTCGAAGTGAAAATTTTTAAGGTATCTATGAATGTATTAAACCTTTGAAAAGGGAACAGCGTTATTTCTAAGTGCGAAGCTGATACCCAGCGATACTTACTGTATTTTCAAATTAGAGTTAAGCTTGGCAGAGAGTGCATAAATAATATATCACAAAAAAAAACACACACACACACAACGTATATTTCAAACTGATTTTAACTCGACAAAATTTTACACATTCCATATTGTAGCACTTTTTGCTAATATTGCTGCACATTCCGCAGCTACATTTACTCCTTTTCTTCTTCTTCCCAGCTTTAACCCATTTTTACATTTACTCTTTAAAGGATGCACCTGAGAATGAATGAAAATATACATTCACGATTTAAAGTGAATAGCGAGACAGCGAAACTTGTTTGTTGCAAAGGTAGGTGGCTAAGTAACTGACTGAGTCTTGGGCGCCGTCTGTACACAAATCAATAGGTGCTACATACTTGTACCAAGGACAAGTTTGTGAGTGGCAACGTCGATCAATCACCCTGCCGCAGATAGAAGACTATGGAAACGAGAAAACTACTGACCACATTCTTCAGTGCATTGAGAGTTTTCATCACATACGAATCTTACGAATTACCGTCATATTTGCGTTATACAGCAACAAGTTTCTCTTCGTATCGACGGTACTTACAACATCCCATAAAGCAAAAACTTGAAAATACTTGGCAGAAAGGAAACATATAAAAAGTTCAGTCTTGAGATCATTCGAATTTCAGCCTCACCAGAACACAGAACATCACTTCAAATTCCTCTCAGATGTCAAAGATGGAGATAAAGAAATGCACTTGACACGACGAACAACCTTGGAAGGGTGCGAGGTTACAACAAGGCCCCGAGGTAACGCGCCGGACAGTCAGAACTACAGCCTAGGCATTTGTTAATAACTATAGCTGTCCATCGCAGAAGAAGAAGAAGAAGAAGAAGAAGAAGAAGAAGAAGAAGAAGAAGAAGAAGAAGATTCCAGGAGAAGTGCAAAAAGGATCGAGTTAGGATGCTGGAAAGTCATGACACCCGGTAGGTCCTATTGACGCCATTGCCTAGTGAGGTTAAGCTGGGAAGCTGAAGGCCAGGGGATGTTTAATCAAAATATATATGAATGAACAGAGGAAACAGAATAAATGAATAACATGTGATATGGGGCGCAAAGGAAAAGATTCAGAAACTTAGGAACGAATGGGGAAGGCACGAATAGGGATAATACTTGAATTGGAAAGGAATGAAATCTCTGGAATAGGAAGAGAAGGGTAAGATAAATAGCAGGGCTGAACGGGGGTGGGGGGAGGGAGACTTTGGAACACAAGTAGAGAGAGAGAGAGAGAGAGAGAGAGAGAGAGAGATGCAATATAGCGAAGGTTCAAAACAAAAGAGGGAATGACTGAGGTTTAAAGAAGAGACGAGTCAAGGTTAAGGGGAATATAAATATCCTTCCCACTAATTTGGAACCCACCCAGTTAAAAATAGTGAAACTCCTAAATTCTTCAATAATTATCACGCCCAAACAACACCGTACTCTGAGACTCAAAGTTTCAAAAAGTACCCATTCGGTATATGGTAACAATACGCGTTTAACCAGCTGCTATCGACCCCAGAGACATGCTTACATAATAGACATCGATATCAGCAGGTGTGTAACAATAAGTGACTTCTTGGGAAAGATTTGGTAATTTTTTTGTTGTGTTATATAACAAGAGCCACAGATCGCTCAGCTGTTTATATGCATCGGTAACCATTTCTCACGGTACAAACGAACTGGAAGCCGACTTAGTGAAATGGGGATATTCGATCTCCCGATTGAGACGAGCGAGTCTTTCAGCCTTCGTTTTGTTCTTTGTCAACACTAAAAGGGTCAATATCCGTAGAGTGGTTCGTTCTTTGGTCACTGGAAAGGCTGGTTTCCAATTGATCGCTTTTTCTAAGTTGCATTGTTTTACATTTGCCATCGTTTTTTCTCGATAAAAATAGAAGTATTCTCTACTTCAAGTTTTTTCTCGATAAAAATAGAAGTACTCTCTTCTTCAACAAAGACCCATTACTCTCCAAAAACCCGCAATGATACTTTTGCCTCCGCAACGTCCGTTACTTTAGCTTTGGAAGATGAAGACGCTTTTCCCACAAAAGGTCTAAAAGCAAACAAATTGTTTAATATTTACTTTATTTGCAACAGAAATGCAAAGTTATTTTTTCTTTAGAAAAAAAAAAAACAGGAGGAAAAACGCCACATCTTTGTAAATAATAGAAAAAGTAATTCCACGAACAAACGTATTCCTGTTCTACAAATAGATGTTTTTCCAATAATTCCCTGCAGGAAGCGAATCCATCAATTAAATCTGGTCTACAACCAACTCAAGAAAGCCCATCATTTATCATGACAATATTAAATGCATCCAAATCAACCAGATCAGAAAAAGCAACTTTCCAACCTACCAGACAACTTAAAGAGCAGCAAAATCAATCTCAAGAAATCACAATTTCTTAAAAGAGCTCTCGATAAGAACCCTCATCAGATGCCTTCGTCTACGACGATGGTCTTGACGTTTAACCTCAAGTCACGACATACTCGCTTCTATCTTGGATCGGTCATAATCCTGAAGTGCGCATCAGGCCTCACATCCCCCCTCCAACATCTTTCCACATATAGGACCCGCCTTTGAGCAAAGGACCGCGCTTGAATAAAAACCAACTTAATCTAAATCAACCAACCAGCGACAACTTAACCGTGAGGGAGAAACATCAACTCGGGCCTCAGTGAATGGCTGGAATATGCAAATGAAACGGGATCAATGCGTCCCACTACACAACAAAGCTTTTCAAGGGGCTGCACGCAAGACGATAAGCATCCACAGACAACTAACCGTACAGGAAGTAAACGGGTATATGGGCTGAGTAATCATGCGCGCGCACGTCTCTCTCTCTCTCTCTCTCTCTTCTCCCATCTCTCTCTCTCGTCTCCTCTCTCTCTCTGTATATATATTAAATTATATATATATATATTATATATATATATTCTATATATTATATATATATCACTGGTAACTTCTCAGACACGAAGATATATTATTCAATTGTATTCCCCATAGGAAAAGGAAAGGTGATTTTGTTAGAAAATGCCCAACAGTTTCGTTCTCCAAAGGACATCTTCTCGGATAGTTTATTAAGGAAAGAAGAGGTCCATTGGAGGACGAAGCTGTTGGACATTTTCTAACAAAATCATTCTTCATTTTCCTATGTGGAATGCAATGGAATATAAGTGAATTTATGTGTAAAGAAAGAGAGAAAGAATGAAGTATACATAGGCATATCAAATTAGCACAGATAGGGGCTTACACAAAAACTGCAATACTCTATAAAAATACTAAATCATCAGTCGGAAGACAATAAAGGTTGATAAGTCTACAAAACATTGTGTGCAGAAAATTTCCATAAGAATCAGCATATAGACCCGTAAAGGTAAAATTCATTAGTAAGTCTCCGTAGACAACAGGCAACTCAAAATACGCCTTCATCTTGTATGCAAGGAGTCAAGAGTGAAATCAAAAGTTGGAGTAAATTTATCGCCATAAATGTTCAATAAGTAAGTTGACTTATTTGTTGCGTAGACTTGCCTCGGTTTTAAGGTATTTTATTGTTACTGCATACTGGTACGCTTATTTTCCGTTTGATATTTAAAAAGTAATGAATATCTGCTTACATAAAAGCCAAAGCTCCAAATTGCACCAAACCTTAAAAAATAATTCTTCTCCAGCAAATATGACAGAGAAAACAGTATATCGGGATACATTTTTAACGAAAGCTATTCATATGTGCAGTATTAGATATTTTCGAGATTATAGTCTTGTCGCATAAATATGAGAGAGAGAGAGAGAGAGAGAGATTTTCTTCCTTAGAATCTTCGTTATGCAGGTGTGTCTCCTAAGTTCAAGGCAGAGAGAGAGAGAGAGAGAGAGAGAGAGAGAGAGAGATATCCTTCATGGTAGATTACGTGCAGTAATCAGAAGCCTCTCCCCCACACCCAACACCGCACCCCTACCAACTTACACCCCCTCCCATCACTGGCTTTAATCAACTGTAAACTAACTGGTCACTTGAAGGCAGTGGATGTTGATTACCTGACTGCATGCATATTATATTTAACTTTGGAAGCAATCAGAGTTCTACCTTGATTTCTCTCTTTCTACCCACTGCGCTTTGCATCACTGACTATAGAATCCGCATCCGCTAATGTAAAATAATTGATATCCGCATCCACACATCCCATATATCTTTACTATAGATTTCTACCATCCTGGAACTACTCTCGATGAACTGCAGACTCCGATCCAGACAGAGTCATAGTGTGATATCTTCAAAGATATTAGGAGTCGAGATTCAGAATTGTTGGCAACTGTCTCTCTGTCTTATCGCAATCGTTTTGCATTCAGAATGTTCAATGGATTTTATTGGTCCTTTTTAGGAATTTGACCACTGACATTTTTGTTTCTGGAACGCTAACGTTAAAAATGATTTGATTTTTACTCTCCTTAATGGAAATACGTATTTACTGTTTCTTTCCAAGGGTTCATAAGTATTTCTTTTTCTTTTTCGAGAGTGCTAATGTTATTTAGTTTTTTTTTTTTTTCCGAAATGTTAAATTAACAAGATTGCATTTTTCTTTTTACGGAATGATAACTTTCATATGCACTTACAATGTCATTTTCAAAATTCAAATTTGAATTTACTGTTTCAGTTCTAGACTGTTAACGTTTTCCATTTCAGAATGATATTAAGCATTCATTGCTTAGCTTCCACAAAGCCACAGTTCAGATGTTCTCGCTTCTTCTCAAGAATTTTAATAAGCACTTAACTTATTTTTGGGAAATAAGTTTTCCGCTTCCAGATTGTTACTGGATATTACGAATTGTTTCTTACACGCGCAAACATATGAGAAGTGTTTTCCAATTTACAAGAAATCTGAAAGTTCAAGTTGTTCAGACAGATAATTTCATCGACGCTTGTAAAAGTGAGAGTATGAAAAAAAGGGGATTATTTCTTGCCGAGTCATACTGCCCGAGTCAGAAAAAAAAAAACAATAAAAAAAGCCCAATTACTTGAGATCTCATTTTCACAATACTGAGAACAAGTTCTCATTACGTTGTTTTGCCCGCTGCGTATTTCCAGAGTTTCAATTCGAATGTCATTCATGAGTATATTTTACAACGCACAACCATGATTCCTGCATCCTACTAATGTTAAATAATGCCTGATTTTTTTTTTTTTTCAGTGTAACTATCAGTGGTTTGGCCACTTATCGGAAAGAGTTCATAAACCCGTTCACAATCATTTATCTATTAAAACTCATGGTAAGGCACTTTTTTAAGCGTTTTGTTAAATCATTTTGTTTTACAACCATCAACTATGTGAATATTTGTTAATTACATGATGGTTTTTAAAAATTAGCGTAGTATTCATGTAAATTGCACTTTGAATTTACAAATTATAATTTATTATGTAAAACTTAATATTTACAGATTGCCATTTTTTTTCTTTTTTTGAATCTCATGCCTCTGTTATTAGAAGTTAATAAGACCCAATTCCACAGTGATGAAAATGGCAACACATTGAGAACCATAACATATTAGGCAGATTAAGAACAACTTTGAAAGGGAACTCGTTTGCAAATCAGAGTGCTGATCACACGAGCAAACGCATGTTGAAAAAGTTGTCGCTTAAGGCATTATAGGGAAGGCGTGGTTACAAGTGATAAAGAGTCTGGATTAAAGTATTCTTTCTCAAAGATTTATTCTAGACTGTTGGCACTTATAAATTACAAGCACTTAACAACGTTGCAGCCGCCAAAAAAGAAAAACAAAATGAATACTCTTAAAAACAGGACACTCAAAACAAAAAAAAACACGTATATGTGTGTGTATTATATACTGCAAACAAATATATAATTGTAAGTCTATCTTACTGAAGAAAACTTTGTATTTTCAGATATAAAGTCAAAAAGACATCACCGATACCGAAATTAATTTATCACGGGGAAAACTTGCACCTAAAATGGAATTAGATATAAAAAGTTTCCCTACCCTGACCAGGACTCGAACCTATGACTTTGGGGTTGCAACCCAAAAAAGACAAAAACTCGAATCCTGGATCCTGGCCAGGATAGGAGACCCCACAGTTCCCTTTCGTTTTTAAACGGAATGTACAAAACGAGATAAGGAAAAAGAGCGAAAGAAAGAGAGCATTCTTTCACGTCCCTTACGGTGTGTACCCGAATAGTAAAAGCTCTCGGCTTTGTGTCTGTAGAAAGTTGCATTTCTGAAGCCTGGCCAGAATGGCGTGTATCTCTTTATCCGAGCTCTCTGCGCTACGTTAAAGAAACAATGTGCTGCCTTCGTTGTGTAATATATCAAAATATCAAGGCATTCAAGGTACTCTGCTGGAATGACAGTCCTGGCTTCCAATGGAAAACGTATCTACAAGCTCTTAAGAAATAAAGGAGCTTAAGAAGTCATTGTGACTATTACAATAAGGAATGTGTCAATGGCCTCTACATCAGTCATACGTTTAAACTATTCATAAAGTGTTTATGATAAATTAAACAACCCCATGATAAGTGTGCTATAGATCACCATTGTTGCTTGCTGGGAGACGATTTTGAAAAACTATATTCTTTGAAAAAAATACTTCTATAATGGTGGATAAAAAGTAATCAACGTTAATTCCAGTTGGTTACAATCTACTGTTCTGAACAGAAAACCAAATTGTCAATAATCAAATTAGCTGATTAAGGAAAGGTACAAAGGTTATGTCAACAGCCACAGCCAATTAGAAAAAAAACCGTGGATTACGGGCAAGAGAATAATAAAAATAATAAAAATAATAAAAATAAATCATACGTCAATAACAATTATCAGTGGTAGAAATCACCAACGTTAATTACAGGCAAAAGAATTTAAGAACTACTTTTCCTATCCAGATCTAGCATTAGTCAGGAAAATAAACAATGAAAGGGTTTTATATATACATACATACATACATATATATATATATATATATATATATATATATATATATATATATATATATATAATATATATCAGCAAGGATAAAAATCACAACGTTAATTACAGTAGCTTAACAACTATTTCTATCCGGCAAGTAACAATTGAGGATCATGATTAAAAGTCAGTAACGTTAACTTCAATAATTAAGATGATCGATAACAAGAACGTACACATGTAATGTAAACAACAATTACTGATAACCGTTAATATAGAAAATACTATAAAACTTGCAATAAACATTCCATGATCAAGAAAGCAGACAATGAGGAGGTACATAACTGACGGAAATAATACATAATAAATAAGAGTCGTGAAAAACCATTTAGAATTAAAAAAAAAAAAGTTTTGACAATAGTTGCTATAAATGACCAACGTTAATTACAGCAGTTCGCAAAGCTGAATTCCTTAGCACCTGCAGTATACCTATGTAGAAGCCCACTCACAGCACTCTTCCTCCCAGCAGCGTGCTGGGATTACAAAACGACTCGAGAAACGAAAGTTGCATCAAACTTGTTTCTGAGCCATCAGCCCAAAGCATCGTCTTGACACCCTTTACGGAGGCTGGGTAAAATATGCCCCATCTCTCTCCCTCTCTCTCTCTCCCTGTCTGTCTGTCTGTCTGTCTGTCTATCTCTGTCTCTTTGAGGTGGGGAGAGGGGAGGAGATTAAGGAAGAGGTCGCTTTTTGAGTTCCTCGTGTAAATAGCTAAACACACATTCACATACTTTCCAGGAAAAGAAACCCAAAGTCTTTCTGAATAAATCACACAGAAGGCAGCTATTAACATATGTTTGAATGTTGATGTCATCAGTATTATCATCAACATTATCAATACGAAATGCAGTCGACAACGGGAATGAAAAGTCCTTCTGAATGAGTTACATCGAAAGGCCAATGTTATGCTGGAACGTTGCAGTTATCATATTTATCAGCAGCATCATCAGATCACCACAATCCTCATCATTATTATCTCTGTGTTTAAGATTGATATCACCAGCGACAAGCTGCTGAAGGGTATATGATGTTCACTTTCAAGTATGAGGAAGATACCCAGTTGCAGAATTTTTTTTTTTTTTTGTCTTGTGAGGTCACATTTTTCACATCAACGCAATTTCACTTATGCAAATTATTTCTGGAAAAATACTTGTCAGTCACAAAAAAAAAAAAAAAAATCCTCGAAGCGAGTGCGAGGAACGCGCACAGCGCCAGAAATGTGTGAGAATGTTTCTCCATAGATTATGATTGTGAAAGTTAAATTGACGCCTGGCGCCCAAAGAGCACCTTTCTCTCCCAACTGAACCACACACATACTACACACCACAAAATCGATCAAACCCGAAGAGTCGCTAGAACTTGCCGCAACCGGAGCTCAAGCGGCACTGAGACCATAGCTAACGTGTCCCACTGAAACCCTTTCGGTTCTCTGGGGGAACCACATTGCCAATACAATTCCAGGCTGCTCATTACTTGGGTAACCCCTTCCAGCGCTGGCACTGCGGTTACCAGACAGTCTTAAAAGGAAGGTCATATGAAGAGCAGAATAACCAATGATGGCATTCTCTTGAACCTTCCACTTATGGTAATATGAAATGGCAATGAAAACTGTGTACTAAACATCAAAGTAATAATGAAAGTAAATTCCACAGATTCAAGTAAAATGACATATCAATTTAACATATGAAACTTTCCTTTAAGACACGAGGAAGTAGATTCGAGAAAAAACTTTTCATATTTTTTTAGCCCTCTGGTTTGGCGTAAAACCACTTCTTAAAACTTAAGCACCAATAGCGCTTGAAAACTAGTGTGCATTTATCATAGAACTACTGAAACTGGAATTAATGTTTTCAAAACCTAATTGGAAACGAAGTTTTAGTACCGAAATCCGAAGAAAAAAAACTAGACATGCTTCGTGTTCGTGATTGGCTCGAATCTAGATGCCAACGAGCAACGATGTCACAGTTTGATTTGAACAAATTTTAAGAACCCGAGGTTCAGGAATAAATGAGAAAGCATGAAAATATTAGTTACTGAACTTATTTGAGAATCCAAATAAAAGGAATAATGGGCCATCACTGAAACTAAAACGAAATTAATTTAGCTTTACGTTAAAATTATTACAACAATTGAGTACCTAGCAACGTTTGTGGGTCCATGCAACATTCCAAAACAGCACCAAAGAAAACGGAAGACAGCTGGAATATTGTAGGGCTGACTCTATGATATGAGATGCGGGGCGCTCTATGTTCTAATTTTAAAACTGTATTAATTCAAGATGATAAGCAGCAAAAATTACTTGATTTTTAATATCGAACATACAGAATTTGACACATACAAAGTAATCTTATCATTTTAAATGTGTAGCCTCACGTTCATTGCTATTAATTAAACTCCATCAATTGTCTTTCTTTGCAATTTGACGATTTCTTAAGACGAATCTGGCTGAAATTGATACATACAGATTAACCACAATTCCTTACTACTGAATAACATAAAATATATACCACAGAAATGAACACCTCATCGAACGAGATGATATTGTAAATAAATAGTGTTATGATATTTTGTCTAAATCAATTATAATACTCTCCTATACATATATATAAGCAAAATGAAAAACAAGGACCCCTATTACAGATGTTCAACCATTATCCTACTGTATATTTCCGGAAATTCAATAGATATATATTTATAATATATACACACATATTCTGCATATATATATATATATATATATATATAATATATATATATATTAATATATATATATATATATATATTCTCGCATAATGTCATTCAAGTGCATACCTCACTCTGCGTATGATGAAAAAAATTGAAAGTTACACGACGTTTCTCAGTTTTATAGTGTAATGTGAAAATTTTACTCTCATTTCATCTTCTTAATCCGTGTACTCTGTCTAATACACAGATACATTATACCAAGGTCCTTTAGATATATTGTGAGAGTATTTAAAGGACCTTGCAATATATATCTTCCAGCGGCTAATACTGAAAAACCCTACGGGAATCGCACTATACTTTTCACCACATTTATTTTTTTATTTTTAGTACATTTTTAAATTTACCCCACATAGCAATATAATAACCAATTAACCCAATTTGTTCGCTTTGGAATTGTAAC